>NW_027307798.1:300000-600000 GCF_047496885.1 Scyliorhinus torazame
TGGTACATTGTGTACTGTCAGTGGTGTGTGGTGAGCTGTGTGTCTGATGGGGTTGTGGTACATTTTGTACTGTGAGAGGTGTGCGGTGTGCTGGGTGTCTGATGGGGGTGTGGTACATTGTGTACTGTCAGTGCTGTGCGGTGTGCTGGGTGTCTGATGGGGGTGTGGTACATTGTGTACTGTCAGTGGTGTGTGGTGTGCTGGGTATCTGATGGGGGTGTGGTACATTGTGTACTGTCAGTGGTGTGCGGTGCACTGGGTGCCTGATGGGGCTGTGGTACATTGTGTACTGTCAGTGGTGTGCGGTGTGCTGGGTGTCTGATGGGGGTGTGGTACATTGTGTACTGTCAGTGGTGTGTGGTGTGCTCGGTGTCTGATGGGGGTGTGCTACATTGTGTACTGTCAGTGGTGTACGGTGAGCTGGGTGTCTGATGGGGCTGTGGCACATTGTGTACTGTCAGTGGTGTGCGGTGTGCTGGGTGTCTGATGGGACTGTGGTACATTGTGTACTGCCAGTGGTGTGTGGTGTGCTGGGTGTCTGATGGGGGTGTGGTACATTGTGTACTGTCAGAGGTGTGCAGTGTGCTGGGTACCTGATCGGGCTGTGGTACATTGTGTACTGTCAGTGGTGTGTGGTGTGCTGGGTGCCTGATGGGGGTGTGGTACATTGTGTACTGTCAGTGGTGTGCGGTGTGCTGGGTGTCTGGTGGGGCTGTGGTACATTGTGTTCTGTCAGTGGTGTGTGGTGAGCTGGGTGCCTGATGGGGCTGTGGTACATTGTGTACTGTCAGTGGTGTGCGGTGTGCTGGGTGTCTGGTGGGGCTGTGGTACATTGTGTTCTGTCAGTGGTGTGTGGTGAGCTGGGTGCCTGATGGGGGTGTGGTACCTTGTGTACTGTCAGTGGTGTGCGGTGTGCTGGGTGCCTGATGGGGGTGTGGTACATTGTGTACTGTCAGTGGTGTGCGGTGTGCTGGGTGCATGATGGGGGTGTGGTACATTGTGTACTGTCAGTGGTGTGCGGTGTGCTGGGTGTCTGATGGGGGTGTAGTACATTGTGTACTGTCAGTGGTGTGTGGTGTCCTGTGTGCCTGATGGGGCTGTGGTACATTGTGTACTGTCAGTGGTGTGCGGTGTGCTGGGTGTCTGATGGGGGTCTGGTACATTGTGTACTGTCAGTGGTGTGCGGTGAGCTGTGTGTCTGATGGGGGTGTGGTACATTGTGTACTGTCAGTGGTGTGCGGTGTTCTGGGTGTCTGATGGGTGTGTGGTACATTGTGTACTGTCAGTGGTGTGCGGTGTGCTGGGTGTCTGATGGGGGTGTGGTACATTGTGTACTGTCAGTGGTGTGCGGTGTTCTGGGTGTCTGATGGGGGTGTGGTACATTGTGTACTGTCAGTGGTGTGTGGTGTGCTGGGTGTCTGATGGGGGTGTGGTACATTGTGTACTGTCAGTGGTGTGCGGTGTGCTGGGTGTCTGATGGGGATGTGGTACATTGTGTACTGTCAGTGGTGTGTGGTGTGCTGGGTGTCTGATGGGGGTGTGGTACATTGTGAACTGTCAGTGGTGTGCAGTGTGTTGGGTGTCTGATGGGGCTGTGGTACATTGTGCACTGTCAGTCGTGTGCGGTGTGCTGGGTGTCTGATGGGGGTGTGGTACATTGTGTACTGTCAGTGGTGTGTGGTGTGCTGGGTGTCTGATGGGGATGTGGTACATTGTGTACTGTCAGTGGTGTGTGGTGTGCTGGGTGTCTGATGGGGGTGTGGTACATTGTGAACTGTCAGTGGTGTGCGGTGTGTTGGGTGTCTGATGGGGCTGTGGTACATTGTGCACTGTCAGTGGTGTGCGGTGTGCTGGTTGTCTGATGGGGGTGTGGTACATTGTGTACTGTCAGTGGTGTGCGGTGCGCTGGGTGTCTGATGGGGCTGTGGTACATTGTGCACTGTCAGTGGTGTGCGGTGTGCTGGGTGTCTGATGGGGTTTGGTACATTGTGTACTGTCAGTGGTGTGCGGTGTGCTGGGTGTCTGATGGGGGTGTGGAACATTGTGTACTGTCAGTGGTGTGCGGTGTGCTGGGTGTCTGATGGGGGTGTGGAACATTGTGTACTGTCAGTGGTGGGCGGTGTGCTGGGTGCCTGATGGGAGTGTGGTACATTGTGTACTGTCACTGATGTGCGCTGTGCTGGGTGTCTGATGGGGGTGTGGTACATTGTGTACTGTCAGTGGTGTGCGGTGTGCTGGGTGCCTGATGGGGGTGTGGTACATTGTGTACTGTCAGTGATGTGTGGTGTGCTGGGTGTCTGATGGGGGTGTGGTACATTGTGTACTGTCAGTGGTGTGCGTTGTGCTGGTTGTCTGATGGGGGTGTGGTACATTGTGTACTGTCAGTGGTGTGCGGTGAGCTGGGTGCCTGATGGGGGTGTGGTACATTGTGTACTGTCAGTGGTGTGTGGTGTGCTGGGTGTCTGATGGGGCTGTGGTACATTGTGTACTGTCAGTGTTGAGTGGTGTGCTGGGTGTCTGATGGGGGTGTGGTACATTGTGTACTGTCAGTGGTGTGCGGTGAGCTGGGTGCCTGATGGGGGTGTGGTACATTGTGTACTGTCAGTGGTGTGTGGTGTGCTGGGTGTCTGATGGGGCTGTGGTACATTGTGTACTGTCAGTGTTGAGTGGTGTGCTGGGTGTCTGATGGGGGTGTGGCACATTGTGTACTGTCAGTGGTGTGCGGTGTGCTGGGTGTCTGATGGGGGTGTGGTACATTGTGTTCTGTCAGTGGTGTGTGGTGAGCTGGGTGCCTGATGGGGCTGTGGTACATTGTGTACTGTCAGTGGTGTGTGGTGTGCTGGGTGCCTGATGGGGTGTGGTACATTGTGTACTGTCAGTGGTGTGCGGTGTGCTGGGTGTCTGGTGGGGCTGTGGTACATTGTGTTCTGTCAGTGGTGTGTGGTGAGCTGGGTGCCTGATGGGGCTGTGGTACATTGTGTACTGTCAGTGGTGTGCGGTGTGCTGGGTGCCTGATGGGGGTGTGGTACATTGTGTACTGTCAGTCGTGTGCGGTGTGCTGGGTGTCTGATGGGGCTGTGGTACATTGTGTACTGTCAATGGTGTGCGGTGTGCTGGGTGTCTGGTGGGGCTGTGGTACGTTGTGTTCTGTCAGTGGTGTGTGGTGAGCTGGGTGCCTGATGGGGGTGTGGTACCTTGTGTACTGTCAGTGGTGTGCGGTGTGCTGGGTGCCTGATGGGGGTGTGGTACATTGTGTACTGTCAGTGGTGTGCGGTGTGCTGGGTGCATGATGGGGGTGTGGTACATTGTGTACTGTCAGTCGTGTGCGGTGTGCTGGGTGTCTGATGGGGGTGTGGTACATTGTGTACTGTCGGTGGTGTGCGGTGTGCTGGGTGCATGATGGGGGTGTGGTACATTGTGTACTGTCAGTGGTGTGCGGTGAGCTGTGTGTCTGATGGGGGTGTGGTACATTGTGTACTGTCAGTGGTGTGCGGTGTGCTGGGTGTTTGATGGGGGTGTGTTACATTGTGTACTGTCAGTGGTGTGCGGTATGCTGGGTGTCTGATGGGGGTGTGGTACATTGTGTACTGTCAGTGGTGTGCGGTGTTCTGGGTGTCTGATGGGGGTGTGGTACATTGTGTACTGTCAGTGGTGTGTGGTGTGCTGGGTGTCTGATGGGGGTGTGGTACATTGTGTACTGTCAGTGGTGTGCGGTGTGCTGGGTGTCTGATGGGGATGTGGTACATTGTGTACTGTCAGTGGTGTGTGGTGTGCTGGGTGTCTGATGGGGGTGTGGTACATTGTGAACTGTCAGTGGTGTGCGGTGTGTTGGGTGTCTGATGGGGCTGTGGTACATTGTGCACTGTCAGTGGTGTGCGGTGTGCTGGGTGTCTGATGGGGGTGTGGTACATTGTGTACTGTCAGTGGTGTGTGGTGTGCTGGGTGTCTGATGGGGATGTGGTACATTGTGTACTGTCAGTGGTGTGCGGTGTGCTGGGTGTCTGATGGGGATGTGGTACATTGTGCACTGTCAGTGGTGTGCGGTGTGCTGGGTGTCTGATGGGGGTGTGGTACATTGTGTACTGTCAGTGGTGTGCGGTGTGCTGGGTGTCTGATGGGGTTTGGTACATTGTGTACTGTCAGTGGTGTGCGGTGTGCTGGGTGTCTGATGGGGGTGTGGAACATTGTGTACTGTCAGTGGTGTGCGGTGTGCTGGGTGTCTGATGGGGGTGTGGAACATTGTGTACTGTCAGTGGTGGGCGGTGTGCTGGGTGCCTGATGGGAGTGTGGTACATTGTGTACTGTCACTGATGTGCGCTGTGCTGGGTGTCTGATGGGGGTGTGGTACATTGTGTACTGTCAGTGGTGTGCGGTGTGCTGGGTGCCTGATGGGGGTGTGGTACATTGTGTACTGTCAGTGATGTGTGGTGTGCTGGGTGTCTGATGGGGGTGTGGTACATTGTGTACTGTCAGTGGTGTGCGTTGTGCTGGTTGTCTGATGGGGGTGTGGTACATTGTGTACTGTCAGTGGTGTGCGGTGAGCTGGGTGCCTGATGGGGGTGTGGTACATTGTGTACTGTCAGTGGTGTGTGGTGTGCTGGGTGTCTGATGGGGCTGTGGTACATTGTGTACTGTCAGTGTTGAGTGGTGTGCTGGGTGTCTGATGGGGGTGTGGTACATTGTGTACTGTCAGTGGTGTGCGGTGAGCTGGGTGCCTGATGGGGGTGTGGTACATTGTGTACTGTCAGTGGTGTGTGGTGTGCTGGGTGTCTGATGGGGCTGTGGTACATTGTGTACTGTCAGTGTTGAGTGGTGTGCTGGGTGTCTGATGGGGGTGTGGCACATTGTGTACTGTCAGTGGTGTGCGGTGTGCTGGGTGTCTGATGGGGGTGTGGTACATTGTGTACTGTCAGTGGTGTGTGGTGTGCTGGGTGCCTGATGGGGTGTGGTACATTGTGTACTGTCAGTGGTGTGCGGTGTGCTGGGTGTCTGGTGGGGCTGTGGTACATTGTGTTCTGTCAGTGGTGTGTGGTGAGCTGGGTGCCTGATGGGGCTGTGGTACATTGTGTACTGTCAGTGGTGTGCGGTGTGCTGGGTGCCTGATGGGGGTGTGGTACATTGTGTACTGTCAGTCGTGTGCGGTGTGCTGGGTGTCTGATGGGGCTGTGGTACATTGTGTACTGTCAATGGTGTGCGGTGTGCTGGGTGTCTGGTGGGGCTGTGGTACATTGTGTTCTGTCAGTGGTGTGTGGTGAGCTGGGTGCCTGATGGGGGTGTGGTACCTTGTGTACTGTCAGTGGTGTGCGGTGTGCTGGGTGCCTGATGGGGGTGTGGTACATTGTGTACTGTCAGTGGTGTGCGGTGTGCTGGGTGCATGATGGGGGTGTGGTACATTGTGTACTGTCAGTCGTGTGCGGTGTGCTGGGTGTCTGATGGGGGTGTGGTACATTGTGTACTGTCGGTGGTGTGCGGTGTGCTGGGTGCATGATGGGGGTGTGGTACATTGTGTACTGTCAGTGGTGTGCGGTGTGCTGGGTGTCTGATGGGGGTGTAGTACATTGTGTACTGTCAGTGGTGTGTGGTGTCCTGTGTGCCTGATGGGGCTGTGGTACATTGTGTACTGTCAGTGGTGTGCGGTGTGCTGGGTGTCTGATGGGGGTCTGGTACATTGTGTACTGTCAGTGGTGTGCGGTGAGCTGTGTGTCTGATGGGGGTGTGGTACATTGTGTACTGTCAGTGGTGTGCGGTGTTCTGGGTGTTTGATGGGGGTGTGTTACATTGTGTACTGTCAGTGGTGTGCGGTATGCTGGGTGTCTGATGGGGGTGTGGTACATTGTGTACTGTCAGTGGTGTGCGGTGTTCTGGGTGTCTGATGGGGGTGTGGTACATTGTGTACTGTCAGTGGTGTGTGGTGTGCTGGGTGTCTGATGGGGGTGTGGTACATTGTGTACTGTCAGTGGTGTGCGGTGTGCTGGGTGTCTGATGGGGATGTGGTACATTGTGTACTGTCAGTGGTGTGTGGTGTGCTGGGTGTCTGATGGGGGTGTGGTACATTGTGAACTGTCAGTGGTGTGCGGTGTGTTGGGTGTCTGATGGGGCTGTGGTACATTGTGCACTGTCAGTGGTGTGCGGTGTGCTGGGTGTCTGATGGGGGTGTGGTACATTGTGTACTGTCAGTGGTGTGTGGTGTGCTGGGTGTCTGATGGGGATGTGGTACATTGTGTACTGTCAGTGGTGTGTGGTGTGCTGGGTGTCTGATGGGGGTGTGGTACATTGTGAACTGTCAGTGGTGTGCGGTGTGTTGGGTGTCTGATGGGGCTGTGGTACATTGTGCACTGTCAGTGGTGTGCGGTGTGCTGGGTGTCTGATGGGGGTGTGGTACATTGTGTACTGTCAGTGGTGTGCGGTGTGCTGGGTGTCTGATGGGGTTTGGTACATTGTGTACTGTCAGTGGTGTGCGGTGTGCTGGGTGTCTGATGGGGGTGTGGAACATTGTGTACTGTCAGTGGTGTGCGGTGTGCTGGGTGTCTGATGGGGGTGTGGAACATTGTGTACTGTCAGTGGTGGGCGGTGTGCTGGGTGCCTGATGGGAGTGTGGTACATTGTGTACTGTCACTGATGTGCGCTGTGCTGGGTGTCTGATGGGGGTGTGGTACATTGTGTACTGTCAGTGGTGTGCGGTGTGCTGGGTGTCTGATGGGGGTGTGGTACATTGTGTACTGTCAGTGGTGTGCGGTGTGCTGGGTGCCTGATGGGGGTGTGGTACATTGTGTACTGTCAGTGATGTGTGGTGTGCTGGGTGTCTGATGGGGGTGTGGTACATTGTGTACTGTCAGTGGTGTGCGTTGTGCTGGTTGTCTGATGGGGGTGTGGTACATTGTGTACTGTCAGTGGTGTGCGGTGAGCTGGGTGCCTGATGGGGGTGTGGTACATTGTGTACTGTCAGTGGTGTGTGGTGTGCTGGGTGTCTGATGGGGCTGTGGTACATTGTGCACTGTCAGTGTTGAGTGGTGTGCTGGGTGTCTGATGGGGGTGTGACACATTGTGTACTGTCAGTGGTGTGCGGTGTGCTGGGTGTCTGATGGGGGTGTGGTACATTGTGTACTGTCAGTGGTGTGCGGTGTTGTGGGTGTCTGATGGGGGTGTGGTACATTGTGTTCTGTCAGTGGTGTGTAGTGAGCTGGGTGCCTGATGGGGGTGTGGTACATTGTGTTCTGTCAGTGGTGTGCGGTGTGCTGGGTGCCTGATGGAGGTGTGGTACATTTTGTACTGTCAGTGGTGTGTGGTGTCCTGGGTGCCTCATGGGGGTGTGGTACATTGTGTACTGTCAGTGGTGTGCGGTGTGCTGGGTGTCTGATGGGGGGTGTCTACATTGTGTACTGTCAGTAGTGTGCGGTGTGCTGGGAGCCTGATGGGGGTGTGGAACATTGTGTACTGTCAGTGGTGTGCGGTGTGCTGGGTGTCTGATGGGGGTGTGGTCCATTGTGTACTGTCAGTGGTGTGCGGTGTGCTGGGTGTCTGATGGGGGTGTGGTACATTGTGTTCTGTCAGAGGTGTGCGGTGTGCTGGGTGTCTGATGGGGGTGTGGTACATTGTGAACTGTCAGTGGTGTGTGGTGTGCTGGATATCTGATGGGGGTGTGGTACATTGTGTACTGTCAGTGGTGTGCGGTGCGCTGGGTGCCTGATGGGGGTTTGGTACATTGTGTACTGTCAGTGGTGTGTGGTGGGCTCGGTGTCTGATGGGGGTGTGGTACATTGTGTCCTGTCAGTGGTGTACGGTGAGCTGGGTGTCTGATGGGGCTGTGGCACATTGTGTACTGTCAGTGGTGTGCGGTGTGCTGGGTGTCTGATGGGGCTGTGGTACATTGTGTACTGCCAGTGGTGTGTGGTGTGCTGGGTGTCTGATGGGGGTGTGGTACATTGTGTACTGTCAGTTGTGTGCGGTTGCTGGGTGCCTGATGTGGGTGTGGTACATTGTGTACTGTCAGTGGTGTGTGGTGTGCTGGGTGCCTGATGGGGGTGTGGTACATTGTGTACTGTCAGTGATGTGCGGTGTGCTGGGTGTCTGATGGGGGTGTGGTACATTGTGTACTGTCAGTGGTGTGCGGTGTGCTGGGTACCAGATGGGGGTGTTGTACATTGTGTACTGTCAGTGGTGTGCGGTGTCCTGGGTGTCTGATGGGGGTGTGGTACATTGTGTACTGTCAGTGGTGTGCGGTGACTGGCTGCCTGATGGGGGTGTGGTACATTGTGTACTGTCAGTGGTGTGTGGTGTGCTGGGTATCTGATGGGGGTGTGGTACATTGTGTACTGTCAGTGGTGTGTGGTGAGCTGGGAGCCTGATGGGGGTGTGGTACATTGTGTACTGTCAGTGGTGTGCGGTGTTCTGGGTGTCTAATGGGGTTGTGGTACATTGTGTCCTGTCAGTGGTGTGCGTTGTGCTGGGTGTCTGATGGGGCTGTGGTTCATTGTGTACTGTCAGTGGTGTGCGGTGTGCTGGGTGTCTGATGGAGGTGTGGTACATTGTGTACTGTCAGTGGTGTGCGGTGTGCTGGGTGTCTGATGGGGGTGTGGTACATTGTGTACTGTCAGTGGTGTGCGGTGTGCTGGGTGTCTGATGGGGGTGTGGTACATTGTGTACTGTCAGTGGTGTGCGGTGTGCTGGGTGTCTGATGGGGGTGTGGTACATTGTGTACTGTCAGTGGTGTGCGGTGTGCTGGGTGTCTGATGGGGGTGTGGTACATTGTGTACAGTCAGTGGTGTGCGGTGTTGTGGGTGTCTGATGGGGGTGTGATACATTGTGTTCTGTCAGTGGTGTGTGGTGACCTGGGTGCCGGATGGGGGTGTGGTACATTGTGTACTGTCAGTGGTGTGCGGTGTGCTGGGTGCCTGATGGGGGTGTGGTACATTGTGTACTGTCAGTGGTGTGCGGTGTCCTGGGTGCCTGATGGGGGTGTGGTACATTGTGTACTGTCAGTGGTGTGCGGTGAGCTGGGTGCCTGATGGGTCTGTGGTACATTGTGTACTATCAGTGGTGTGCGGTGTGCTGGGTGTCTGATGGGGGTGTGGTACATTGTGTACTGTCAGTGGTGTGCGGTGTTGTGGGTGTCTGATGGGGGTGTGGTACATTGTGTTCTGTCAGTGGTGTGTAGTGAGCTGGGTGCCTGATGGGGGTGTGGTACATTGTGTTCTGTCAGTGGTGTGCGGTGTGCTGGGTGCCTGATGGGGGTGTGGTACATTGTGTACTGTCAGTGGTGTGCGGTGTGCTGGGTGTCTGATGGGGGGTGTCTACATTGTGTACTGTCAGTAGTGTGCGGTGTGCTGGGTGCCTGATGGGGGTGTGGAACATTGTGTACTGTCAGTGGTGTGCGGTGTGCTGGGTGTCTGATGGGGGTGTGGTCCATTGTGTACTGTCAGTGGTGTGCGGTGTGCTGGGTGTCTGATGGGGGTGTGGTACATTGTGTTCTGTCAGAGGTGTGCGGTGTGCTGGGTGTCTGATGGGGGTGTGGTACATTGTGTACTGTCAGTGGTGTGCGGTGTGCTGGGTGTCTGATGGGGGTGTGGTACATTGTGAACTGTCAGTGGTGTGTGGTGTGCTGGATATCTGATGAGGCTGTGGTACATTGTGTACTGTCAGTGGTGTGCGGTGCGCTGGGTGCCTGATGGGGGTTTGGTACATTGTGTACTGTCAGTGGTGTGTGGTGGGCTCGGTGTCTGATGGGGGTGTGGTACATTGTGTCCTGTCAGTGGTGTACGGTGAGCTGGGTGTCTGATGGGGCTGTGGCACATTGTGTACTGTCAGTGGTGTGCGGTGTGCTGGGTGTCTGATGGGGCTGTGGTACATTGTGTACTGCCAGTGGTGTGTGGTGTGCTGGGTGTCTGATGGGGGTGTGGTACATTGTGTACTGTCAGTTGTGTGCGGTTGCTGGGTGCCTGATGTGGGTGTGGTACATTGTGTACTGTCAGTGGTGTGTGGTGTGCTGGGTGCCTGATGGGGGTGAGGTACATTGTGTACTGTCAGTGATGTGCGGTGTGCTGGGTGTCTGATGGGGGTGTGGTACATTGTGTACTGTCAGTGGTGTGCGGTGTGCTGGGTACCAGATGGGGGTGTGGTACATTGTGTACTGTCAGTGGTGTGCGGTGTCCTGGGTGTCTGATGGGGGTGTGGTACATTGTGTACTGTCCGTGGTGTGCGGTGACTGGCTGCCTGATGGGGGTGTGGTACATTGTGTACTGTCAGTGGTGTGTGGTGTGCTGGGTATCTGATGGGGGTGTGGTACATTGTGTACTGTCAGTGGTGTGCGGTGTGCTGGGTGTCTGATGGGGGTGTGGTACATTGTGTACTGTCAGTGGTGTGTGGTGAGCTGGGAGCCTGATGGGGGTGTGGTACATTGTGTACTGTCAGTGGTGTGCGGTGTTCTGGGTGTCTAATGGGGTTGTGGTACATTGTGTACTGTCAGTGGTGTGCGTTGTGCTGGGTGTCTGATG
This sequence comes from Scyliorhinus torazame, assembly GCF_047496885.1. Classification (NCBI taxonomy): domain Eukaryota; kingdom Metazoa; phylum Chordata; class Chondrichthyes; order Carcharhiniformes; family Scyliorhinidae; genus Scyliorhinus; species Scyliorhinus torazame. Next base: position 310,491 of record NW_027307798.1, read on the forward strand.
GGGCTGTGGTTCATTGTGTACTGTCAGTGGTGTGCGTTGTGCTGGGTGTCTGATGGGGTTTGGTACATTGTGTACTGTCAGTGGTGTGCGGTGTGCTGGGTGTCTGATGGGGGTGTGGAACATTGTGTACTGTCAGTGGTGTGCGGTGTGCTGGGTGTCTGATGGGGGTGTGGAACATTGTGTACTGTCAGTGGTGTGCGGTGTGCTGGGTGTCTGATGGGGGTGTGGTACATTGTGTACTGTCAGTGGTGGGCGGTGTGCTGGGTGCCTGATGGGAGTGTGGTACATTGTGTACTGTCACTGATGTGCGCTGTGCTGGGTGTCTGATGGGGGTGTGGTACATTGTGTACTGTCAGTGGTGTGCGGTGTGCTGGGTGCCTGATGGGGGTGTGGTACATTGTGTACTGTCAGTGATGTGTGGTGTGCTGGGTGTCTGATGGGGGTGTGGTACATTGTGTACTGTCAGTGGTGTGCGTTGTGCTGGGTGTCTGATGGGGGTGTGGAACATTGTGTACTGTCAGTGGTGGGCGGTGTGCTGGGTGCCTGATGGGAGTGTGGTACATTGTGTACTGTCACTGATGTGCGCTGTGCTGGGTGTCTGATGGGGGTGTGGTACATTGTGTACTGTCAGTGGTGTGCGGTGTGCTGGGTGCCTGATGGGGGTGTGGTACATTGTGTACTGTCAGTGATGTGTGGTGTGCTGGGTGTCTGATGGGGGTGTGGTACATTGTGTACTGTCAGTGGTGTGCGTTGTGCTGGTTGTCTGATGGGGGTGTGGTACATTGTGTACTGTCAGTGGTGTGCGGTGAGCTGGGTGCCTGATGGGGGTGTGGTACATTGTGTACTGTCAGTGGTGTGTGGTGTGCTGGGTGTCTGATGGGGCTGTGGTACATTGTGTACTGTCAGTGTTGAGTGGTGTGCTGGGTGTCTGATGGGGGTGTGGTACATTGTGTACTGTCAGTGGTGTGCGGTGAGCTGGGTGCCTGATGGGGGTGTGGTACATTGTGTACTGTCAGTGGTGTGTGGTGTGCTGGGTGTCTGATGGGGCTGTGGTACATTGTGTACTGTCAGTGTTGAGTGGTGTGCTGGGTGTCTGATGGGGGTGTGGCACATTGTGTACTGTCAGTGGTGTGCGGTGTGCTGGGTGCCTGATGGGGGTGTGGTACATTGTGTACTGTCAGTGGTGTGCGGTGTGCTGGGTGCCTGATGGGGTGTGGTACATTGTGTACTGTCAGTGGTGTGCGGTGTGCTGGGTGTCTGGTGGGGCTGTGGTACATTGTGTTCTGTCAGTGGTGTGTGGTGAGCTGGGTGCCTGATGGGGCTGTGGTACATTGTGTACTGTCAGTGGTGTGCGGTGTGCTGGGTGCCTGATGGGGGTGTGGTACATTGTGTACTGTCAGTCGTGTGCGGTGTGCTGGGTGTCTGATGGGGCTGTGGTACATTGTGTACTGTCAATGGTGTGCGGTGTGCTGGGTGTCTGGTGGGGCTGTGGTACATTGTGTTCTGTCAGTGGTGTGTGGTGAGCTGGGTGCCTGATGGGGGTGTGGTACCTTGTGTACTGTCAGTGGTGTGCGGTGTGCTGGGTGCATGATGGGGGTGTGGTACATTGTGTACTGTCAGTCGTGTGCGGTGTGCTGGGTGTCTGATGGGGGTGTGGTACATTGTGTACTGTCGGTGGTGTGCGGTGTGCTGGGTGCATGATGGGGGTGTGGTACATTGTGTACTGTCAGTGGTGTGCGGTGTGCTGGGTGTCTGATGGGGGTGTAGTACATTGTGTACTGTCAGTGGTGTGTGGTGTCCTGTGTGCCTGATGGGGCTGTGGTACATTGTGTACTGTCAGTGGTGTGCGGTGTGCTGGGTGTCTGATGGGGGTCTGGTACATTGTGTACTGTCAGTGGTGTGCGGTGAGCTGTGTGTCTGATGGGGCTGTGGTACATTGTGTACTGTCAGTGGTGTGCGGTGTTCTGGGTGTTTGATGGGGGTGTGTTACATTGTGTACTGTCAGTGGTGTGCGGTATGCTGGGTGTCTGATGGGGGTGTGGTACATTGTGTACTGTCAGTGGTGTGCGGTGTTCTGGGTGTCTGATGGGGGTGTGGTACATTGTGTACTGTCAGTGGTGTGTGGTGTGCTGGGTGTCTGATGGGGGTGTGGTACATTGTGTACTGTCAGTGGTGTGCGGTGTGCTGGGTGTCTGATGGGGATGTGGTACATTGTGTACTGTCAGTGGTGTGTGGTGTGCTGGGTGTCTGATGGGGGTGTGGTACATTGTGTACTGTCAGTGGTGTGCGGTGACTGGCTGCCTGATGGGGGTGTGGTACATTGTGTACTGTCAGTGGTGTGTGGTGTGCTGGGTATCTGATGGGGGTGTGGTACATTGTGTACTGTCAGTGGTGTGTGGTGAGCTGGGAGCCTGATGGGGGTGTGGTACATTGTGTACTGTCAGTGGTGTGCGGTGTTCTGGGTGTCTAATGGGGTTGTGGTACATTGTGTCCTGTCAGTGGTGTGCGTTGTGCTGGGTGTCTGATGGGGCTGTGGTTCATTGTGTACTGTCAGTGGTGTGCGGTGTGCTGGGTGTCTGATGGAGGTGTGGTACATTGTGTACTGTCAGTGGTGTGCGGTGTGCTGGGTGTCTGATGGGGGTGTGGTACATTGTGTACTGTCAGTGGTGTGCGGTGTGCTGGGTGTCTGATGGGGGTGTGGTACATTGTGTACTGTCAGTGGTGTGCGGTGTGCTGGGTGTCTGATGGGGGTGTGGTACATTGTGTACTGTCAGTGGTGTGCGGTGTGCTGGGTGTCTGATGGGGGTGTGGTACATTGTGTACAGTCAGTGGTGTGCGGTGTTGTGGGTGTCTGATGGGGGTGTGATACATTGTGTTCTGTCAGTGGTGTGTGGTGACCTGGGTGCCGGATGGGGGTGTGGTACATTGTGTACTGTCAGTGGTGTGCGGTGTGCTGGGTGCCTGATGGGGGTGTGGTACATTGTGTACTGTCAGTGGTGTGCGGTGTCCTGGGTGCCTGATGGGGGTGTGGTACATTGTGTACTGTCAGTGGTGTGCGGTGAGCTGGGTGCCTGATGGGTCTGTGGTACATTGTGTACTATCAGTGGTGTGCGGTGTGCTGGGTGTCTGATGGGGGTGTGGTACATTGTGTACTGTCAGTGGTGTGCGGTGTTGTGGGTGTCTGATGGGGGTGTGGTACATTGTGTTCTGTCAGTGGTGTGTAGTGAGCTGGGTGCCTGATGGGGGTGTGGTACATTGTGTTCTGTCAGTGGTGTGCGGTGTGCTGGGTGCCTGATGGGGGTGTGGTACATTGTGTACTGTCAGTGGTGTGCGGTGTGCTGGGTGTCTGATGGGGGGTGTCTACATTGTGTACTGTCAGTAGTGTGCGGTGTGCTGGGTGCCTGATGGGGGTGTGGAACATTGTGTACTGTCAGTGGTGTGCGGTGTGCTGGGTGTCTGATGGGGGTGTGGTCCATTGTGTACTGTCAGTGGTGTGCGGTGTGCTGGGTGTCTGATGGGGGTGTGGTACATTGTGTTCTGTCAGAGGTGTGCGGTGTGCTGGGTGTCTGATGGGGGTGTGGTACATTGTGTACTGTCAGTGGTGTGCGGTGTGCTGGGTGTCTGATGGGGGTGTGGTACATTGTGAACTGTCAGTGGTGTGTGGTGTGCTGGATATCTGATGAGGCTGTGGTACATTGTGTACTGTCAGTGGTGTGCGGTGCGCTGGGTGCCTGATGGGGGTTTGGTACATTGTGTACTGTCAGTGGTGTGTGGTGGGCTCGGTGTCTGATGGGGGTGTGGTACATTGTGTCCTGTCAGTGGTGTACGGTGAGCTGGGTGTCTGATGGGGCTGTGGCACATTGTGTACTGTCAGTGGTGTGCGGTGTGCTGGGTGTCTGATGGGGCTGTGGTACATTGTGTACTGCCAGTGGTGTGTGGTGTGCTGGGTGTCTGATGGGGGTGTGGTACATTGTGTACTGTCAGTTGTGTGCGGTTGCTGGGTGCCTGATGTGGGTGTGGTACATTGTGTACTGTCAGTGGTGTGTGGTGTGCTGGGTGCCTGATGGGGGTGAGGTACATTGTGTACTGTCAGTGATGTGCGGTGTGCTGGGTGTCTGATGGGGGTGTGGTACATTGTGTACTGTCAGTGGTGTGCGGTGTGCTGGGTACCAGATGGGGGTGTGGTACATTGTGTACTGTCAGTGGTGTGCGGTGTCCTGGGTGTCTGATGGGGGTGTGGTACATTGTGTACTGTCCGTGGTGTGCGGTGACTGGCTGCCTGATGGGGGTGTGGTACATTGTGTACTGTCAGTGGTGTGTGGTGTGCTGGGTATCTGATGGGGGTGTGGTACATTGTGTACTGTCAGTGGTGTGTGGTGAGCTGGGAGCCTGATGGGGGTGTGGTACATTGTGTACTGTCAGTGGTGTGCGGTGTTCTGGGTGTCTAATGGGGTTGTGGTACATTGTGTACTGTCAGTGGTGTGCGTTGTGCTGGGTGTCTGATGGGGCTGTGGTTCATTGTGTACTGTCAGTGGTGTGCGTTGTGCTGGGTGTCTGATGGGGTTTGGTACATTGTGTACTGTCAGTGGTGTGCGGTGTGCTGGGTGTCTGATGGGGGTGTGGAACATTGTGTACTGTCAGTGGTGTGCGGTGTGCTGGGTGTCTGATGGGGGTGTGGAACATTGTGTACTGTCAGTGGTGGGCGGTGTGCTGGGTGCCTGATGGGAGTGTGGTACATTGTGTACTGTCACTGATGTGCGCTGTGCTGGGTGTCTGATGGGGGTGTGGTACATTGTGTACTGTCAGTGGTGTGCGGTGTGCTGGGTGCCTGATGGGGGTGTGGTACATTGTGTACTGTCAGTGATGTGTGGTGTGCTGGGTGTCTGATGGGGGTGTGGTACATTGTGTACTGTCAGTGGTGTGCGTTGTGCTGGGTGTCTGATGGGGGTGTGGAACATTGTGTACTGTCAGTGGTGGGCGGTGTGCTGGGTGCCTGATGGGAGTGTGGTACATTGTGTACTGTCACTGATGTGCGCTGTGCTGGGTGTCTGATGGGGGTGTGGTACATTGTGTACTGTCAGTGGTGTGCGGTGTGCTGGGTGCCTGATGGGGGTGTGGTACATTGTGTACTGTCAGTGATGTGTGGTGTGCTGGGTGTCTGATGGGGGTGTGGTACATTGTGTACTGTCAGTGGTGTGCGTTGTGCTGGTTGTCTGATGGGGGTGTGGTACATTGTGTACTGTCAGTGGTGTGCGGTGAGCTGGGTGCCTGATGGGGGTGTGGTACATTGTGTACTGTCAGTGGTGTGTGGTGTGCTGGGTGTCTGATGGGGCTGTGGTACATTGTGTACTGTCAGTGTTGAGTGGTGTGCTGGGTGTCTGATGGGGGTGTGGTACATTGTGTACTGTCAGTGGTGTGCGGTGAGCTGGGTGCCTGATGGGGGTGTGGTACATTGTGTACTGTCAGTGGTGTGTGGTGTGCTGGGTGTCTGATGGGGCTGTGGTACATTGTGTACTGTCAGTGTTGAGTGGTGTGCTGGGTGTCTGATGGGGGTGTGGCACATTGTGTACTGTCAGTGGTGTGCGGTGTGCTGGGTGCCTGATGGGGGTGTGGTACATTGTGTACTGTCAGTGGTGTGCGGTGTGCTGGGTGCCTGATGGGGTGTGGTACATTGTGTACTGTCAGTGGTGTGCGGTGTGCTGGGTGTCTGGTGGGGCTGTGGTACATTGTGTTCTGTCAGTGGTGTGTGGTGAGCTGGGTGCCTGATGGGGCTGTGGTACATTGTGTACTGTCAGTGGTGTGCGGTGTGCTGGGTGCCTGATGGGGGTGTGGTACATTGTGTACTGTCAGTCGTGTGCGGTGTGCTGGGTGTCTGATGGGGCTGTGGTACATTGTGTACTGTCAATGGTGTGCGGTGTGCTGGGTGTCTGGTGGGGCTGTGGTACATTGTGTTCTGTCAGTGGTGTGTGGTGAGCTGGGTGCCTGATGGGGGTGTGGTACCTTGTGTACTGTCAGTGGTGTGCGGTGTGCTGGGTGCATGATGGGGGTGTGGTACATTGTGTACTGTCAGTCGTGTGCGGTGTGCTGGGTGTCTGATGGGGGTGTGGTACATTGTGTACTGTCGGTGGTGTGCGGTGTGCTGGGTGCATGATGGGGGTGTGGTACATTGTGTACTGTCAGTGGTGTGCGGTGTGCTGGGTGTCTGATGGGGGTGTAGTACATTGTGTACTGTCAGTGGTGTGTGGTGTCCTGTGTGCCTGATGGGGCTGTGGTACATTGTGTACTGTCAGTGGTGTGCGGTGTGCTGGGTGTCTGATGGGGGTCTGGTACATTGTGTACTGTCAGTGGTGTGCGGTGAGCTGTGTGTCTGATGGGGGTGTGGTACATTGTGTACTGTCAGTGGTGTGCGGTGTTCTGGGTGTTTGATGGGGGTGTGTTACATTGTGTACTGTCAGTGGTGTGCGGTATGCTGGGTGTCTGATGGGGGTGTGGTACATTGTGTACTGTCAGTGGTGTGCGGTGTTCTGGGTGTCTGATGGGGGTGTGGTACATTGTGTACTGTCAGTGGTGTGTGGTGTGCTGGGTGTCTGATGGGGGTGTGGTACATTGTGTACTGTCAGTGGTGTGCGGTGTGCTGGGTGTCTGATGGGGATGTGGTACATTGTGTACTGTCAGTGGTGTGTGGTGTGCTGGGTGTCTGATGGGGGTGTGGTACATTGTGAACTGTCAGTGGTGTGCGGTGTGTTGGGTGTCTGATGGGGCTGTGGTACATTGTGCACTGTCAGTGGTGTGCGGTGTGCTGGGTGTCTGATGGGGGTGTGGTACATTGTGTACTGTCAGTGGTGTGTGGTGTGCTGGGTGTCTGATGGGGATGTGGTACATTGTGTACTGTCAGTGGTGTGTGGTGTGCTGGGTGTCTGATGGGGGTGTGGTACATTGTGAACTGTCAGTGGTGTGCGGTGTGTTGGGTGTCTGATGGGGCTGTGGTACATTGTGCACTGTCAGTGGTGTGCGGTGTGCTGGGTGTCTGATGGGGGTGTGGTACATTGTGTACTGTCAGTGGTGTGCGGTGTGCTGGGTGTCTGATGGGGTTTGGTACATTGTGTACTGTCAGTGGTGTGCGGTGTGCTGGGTGTCTGATGGGGGTGTGGAACATTGTGTACTGTCAGTGGTGTGCGGTGTGCTGGGTGTCTGATGGGGGTGTGGAACATTGTGTACTGTCAGTGGTGGGCGGTGTGCTGGGTGCCTGATGGGAGTGTGGTACATTGTGTACTGTCACTGATGTGCGCTGTGCTGGGTGTCTGATGGGGGTGTGGTACATTGTGTACTGTCAGTGGTGTGCGGTGTGCTGGGTGCCTGATGGGGGTGTGGTACATTGTGTACTGTCAGTGATGTGTGGTGTGCTGGGTGTCTGATGGGGGTGTGGTACATTGTGTACTGTCAGTGGTGTGCGTTGTGCTGGTTGTCTGATGGGGGTGTGGTACATTGTGTACTGTCAGTGGTGTGCGGTGAGCTGGGTGCCTGATGGGGGTGTGGTACATTGTGTACTGTCAGTGGTGTGTGGTGTGCTGGGTGTCTGATGGGGCTGTGGTACATTGTGCACTGTCAGTGTTGAGTGGTGTGCTGGGTGTCTGATGGGGGTGTGGTACATTGTGTACTGTCAGTGGTGTGCGGTGTGCTGGGTGTCTGATGGGGGTGTGGTACATTGTGTACTGTCAGTGGTGTGCGGTGTTGTGGGTGTCTGATGGGGGTGTGGTACATTGTGTTCTGTCAGTGGTGTGTAGTGAGCTGGGTGCCTGATGGGGGTGTGGTACATTGTGTTCTGTCAGTGGTGTGCGGTGAGCTGGGTGTCTGATGGGGGTGTGGTACATTGTGTACTGTCAGTGGTGTGTGGTGTCCTGGGTGCCTCATGGGGGTGTGGTACATTGTGTACTGTCAGTGGTGTGCGGTGTGCTGGGTGTCTGATGGGGGGTGTCTACATTGTGTACTGTCAGTAGTGTGCGGTGTGCTGGGTGCCTGATGGGGGTGTGGAACATTGTGTACTGTCAGTGGTGTGCGGTGTGCTGGGTGTCTGATGGGGGTGTGGTCCATTGTGTACTGTCAGTGGTGTGCGGTGTGCTGGGTGTCTGATGGGGGTGTGGTACATTGTGTTCTGTCAGAGGTGTGCGGTGTGCTGGGTGTCTGATGGGGGTGTGGTACATTGTGTACTGTCAGTGGTGTGCGGTGTGCTGGGTGTCTGATGGGGGTGTGGTACATTGTGAACTGTCAGTGGTGTGTGGTGTGCTGGATATCTGATGGGGGTGTGGTACATTGTGTACTGTCAGTGGTGTGCGGTGCGCTGGGTGCCTGATGGGGGTTTGGTACATTGTGTACTGTCAGTGGTGTGTGGTGGGCTCGGTGTCTGATGGGGGTGTGGTACATTGTGTCCTGTCAGTGGTGTACGGTGAGCTGGGTGTCTGATGGGGCTGTGGCACATTGTGTACTGTCAGTGGTGTGCGGTGTGCTGGGTGTCTGATGGGGCTGTGGTACATTGTGTACTGCCAGTGGTGTGTGGTGTGCTGGGTGTCTGATGGGGGTGTGGTACATTGTGTACTGTCAGTTGTGTGCGGTTGCTGGGTGCCTGATGTGGGTGTGGTACATTGTGTACTGTCAGTGGTGTGTGGTGTGCTGGGTGCCTGATGGGGGTGTGGTACATTGTGTACTGTCAGTGATGTGCGGTGTGCTGGGTGTCTGATGGGGGTGTGGTACATTGTGTACTGTCAGTGGTGTGCGGTGTGCTGGGTACCAGATGGGGGTGTGGTACATTGTGTACTGTCAGTGGTGTGCGGTGTCCTGGGTGTCTGATGGGGGTGTGGTACATTGTGTACTGTCAGTGGTGTGCGGTGACTGGCTGCCTGATGGGGGTGTGGTACATTGTGTACTGTCAGTGGTGTGTGGTGTGCTGGGTATCTGATGGGGGTGTGGTACATTGTGTACTGTCAGTGGTGTGTGGTGAGCTGGGAGCCTGATGGGGGTGTGGTACATTGTGTACTGTCAGTGGTGTGCGGTGTTCTGGGTGTCTAATGGGGTTGTGGTACATTGTGTCCTGTCAGTGGTGTGCGTTGTGCTGGGTGTCTGATGGGGCTGTGGTTCATTGTGTACTGTCAGTGGTGTGCGGTGTGCTGGGTGTCTGATGGAGGTGTGGTACATTGTGTACTGTCAGTGGTGTGCGGTGTGCTGGGTGTCTGATGGGGGTGTGGTACATTGTGTACTGTCAGTGGTGTGCGGTGTGCTGGGTGTCTGATGGGGGTGTGGTACATTGTGTACTGTCAGTGGTGTGCGGTGTGCTGGGTGTCTGATGGGGGTGTGGTACATTGTGTACTGTCAGTGGTGTGCGGTGTGCTGGGTGTCTGATGGGGGTGTGGTACATTGTGTACAGTCAGTGGTGTGCGGTGTTGTGGGTGTCTGATGGGGGTGTGATACATTGTGTTCTGTCAGTGGTGTGTGGTGACCTGGGTGCCGGATGGGGGTGTGGTACATTGTGTACTGTCAGTGGTGTGCGGTGTGCTGGGTGCCTGATGGGGGTGTGGTACATTGTGTACTGTCAGTGGTGTGCGGTGTCCTGGGTGCCTGATGGGGGTGTGGTACATTGTGTACTGTCAGTGGTGTGCGGTGAGCTGGGTGCCTGATGGGTCTGTGGTACATTGTGTACTATCAGTGGTGTGCGGTGTGCTGGGTGTCTGATGGGGGTGTGGTACATTGTGTACTGTCAGTGGTGTGCGGTGTTGTGGGTGTCTGATGGGGGTGTGGTACATTGTGTTCTGTCAGTGGTGTGTAGTGAGCTGGGTGCCTGATGGGGGTGTGGTACATTGTGTTCTGTCAGTGGTGTGCGGTGTGCTGGGTGCCTGATGGGGGTGTGGTACATTGTGTACTGTCAGTGGTGTGCGGTGTGCTGGGTGTCTGATGGGGGGTGTCTACATTGTGTACTGTCAGTAGTGTGCGGTGTGCTGGGTGCCTGATGGGGGTGTGGAACATTGTGTACTGTCAGTGGTGTGCGGTGTGCTGGGTGTCTGATGGGGGTGTGGTCCATTGTGTACTGTCAGTGGTGTGCGGTGTGCTGGGTGTCTGATGGGGGTGTGGTACATTGTGTTCTGTCAGAGGTGTGCGGTGTGCTGGGTGTCTGATGGGGGTGTGGTACATTGTGTACTGTCAGTGGTGTGCGGTGTGCTGGGTGTCTGATGGGGGTGTGGTACATTGTGAACTGTCAGTGGTGTGTGGTGTGCTGGATATCTGATGAGGCTGTGGTACATTGTGTACTGTCAGTGGTGTGCGGTGCGCTGGGTGCCTGATGGGGGTTTGGTACATTGTGTACTGTCAGTGGTGTGTGGTGGGCTCGGTGTCTGATGGGGGTGTGGTACATTGTGTCCTGTCAGTGGTGTACGGTGAGCTGGGTGTCTGATGGGGCTGTGGCACATTGTGTACTGTCAGTGGTGTGCGGTGTGCTGGGTGTCTGATGGGGCTGTGGTACATTGTGTACTGCCAGTGGTGTGTGGTGTGCTGGGTGTCTGATGGGGGTGTGGTACATTGTGTACTGTCAGTTGTGTGCGGTTGCTGGGTGCCTGATGTGGGTGTGGTACATTGTGTACTGTCAGTGGTGTGTGGTGTGCTGGGTGCCTGATGGGGGTGTGGTACATTGTGTACTGTCAGTGATGTGCGGTGTGCTGGGTGTCTGATGGGGGTGTGGTACATTGTGTACTGTCAGTGGTGTGCGGTGTGCTGGGTACCAGATGGGGGTGTGGTACATTGTGTACTGTCAGTGGTGTGCGGTGTCCTGGGTGTCTGATGGGGGTGTGGTACATTGTGTACTGTCCGTGGTGTGCGGTGACTGGCTGCCTGATGGGGGTGTGGTACATTGTGTACTGTCAGTGGTGTGTGGTGTGCTGGGTATCTGATGGGGGTGTGGTACATTGTGTACTGTCAGTGGTGTGTGGTGAGCTGGGAGCCTGATGGGGGTGTGGTACATTGTGTACTGTCAGTGGTGTGCGGTGTTCTGGGTGTCTAATGGGGTTGTGGTACATTGTGTACTGTCAGTGGTGTGCGTTGTGCTGGGTGTCTGATGGGGCTGTGGTTCATTGTGTACTGTCAGTGGTGTGCGTTGTGCTGGGTGTCTGATGGGGCTGTGGTTCATTGTGTACTGTCAGTGGTGTGCGTTGTGCTGGGTGTCTGATGGGGGTGTGGTACATTGTGTCCTGTCAGTGGTGTGCGTTGTGCTGGGTGTCTGATGGGGCTGTGGTTCATTGTGTACTGTCAGTGGTGTGCGGTTTGCTGGGTGTCTGATGGAGGTGTGGTACATTGTGTACTGTCAGTGGTGTGCGGTGTGCTGGGTGTCTGATGGGGGTGTGGTACATTGTGTACTGTCAGTGGTGTGCGGTGTGCTGGGTGTCTGATGGGGGTGTGGTACATTGTGTACTGTCAGTGGTGTGCGGTGTGCTGCGTGTCTGATGGGGGTGTGGTACATTGTGTACTGTCAGTGGTGTGCGGTGTGCTGGGTGTCTGATGGGGGTGTGGTACATTGTGTACAGTCAGTGGTGTGCGGTGTTGTGGGTGTCTGATGGGGGTGTGATACATTGTGTTCTGTCAGTGGTGTGTGGTGTCCTGGGTGCCTGATGGGGGTGTGGTACATTGTGTACAGTCAGTGGTGTGCGGTGTTGTGGGTGTCTGATGGGGGTGTGATACATTGTGTTCTGTCAGTGGTGTGCGGTGTGCTGGGTGCCTGATGGGGGTGTGGTACATTGTGTACTGTCAGTGGTGTGCGGTGTCCTGGGTGCCTGATGGGGGTGTGGTACATTGTGTACTGTCAGTGGTGTGCGGTGAGCTGGGTGCCTGATGGGTCTGTGGTACATTGTGTACTGTCAGTGATGTGCGGTGTGCTGGGTGTCTGATGGGGGCGTGGTACATTGTGTACTGTCAGTGGTGTGTGGTGAGCTGGGTGTCTGATGGGGCTGTGGTACATTGTGTACTATCAGTGGTGTGCGGTGTGCTGGGTGTCTGATGGGGGTGTGGTACATTGTGTACTGTCAGTGGTGTGCGGTGTGCTGGGTGCCTGATGGGGGTGTGGTACATTGTGTACTGTCAGTGGTGTACGGTGAGCTTGGTGTCTGATGGGGCTGTGGTACATTGTGTACTGTCAGTGGTGTGTGGTGTGCTGGGTGCCTGATGGGGGTGTGGTACATTGTGTAATGTCAGTGGTGTGTGGTGTGCTGGGTGCCTGATGGGGCTGTGGTACATTGTGTACTGTCAGTGGTGTGCGGTGTGCTGGGTGTCTGATGGGGGTGTGGTACATTGTGTACTGTCAGTGGTGTGCGGTGTGCTGGGTGTCTGATGGGGGTGTGGTACATTGTGTACTGTCAGTGGTGTGCGATGTGCTGGGTACCAGATGGGGGTGTGGTACATTGTGTACTGTCAGTGGTGTGTGGTGTGCTGGGTGTCTGATGAGGCTGTGGCACATTGTGTACTGTCAGTGGTGTGCGGTGAGCTGGGTGTCTGATGGGGGTGTGGTACATTGTGTACTGTCAGTGGTGTGCGGTGTGCTGGGTGTCTGATGGGGGTGTGGTACATTGTGTACTGTCAGTGGTGTGCGGTGTTCTGGGTGTCTGATGGGGCTGTGGTACATTGTGTACTGTCAGTGGTGTGTGGTGTGCTGGGTGCCTGATGGGGGTGTGGTACATTGTGTAATGTCAGTGGTGTGTGGTGTGCTGGGTGCCTGATGGGGGTGTGGTACATTGTGTACTGTCAGTGGTGTGTGGTGTGCTGGGTGTCTGATGGGGGTGTGGTACATTGTGTAATGTCAGTGGTGTGCGGTGTGCTGGGTGTCTGATGGGGGTGTGGTACATTGTGTACTGTCAGTGGTGTGTGGTGTGCTGGGTGTCTGATGGGGGTGTGGTACATTGTGTAATGTCAGTGGTGTGCGGTGTGCTGGGTGTCTGATGGGGGTGTGGTACATTGTGTACTGTCAGTGGTGTACGGTGAGCTTGGTGTCTGATGGGGCTGTGGCACATTGTGTACTGTCAGTGGTGTACGGTGAGCTGGGTGTCTGATGGGGCTGTGGCACATTGTGTACTGTCAGTGGTGTGCGGTGTGCTGGGTGTCTGATGGGAGTGTGGTACATTGTGTACTGTCAGTGGTGTGTGGTGTGCTGGGTGTCTGATGGGGTTGTGGTACATTGTGTACTGTCAGTGGTGTGCGGTGTGCTGGGTGCCTGATGGGGGTGTGGTACATTGTGTACTGTCAGTGGTGTGCGGTGTGCTGGGTGTCTGATGGGGCTGTGGTACATTGTGTACTGTCAGTGGTGTGCGCTGTGCTGGGTGTCTTATGGGAGTGTGGTACATTGTGTACTGTCAGTGGTGTGTGGTGTGCTGGGTGTCTGATGGGGCTGTGGTACATTTTGTACTGTCAGTGGTGTGTGGTGTGCTGGGTGTCTGATGGGGATGTCGTACATTGTGTACTGTCAGTGGTGTGCGGTGTGCTGGGTGTCTGATGGGGGTGTGGTACATTGTGTACTGTCAGTGGTGTGCGGTGCGCTGGGTGTCTGATTGGGCTGTGGTACATTGTGAACTGTCAGTGGTGTGCGGTGTGCTGGGTGTCTGATGGGGGTGCGGTACATTGAGTACTGTCAGTGGAGTGCGGTGTGCTGGGTGTCTGATGGGGGTGTGGTACATTGTGTACTGTCAGTGGAGTGCGGTGTGCTGGGTGTCTGATGGGGGTGTGGTACATTGTGTACTGTCAGTGGTGTGCGGTGTGCTGGGTGTCTGATGGGGGTGTGGTACATTGTGTACTGTCAGTGGTGTGCGGTGCGCTGGGTGTCTGATGGGGCTGTGGTACATTGTGAACTGTCAGTGGTGTGCGGTGTGCTGGGTGTCTGATGGGGCTGTGGTACATTGTGTACTGTCAGTGGAGTGCGGTGTGCTGGGTGTCTGATGGGGGTGTGGTACATTGTGTACTGTCAGTGGTGTGCGGTGCGCTGGGTGTCTGATGGGGCTGTGGTACATTGTGAACTGTCAGTGGTGTGCGGTGAGCTGGGTGTCTGATGGGGGTGTGGTACATTGTGTACTGTCAGTGGTGTGCGGTGAGCTGGGTGTCTGGTGGGGGTGTGGTACATTGTGTACTGTCAGTGGTGTGCGGTGTGCTGGGTGTCTGATGGGGGTGTGGTACCTTGTGTACTGTCAGTGGTGTGTGGTGTGCTGGGTGTCTGATGGGGGTGTGGTACATTGTGTACTGTCAGTGGTGTGCGGTGTGCTGGGTGTCTGATGGGGGTGTGGTACATTGTGTACTGTCAGTGGTGTGCGGTGTGCTGGGTGTCTGATGGGGGTGTGGTACAATGTGTACTGTCAGTGGTGTGCGGTGTGCTGGGTGTCTGATGGGGTGTGGTACCTTGTGTACTGTCAGTGGTGTGCGGTGTGCTGGGTGTCTGATGGGGGTGTGGAACATTGTGTACTGTCAGTGGTGGGCGGTGTGCTGGGTGCCTGATGGGGGTGTGGTACATTGTGTACTGTCAGTGGTGTGCGGTGTGCTGGGTGTCTGATGGGGGTGTGGAACATTGTGTACTGTCAGTGATGTGCGGTGTGCTGGGTGTCTGATGGGGGTGTGGTACATTGTGTACTGTCAGTGGTGTGCGGTGTGCTGGGTGCCTGATGGGGGTGTGGTACATTGTGTACTGTCAGTGATGTGCGGTGTTGTGGGTGTCTGATGTGGGTATGGTACATTGTGTACTGTCAGTGGTGTGCGTTGTGCTGGTTTTCTGATGGAGGTGTGGTACATTGTGTACTGTCAGTGGTGTGCGGTGTGCTGGGTGCCTGCTGGGGGTGTGGTACATTGTGTACTGTCAGTGGTGTGCGGTGTGCTGGGTGTCTGATGGGTGTGTGGTACATTGTGTACTGTCAGTGGTGTGCGGTGTGCTGGGTGTCTGATGGGGGTGTGGTACATTGTGTACTGTCAGTGGTGTGCGGTGTGCTGGGTGCCTGATGGGGGTGTCTACATTGTGTACTGTCAGTAGTGTGCGGTGTGCTGGGTGCCTGATGGGGGTGTGGAACATTGTGTACTGTCAGTGGTGTGTGGTGTGCTGGGTGTCTGATGGGGGTGTGGTACATTGTGTACTGTCAGTGGTGTGCGGTGTGCTGGGTGTCTGATGGGGGTGTGGTACATTGTGTACTGTCAGAGGTGTGCGGTGTGCTGGGTGTCTGATGGGGGTGTGGTACATTGTGTACTGTCAGTGGTGTGCGGTGTGCTGGGCGTCTGATGGGGGTGTGGTACATTGTGAACTGTCAGTGGTGTGTGGTGTGCTGGATATCTGATGGGGGTGTGGTACATTGTGTACTGCCAGTGGTGTGTGGTGTGCTGGGTGTCTGATGGGGGTGTGGTACATTGTGTACTGTCAGTGGTGTACGGTGAGCTGGGTGTCTGATGGCGCTGTGGTACATTGTGTACTGTCAGTGGTGTGCGGTGTGCTGGGTGTCTGATGGGGCTGTGGTACATTGTGTACTGCCAGTGGTGTGTGGTGTGCTGGGTGTCTGATGGGGGTGTGGTACATTGTGTACTGTCAGTGGTGTGCGGTTGCTGGGTGCCTGATGGGGTTGTGGTACATTGTGTACTGTCAGTGGTGTGCGGTGTGCTGGGTACCTGATGGGGGTGTGGTACATTGTGTACTGTCAGTGGTGTGCGGTGAGCTGGGTGTCTGATGGGGGTGTGGTACATTGTGTACTTTCAGTGGTGTGTGGTGAGCTGGGAGCCTGATGGGGGTGTGGTACATTATGTACTGTCAGTGGTATGCGGTGTTCTGGGTGTCTGATGGGGGTGTGGTACATTGTGTACTGTCAGTGGTGTGCGTTGTGCTGGGTGTCTGATGGGGCTGTGGTTCATTGTGTACTGTCAGTGGTGTGCGGTGTGCTGGGTGTCTGATGGGGGTGTGGTACATTGTGTACTGTCAGTGGTGTGCGGTGTGCTGGGTGTCTGATGGGGGTGTGGTACATTGTGTACTGTCAGTGGTGTGCGGTGTGCTGGGTGTCTGATGGGGGTGTGGTACATTGTGTACTGTCAGTGGTGTGCGGTGTGCTGGGTGTCTGATGGGGGTGTGGTACATTGTGTACTGTCAGTGGTGTGCGGTGTGCTTGGTGTTTGATGGGTGTGTGGTACATTGTGTACAGTCAGTGGTGTGCGGTGTTGTGGGTGTCTGATGGGGGTGTGGTACATTGTGTACTGTCAGTGGTGTGCGGTGTGCTGGGTGTCTGATGGGTGCGGTACATTGTGTACTGTCAGTGGTGTGCGGTGTGCTGGGTGCCTGATGGGGGTGTGGTACATTGTGTACTGACAGTGGTGTGCGGTGTTGTGGGTGTCTGATGGGGGTGTGGTACATTGTGTTCTGTCAGTGGTGTGTGGTGAGCTGGGTGCCTGATGGGGGAGTGGTACATTGTGTACTGTCAGTGGTGTGCGGTGTGCTGGGTGCCTGATGGGGGTGTGGTACATTGTGTACTGTCAGTGGTGTGCGGTGTGCTGGGTGCCTGATGGGGGTGTGGTACATTGTGTACTGTCAGTGGTGTGCGGTGTGCTGGGTGTCTGATGGGGGTGTGGTACATTGTGTACTGTCAGTGGTGTGTGGTGTCCTGGGTGCCTGATGGGACTGTGGTACATTGTGTACTGTCAGTAGTGTGCGGTGTGCTGGGTGCCTGATGGGGCTGTGGTACATTGTGGACTGTCAGTGGTGTGCGGTGCGCTGGGTGCCTGATGGGGGTGTGGTACATTGTGTACTGTCAGTGGTGTGTGGTGTGCTGGGTGTCTGATGGGGGTGTGGTACATTGTGAACTGTCAGTGGTGTGTGGTGTGCTGGGTATCTGATGGGGGTGTGGTACATTGTGAACTGTCAGTGGTGTGTGGTGTGCCTGGTATCTGATGGGGGTGTGGTACATTGTGTACTGTCAGTGGTGTGCGGTGCGCTGGGTGCCTGATGGGGGTTTGGTACATTGTGTACTGTCAGTGGTGTGTGGTCTGCTGGGTGTCTGATGGGGGTGTGGTACATTGTGTACTGTCAGTTGTGTGCAGTGTGCTGGGTGTCTGATGAGGGTGTGGTACATTGTGTACTGTCAGTGGTGTGCGGTGTGCTCGGTGTCTGATGGGGGTGTGGTACATTGTGTACTGTCAGTGGTGTACGGTGAGCTGTGTGTCTGATGGGGCTGTGGCACATTGTGTACTGTCAGTGGTGTGCGGTGTGCTGGGTGTCTGATGGGGCTGTGGTACATTGTGTACTGCCAGTGGTGTGTGGTGTGCTGGGTGTCTGATGGGGGTGTGGTACATTGTGTACTGCCAGTGGTGTGCGGTGTGCTGGGTGTCTGATGGGGGTGTGGTACATTGTGTACTGTCAGTGCTGTGCGGTGTGCTGGGTGTCTGATGGGGTTGTGGTACATTGTGTACTGTCAGTGGTGTGCGGTTGCTGGGTGTCTAATGGGGGTGTGGTACATTGTGTACTGTCAGTGGTGTGTGGTGTGCTGGGTGTCTGATGGGGGTGTGGTACATTGTGTACTGTCAGTGGTGTGTGGTGTGCTGGGTGTCTGATGGGGGTGTGGTACATTGTGTACTGTCAGTGGTGTGCGGTGTGCTGGGTATCTGATGGGGGTGTGGTACATTGTGTACTGTCAGTGGTGTGCGGTGTGCTGGGTATCTGATGGGGGTGTGGTACATTGTGTACTGTCAGTGGTGTGTGGTGAGCTGGGAGCCTGATGGGGGTGTGGTACATTGTGTACTGTCAGTGGTGTGCGGTGTGCTGGGTATCTGATGGGGGTGTGGTACATTGTGTACTGTCAGTGGTGTGCGGTGTGCTGGGTGTCTGATGGGGGTGTGGTACATTGTGTACTGTCAGTGGTGTGCGGTGTGCTGGGTGTCTGATGGGGGTGTGGTACATTGTGTACTGTCAGTGGTGTGCGGTGTGCTGGGTGTCTGATAGGGGTGTGGTACATTGTGTACTGTCAGTGGTGTGCGGTGTGTTGTGTGTCTGATGGGGGTGTGGTACATTGTGTACTGTCAGTGGTGTGTGGTGTGCTGGGTGTCTGATGGTGCTGTGGTACATTGTGTACTGTCAGTGGTGTGCGGTGTGCTGGGTGTCTGATGGGGGTGTGGTACATTGTGTACTGTCAGTGGTGTGTGGTGTTCTGGGTGTCTGATGGGGGTGTGGTACATTGTGTACTGTCAGTGGTGTGCGGTGTGCTGGGTGTCTGATGGGGGTGTGGTACATTGTGTACTGTCAGTGGTGTGCGGTGTGCTGCGTGTCTGATGGGGCTGTGGTACATTGTGTACTGTCAGTGGTGTGCGGTGTGCTGAGAGTCTGATGGGGGTGTGGTACATTGTGTACTGTCAGTGGTGTGTGGTGTGCTGGGTGTCTGATGGGGGTGTGGTACATTGTGTACTGTCAGTGGTGTGTGGTGTGCTGGGTGCCTGATGAGGGTGTGGTACATTGTGTACTGTCAGTCGTGTGCGGTGTGCTGGGTGCCTGATGGGGCTGTGGTACATTGTGTACTGTCAGTCGTGTGCGGTGTGCTGGGTGCCTGATGGGGCTGTGGTACATTGTGTACTGTCAGTGGTGTGTGGTGTGCTGGGTGTCTGATGGGGGTGTGGTACATTGTGTACTGTCAGTCGTGTGCGGTGTGCTGGGTGCCTGATGGGGCTGTGGTACATTGTGTACTGTCAGTGGTGTGTGGTGTGCTGGGTGCCTGATGAGGGTGTGGTACATTGTGTACTGTCAGTCGTGTGCGGTGTGCTGGGTGCCTGATGGGGCTGTGGTACATTGTGTACTGTCAGTGGTGTGTGGTGTGCTGGGTGTCTGATGAGGGTGTGGTACATTGTGTACTGTCAGTGGTGTGCGGTGTGCTGGGTGTCTGATGGGGGTGTGGTACATTGTGTACTGTCAGTGGTGTGTGGTGTGCTGGGTGCCTGATGGGGGTGTGGTACATTGTGTACTGTCAGTGGTGTGTGGTGTTCTGGGTGTCTGATGGGGGTGTGGTACATTGTGTACTGTCAGTGGTGTGCGGTGTGCTGGGTGTCTGATGGGGGTGTGGTACATTGTGTACTGTCAGTGGTGTGCGGTGTGCTGGGTGTCTGATGGGGGTGTGGTACATTGTGTACTGTCAGTGGTGTGCGGTGTTCTGGGTGTCTGATGGGGGTGTGGTACATTGTGTACTGTCAGTGGTGTGCGGTGTGCTGGGTGTCTGATGGGGGTGTGGTACATTGTGTACTGTCAGTGGTGTGCGGTGTGCTGGGTGTCTGATGGGGGTGTCGTACATTGTGTACTGTCAGTGGTGTGCGGTGTGCTGGGTGCCTGATGGGGGTGTGGTACATTGTGTACTGTCAGTGGTGTGCGGTGTGCTGGGTGTCTGATGGGGGTGTGGTACATTGTGTACTGTCAGTGGTGTGCGGTGTGCTGGGTGTCTGATGGCGGTGAGGTACATTGTGTACTGTCAGTGGTGTGTGGTGTTCTGGGTATCTGATGGGGGTGTGGTACATTGTGTACTGTCAGTGGTGTGCGGTGTGCTGGGTATCTGATGGGGGTGTGGTACATTGTGTACTGTCAGTGGTGTGTGGTGTGCTGGGTGTCTGATGGCGGTGAGGTACATTGTGTACTGTCAGTGGTGTGTGGTGTGCTGGGTGTCTGATGGGGGTGTGGTACATTGTGTACTGTCAGTGGTGTGCGGTGTGCTGGGTGTCTGATGGGGCTGTGGTACATTGTGTACTGTCAGTGGTGTGCGGTGTGCTGGGTGTCTGATGGGGGTGTGGTACATTGTGTACTGTCAGTGGTGTGCGGTGTGCTGGGTGTCTGATGGGGGTGTGGTACATTGTGTACTGACAGTGGTGTGCGGTGTTGTGGGTGTCTGATGGGGGTGTGGTACATTGTGTTCTGTCAGTGGTGTGTGGTGTGCTGGGTGTCTGATGGTGGTGTGGTACATTGTGTACTGTCAGTGGTGTGCGGTGTGCTGGGTGCCTGATGGGGGTGTGGTACATTGTGTACTGTCAGTGGTGTGCGGTGTGCTGGGTGCCTGATGGGGGTGTGGTTCATTGTGTACTGTCAGTGGTGTGCGGTGAGCTGGGTGTCTGATGGGGGTGTGGTGCATTGTGTACTGTCAGTGGTGTGCGGTGTGCTGGGTGTCTGATGGGGCTGTGGTACATTGTGTACTGTCAGTGGTGTGCAGTGTGCTGGGTGTCTGATGTGGGTGTGGTACATTGTGTACTGTCAGTGGTGTGCGGTGTGCTGGGTGTCTGATGGGGGTGTGGTGCATTGTGTACTGTCAGTGGTGTGCGGTGTGCGGGGTGTCTGATGGGGGTGTGGTACATTGTGTACTGTCAGTGGTGTGCGGTGTGCTGAGTGTCTGATGGGGGTGTGGTACATTGTGTACTGTCAGTGGTGTGCGGGGTGGCTGATGGGGGTGTGGTACATTGTGTACTGTCAGTGGTGTGCGGTGTGCTGGGTGTCTGATGGGGCTGTGGTACATTGTGTACTGTCAGTGGTGTGTGGTGTGCTGAGTGTCTGATGGGGGTGTGGTACATTGTGTACTGTCAGTGGTGTGTGGTGTGCTGAGAGTCTGATGGGGATGTGGTACATTGTGTACTGTCAGTGGTGTGCGGTGTGCTGAGTGTCTGATGGGGGTGTGGTACATTGTGTACTGTCAGTGGTGTGCGGGGTGTCTGATGGGGGTGTGGTACATTGTGTACTGTCAGTGGTGTGCGGTGTGCTGGGTGTCTGATGGGGCTGTGGTACATTGTGTACTGTCAGTGGTGTGTGGTGTGCTGGGTGTCTGATGGGGGTGTGGTACATTGTGTACTGTCAGTGGTGTGTGGTGTGCTGAGAGTCTGATGGGGATGTGGTACATTGTGTACTGTCAGTGGTGTGTGGTGTGCTGGGTGTCTGATGGGGGTGTGGTACATTGTGAACTGTCAGTGGTGTGCGGTGTGCTGGGTGCCTGATGGGGGTGTGGTACATTGTGTACTGTCAGTGGTGTGCGGTGCGCGGGGTGTCTGATGGGGGGTGTGGTACATTGTGTACTGTCAGTGGTGTGCGGTATGCTGGGTGTCTGATGGGGGGTGTGGTACATTGTGTCCTGTCAGTGGTGTGCGGTGTGCTGGGTGTCTGATGGGGGGTGTGGTACATTGTGTACTGTCAGTGGTGTGCGGTATGCTGGGTGTCTGATGGGGGGTGTGGTACATTGTGTACTGTCAGTGGTGAGTGGTGTGCTGGGTGTCTGATGGGGGTGTGGTACATTGTGTACTGTCAGTGGTGTGCGGTATGCTGGGTGTCTGATGGGGGGTGTGGTACATTGTGTACTGTCAGTGGTGAGTGGTGTGCTGGGTGTCTGATGGGGGTGTGGTACATTGTGTACTGTCAGTGGTGTGTGGTGTGCTGAGTGCCTGATGGGGGTGTGGTACATTGTGTACTGTCAGTGGTGTGTGGTGTGTGGGTGCCTGATGGGGCTATGGTACATTGTGTACTGTCAGTGGTGAGTGGTGTGCTGGGTGTCTGATGGGGGTGTGGTACATTGTGTACTGTCAGTGGTGTGTGGTGTGCTGGGTGTCTGATGGGGGTGTGGTACATTGTGTACTGTCAGTGGTGTGCGGTGTGCTGGGTGTCTGATGAGGGTGTGGTACATTGTGTACTGTCAGTGGTGTGTGGTGTGCTGGGTGTCTGATGGGGGTGTGGTACATTGTGTACTGTCAGTGGAGTGCAGTGCGCTGGGTGTCTGATGGGGGTGTGGTACATTGTGTACTGTCAGTGGTGTGCGGTGTGCTGGGTGTCTGATGGGGGTGTGGTACATTGTGTACTGTCAGTGGTGTGCGGTGTGCTGGGTGTCTGATGGGGGTGTGGTACATTGTGTACTGTCAGTGGTGTGCGGTGTGCTGGGTGTCTGATGGCGGTGTGGTACATTGTGTACTGTCAGTGGTGTGTGGTGTGCTGGGTGTCTGATGGGGGTGCCGTACATTGTGGACTGTCAGTGGTGTGCGGTGTGCTGGGTGTCTGATGGGGGTGTGGTACATTGTGTACTGTCAGTGGTGTGCGGTGTGCTGGGTGTCTGATGGGTGTGGTACATTGTGTACTGTCAGTGGTGTGCGGTGTGCTGGATCCCTGATGGGGGTGTGGTACATTGTGTACTGTCAGTAGTGTGCGGTGTGCTGTGTGCCTGATGGGGGTGTGGTACATTGTGTACTGTCAGTGGTGTGTGGTGTGCTGGGTGTCTGATGGGTGTGTGGTACATTGTGTACTGTCAGTGGTGTGTGGTGTGCTGGGTGTCTGATGGGGGTGTGGTACATTGTGTACTGTCAGTGGTGTTTGGTGTACTGGGTGTCTGATGGGGGTGTGGTACATTGTGCACTGCCAGTGGTGTGTCGTGTGCTGGGTGTCTGATGGGGGTGTGGTACATTGTGTACTGTCAGTGGTGTGCGGTGAGCTGGGTGTCTGATGGGGGTGTGGTACATTGTGTACTCTCAGTGGTGTGCGGTGTGCTGGGTGCCTGATGGGGGTGTGGTACATTGTGTACTGTCAGTGGTGTGTGGTGTGCTGGGTGCCTGATGGGGCTGTGGTACATTGTGTAAGATCAGTGGTGTGCGGTGTGCTGGGTGTCTGATGGGGGTGTGGTACATTGTGTACTGTCAGTGGTGTGCTGGGTGTCTGATGGGGGTGTGGTACATTGTGTACTGTCAGTGCTGTGCGGTGTGTTGTGTGTCTGATGGGGGTGTGGTACATTGTGTACTGTCAGTGGTGTGTGGTGTGCTGGGTGTCTGATGTGGGTGTGGTACATTGTGTACTGTCAGTGGTGTGCGGTGTGCTGGGTTTCTGATGGGAGTGTGGTACATTGTGTACTGTCAGTGGTGTGCGGTGTGCTGGGTGCCTGATGGGGGTGTGGTACATTGTGTACTGTCAGTGGTGTGCGGTGTGCTGGGTGCCTGATGGGGCTATGGTACATTGTGTACTGTCAGTGGTGTGCGGTGTGCTGGGTGTCTGATGGGGGTGTGGTACATTGTGTACTGTCAGTGGTGTGTGGTGTGCTGGGTGCCTGATGGGGGTGTGGTACATTGTGTACTGTCAGTGGTGTGCGGTGTGCTGGGTGTCTGATGAGGCTGTGGTACATTGTGTACTGTCAGTGGTGTGCGGTGTGCTGGGTGTCTGATGGGGGTGTGGTACATTGTGTACTGTCAGTGGTGTGTGGTGTGCTGGGTGTCTGCTGGGGCTGTGGTACATTGTGTACTGTCAGTGATATGCGGTGTGCGGGGTGTCTGATGGGGGTGTGGTACATTGTGTACTGTCAGTGGAGTGCGGTGTGCTGGGTGTCTGATGGGGGTGTGGTACATTGTGTACTGTCAGTGGTGTGCGGTGTGCTGGGTGTCTGATGGGGGTGCCGTACATTGTGTACTGTCAGTGGTGTGTGGTGTGCTGGGTGTCTGATGGGTGTGGTACATTGTGTACTGTCAGTGGTGTGCGGTGTGCTGGGTGTCTGATGGGGGTGTGGTACATTGTGTACTGTCAGTGGTGTGTGGTGTGCTGTGTGTCTGATGGGGGTGTGGTACATTGTGTACTGTCAGTGGTGTGTGGTGTGCTGGGTGTCTGATGTGGGTGTGGTACATTGTGTACTGTCAGTGGTGTGCGGTGTGCTGGGTTTCTGATGGGAGTGTGGTACATTGTGTACTGTCAGTGGTGTGTGGTATGCTGGGTGTCTGATGGGGGTGTGGTACATTGTGTACTGTCAGTGGTGTGCGGTGTGCTGGGTGCCTGATGGGGGTGTGGTACATTGTGTACTGTCAGTGGTGTGTGGTGTGCTGGGTGTCTGATGGGGGTGTGCTACATTGTGTACTGTCAGTGGTGTGCGGTGTGCTGGATGTCTGATGGGGGTGTGGTACATTGTGTACTGTCAGTGGTGTGCAGTGTGCTGGGCGTCTGATGGGGATGTGGTACATTGTGTACTGTCAGTGGTGTGTGGTGTGCTGGGTGTCTGATGGGGGTGTGGTACATTGTGTACTGTCAGTGGTGTGTGGTATGCTGGGTGTCTGATGTGGGTGTGGTACATTGTGTACTGTCAGTGGTGTGTGGTATGCTGAGTGTCTGATGGGACTGTGGTACATTGTGTACTGTCAGTGGTGTGTGGTGTGCTGGGTGTCTGATGGGGATGTGGTACATTGTGTACTGTCAGTGGTGTGTGGTGTGCTGGGTGTCTGATGGGGCTGTGCTACATTGTGTACTGTCAGTGGTGTGCGGTGTGCTGGGTGTCTGATGGGGATGTGGTACATTGTGTACTGTCAGTGGAGTGTGGTGTGCTGGGTGTCTGATGGGACTGTGGTACATTGTGTACTATCAGTGGTGTGTGGTGTGCTGGGTGTCTGATGTGGGTGTGGTACATTGTGTACTGTCAGTGGTGTGGGGTGTGCTGGGTGTCTGATGGGGCTGTGGTACATTGTGTACTGTCAGTGGTGTGCGGTGTGCTGGGTGTCTGGTGGGGGTGTGGTACATTGTGTACTGTCAGTGGTGTGTGGTGTGCTGGGTGTCTGATGGGGGTGTGGTACATTGTGTACTGTCAGTGGTGTGTGGTGTGCTGGGTATCTGATGGGGGTGTGGTACATTGTGTACTGTCAGTGGTGTGCGGTGTGCTGGGTGTCTGATGAGGGTGTGGTACATTGTGTACTGTCAGTGGTGTGTGGTGTGCTGGGTGTCTGATGGGGGTGTGGTACATTGTGTACTGTCAGTGGAGTGCGGTGCGCTGGGTGTCTGATGGGTGTGGTACATTGTGTACTGTCAGTGGTGTGCTGGGTATCTGATGGGGGGTGTGGTACATTGTGTACTGTCAGTGGTGTGCGGTGTGCTGGATCCCTGATGGGGGTGTGGTACATTGTGTACTGTCAGTGGTGTGCAGTGTGCTGGGTGTCTGATGGGGGTGTGGTACATTGTGTACTGTCAGTAGTGTGCGGTGTGCTGTGTGCCTGATGGGGGTGTGGTACATTGTGTACTGTCAGTGGTGTGTGGTGTGCTGGGTGTCTGATGGGTGTGTGGTACATTGTGTACTGTCAGTGGTGTTTGGTGTACTGGGTGTCTGATGGGGGTGTGGTACATTGTGCACTGCCAGTGGTGTGTGGTGTGCTGGGTGTCTGATGGGGGTGTGGTACATTGTGTACTGTCAGTGGTGTGCGGTGAGCTGGGTGTCTGATGGGGGTGTGGTACATTGTGTACTGTCAGTGGTGTGCGGTGTGCTGGGTGCCTGATGGGGGTGTGGTACATTGTGTACTGTCAGTGGTGTGTGGTGTGCTGGGTGCCTGATGGGGCTGTGGTACATTGTGTAAGATCAGTGGTGTGCGGTGTGCTGGGTGTCTGATGGGGGTGTGGTACATTGTGTACTGTCAGTGGTGTGCTGGGTGTCTGATGGGGGTGTGGTACATTGTGTACTGTCAGTGCTGTGCGGTGTGTTGTGTGTCTGATGGGGGTGTGGTACATTGTGTACTGTCAGTGGTGTGTGGTGTGCTGGGTGTCTGATGTGGGTGTGGTACATTGTGTACTGTCAGTGGTGTGCGGTGTGCGGGGTGTCTGATGGGGGTGTGGTACATTGTGTACTGTCAGTGGAGTGCGGTGTGCTGGGTGTCTGATGGGGGTGTGGTACATTGTGTACTGTCAGTGGTGTGCGGTGTGCTGGGTTTCTGATGGGAGTGTGGTACATTGTGTACTGTCAGTGGTGTGCGGTGTGCTGGGTGCCTGATGGGGGTGTGGTACATTGTGTACTGTCAGTGGTGTGCGGTGTGCTGGGTGCCTGATGGGGCTATGGTACATTGTGTACTGTCAGTGGTGTGTGGTGTGCTGGGTGTCTGCTGGGGCTGTGGTACATTGTGTACTGTCAGTGGTGTGCGGTGTGCGGGGTGTCTGATGGGGGTGTGGTACATTGTGTACTGTCAGTGGAGTGCGGTGTGCTGGGTGTCTGATGGGGGTGTGGTACATTGTGTACTGTCAGTGGTGTGCGGTGTGCTGGGTGTCTGATGGGGGTGTGGTACATTGTGTACTGTCAGTGGAGTGCGGTGTGCTGGGTGTCTGATGGGGGTGTGGTACATTGTGTACTGTCAGTGGTGTGCGGTGTGCTGGGTGTCTGATGGGGGTGCCGTACATTGTGTACTGTCAGTGGTGTGTGGTGTGCTGGGTGTCTGATGGGGGTGCCGTACATTGTGGACTGTCAGTGGTGTGTGGTGTGCTGGGTGTCTGATGGGGGTGAGGTACATTGTGTACTGTCAGTGGTGTGTGGTGTGCTGGGTGTCTGATGGGTGTGGTACATTGTGTACTGTCAGTGGTGTGCGGTGTGCTGGATCCCTGATGGGGGTGTGGTACATTGTGTACTGTCAGCAGTGTGCGGTGTGCTGTGTGCCTGATGGGGGTGTGGTACATTGTGTACTGTCAGTGGTGTGTGGTGTGCTGGGTGTCTGATGGGTGTGTGGTACATTGTGTACTGTCAGTGGTGTTTGGTGTACTGGGTGTCTGATGGGGGTGTGGTACATTGTGCACTGCCAGTGGTGTGTGGTGTGCTGGGTGTCTGATGGGGGTGTGGTACATTGTGTACTGTCAGTGGTGTGCGGTGAGCTGGGTGTCTGATGGGGGTGTGGTACATTGTGTACTGTCAGTGGTGTGTGGTGTGCTGGGTGTCTGATGGGGCTGTGGTACATTGTGTACTGTCAGTGGTGTGCGGTGTGCTGGGTGCCTGATGGGGGTGTGGTACATTGTGTACTGTCAGTGGTGTGTGGTGTGCTGGGTGCCTGATGGGGCTGTGGTACATTGTGTAAGATCAGTGGTGTGCGGTGTGCTGGGTGTCTGATGGGGGTGTGGTACATTGTGTACTGTCAGTGGTGTGCTGGGTGTCTGATGGGGGTGTGGTACATTGTGTACTGTCAGTGTTGTGCGGTGTGTTGTGTGTCTGATGGGGGTGTGGTACATTGTGTACTGTCAGTGCTGTGCGGTGTGTTGTGTGTCTGATGGGGCTGTGGTACATTGTGTACTGTCAGTGCTGTGCGGTGTGTTGTGTGTCTGATGGGGGTGTGGTACATTGTGTACTGTCAGTGGTGTGTGGTGTGCTGGGTGTCTGATGTGGGTGTGGTACATTGTGTACTGTCAGTGGTGTGCGGTGTGCTGGGTTTCTGATGGGAGTGTGGTACATTGTGTACTGGCAGTGGTGTGCGGTGTGCTGGGTGCCTGATGGGGGTGTGGTACATTGTGTACTGTCAGTGGTGTGCGGTGTGCTGGGTGCCTGATGGGGCTATGGTACATTGTGTACTGTCAGTGGTGTGTGGTGTGCTGGGTGTCTGCTGGGGCTGTGGTACATTGTGTACTGTCAGTGGTGTGCGGTGTGCGGGGTGTCTGATGGGGGTGTGGTACATTGTGTACTGTCAGTGGAGTGCGGTGTGCTGGGTGTCTGATGGGGGTGTGGTACATTGTGTACTGTCAGTGGTGTGCGGTGTGCTGGGTGTCTGATGGGGGTGCCGTACATTGTGTACTGTCAGTGGTGTGTGGTGTGCTGGGTGTCTGATGGGGGTGAGGTACATTGTGTACTGTCAGTGGTGTGTGGTGTGCTGGGTGTCTGATGGGTGTGGTACATTGTGTACTGTCAGTGGTGTGCGGTGTGCTGTGTGCCTGATGGGGGTGTGGTACATTGTGTCCTGTCAGTGGTGTGCTGTGTGCTGGGTGCCTGATGGGGCTGTGGGTACATTGTGTACTGTCAGTGGTGTGCGGTGTGCTAGGTGTCTGATGGGGGTGTGGTACATTGTGTACTGTCAGTGGTGTTTGGTGTGCTGGGTGTCTGATGGGGGTGTGGTACATTGTGTACTGTCAGTGGTGTGCGGTGTGCTGGGTGTCTGATGGGGGTGTGGTACATTGTGTGCTGTCAGTGGTGTGCGGTGTGCTGGGTGTCTGATGGGGTGTGGTACATTGTGCACTGTCAGTGGTGTGTGGTGTGCTGGGTGTCTGATGGGGGTGTGGTACATTGTGTACTGTCAGTGGTGTGCGGTGAGCTGGGTGTCTGATGGGGGTGTGGTACATTGTGTACTGTCAGTGGTGTGCGGTGTGCTGGGTGTCTGATGGGGGTGTGGTACATTGTGTACTGTCAGTGGTGTGTGGTGTGCTGGGTGCCTGATGGGGCTGTGGTACATTGTGTACTGTCAGTGGTGTGCGGTGTGCTGGGTGTCTGATGGGGGTGTGGTACATTGTGTACTGTCAGTGGTGTGCGGTGTGCTGGGTGTCTGATGGGGGTGTGGTACATTGTGTAAGATCAGTGGTGTGCGGTGTGCTGGGTGTCTGATGGGGGTGTGGTACATTGTGAACTGTCAGTGGTGTGCTGGGTGTCTGATGGGGGTGTGGTACATTGTGTACTGTCAGTGGTGTGTGGTATGCTGGGTGTCTGATGGGGGTGTGGTACATTGTGTACTGTCAGTGCTGTGCGGTGTGCTGTGTGTCTGATGGGGGTGTGGTACATTGTGTACTGTCAGTGGTGTGTGGTATGCTGGGTGTCTGATGGGGGTGTGGTACATTGTGTACTGTCAGTGGTGTGCGGTGTGCTGGGTGCCTGATGGGGGTGTGGTACATTGTGTACTGTCAGTGGTGTGTGGTGTGCTGGGTGTCTGATGGGGGTGTGCTACATTGTGTACTTTCAGTGGTGTGTGGTGTGCTGGGTGTCTGATGTGGGTGTGGTACATTGTGTACTGTCAGTGGTGTGTGGTGTGCTGGGTGTCTGATGGGGCTGTGGTACATTGTGTACTGTCAGTGGTGTGCGGTGTGCTGGGTGTCTGATGGGGGTGTGGTACATTGTGTACTGTCAGTGGTGTGCGGTGTGGTGGGTGTCTGATGGGGGTGTGGTACATTGTGTACTGTCAGTGGTGTGCGGTGTGCTGGGTGTCTGCTGGGGGTGTGGTACATTGTGTACTGTCAGTGGTGTGCGGTGTGCGGGGTGTCTGATGGGGGTGTGGTACATTGTGTACTGTCAGTGGTGTGCGGTGTGCTGGGTATCTGATGGGGGTGTGGTACATTGTGTACTGTCAGTGGTGTGCGGTGTGCTGGGTGTCTGATGGGGGTGTGTTACATTGTGTACTGTCAGTGGTGTTTGGTGTACTGGGTGTCTGATGGGGTGTGTGGTACATTGTGTACTGTCAGTGGTGTGCGGTTTGCTGGGTGCCTGATGGGGGTGTGGTACATTGTGTACTGTCAGTGGTGTGTGGTGTGCTGGGTGTCTGATGGGTGTGGTACATTGTGTACTGTCAGTGGTGTGCGGTGTGCTGTGTGCCTGATGGGGGTGTGGTACATGGTGTACTGTCAGTGGTGTGTGGTGTGCTGGGTGTCTGATGGGTGTGTAGTACATTGTGTACTGTCAGTCGTGTGTGGTGTGCTGGGTGTCTGATGGGTGTGTGGTACATTGTGTACTGTCAGTGGTGTTTGGTGAACTTGGTGTCTGATGGGGGTGTGGTACATTGTGTACTGTCAGTGGCGTGTGGTGTGCTGGGTGTCTGATGGGGCTGTGGTACATTGTGTACTGTCAGTGGTGTGCGGTGTGCTGGGTGTCTGATGGGGCTGTGGTACATTGTGTACTGTCAGTGGTGTGCGGTGAGCTGGGTGTCTGATGGCGGTGTGGTACATTGTGTACTGTCAGTGGTGTGCGGTGTGCTGGGTGTCCGATGGGGGTGTGGTACATTGTGTACAGTCAGTGGTGTGCGGTGAGCTGGGTGCCTGATGGGGGTGTGGTACATTGTGTACTGTCAGTGGTGTGCGGTGCGCTGGGTGTCTGATGGGGGTGTGGTACATTGTGTACTGTCAGTGGTGTGTGGTGTGCTGGGTGCCTGATGGGGCTGTGGTACATTGTGTACTGTCAGTGGTGTGCGGTGTGCTGGGTGTCTGATGGGGGTGTGGTACATTGTGTACTGTCAGTGGTGTGCGGTGTGCTGGGTGCCTGATGGGGGTGTGGTACATTGTGTACTGTCAGTGGTGTGTGGTGTGCTGGGTGCCTGATGGGGCTGTGGTACATTGTGTAAGATCAGTGGTGTGCGGTGTGCTGGGTGCCTGATGGGGGTGTGGTACATTGTGTACTGTCAGTGGTGTGTGGTGTGCTGGGTGTCTGATGGGGATGTGGTACATTGTGTACTGTCAGTGGTGTGTGGTGTGCTGGGTGTCTGATGGGGGTGTGGGACATTGTGTACTGTCAGTGGTGTGTGATATGCTGGGTGTCTGAGGGGGGTGTGGTACATTGTGTACTGTCAGTGGTGTGCGGTGTGCTGGGTGCCTGATGGGGGTGTGGTACATTGTGTACTGTCAGTGGTGTGCGGTGTGCAGGGTGTCTGATGGGGGTGTGGTACATTGTGTACTGTCAGTGGTGTGCGGGTTGCTGGGTGCCTGATGGGGGTGTGGTACATTGTGTACTGTCAGTGGTGTGTGGTGTGCTGGGTGCCTGATGGGGCTGTGGTACATTGTGTACTGTCAGTGGTGTGCGTTGTGCTGGGTGCCTGATGGGGCTGTGGTACATTGTGTACTGTCAGTGGTGTGCGTTGTGCTGGGTGCCTGATGGGGCTGTGGTACATTGTGTACTGTCAGTGGTGTGTGGTGTGCTGGGTGTCTGATGGGGGTGTGGTACATTGTGTACTGTCAGTGGTGTGTGGTGTGCTGGGTGCCTGATGGGGGTGTGGTACATTGTGTACTGTCAGTGGTGTGCGGTGAGCTGGGTGTCTGATGGGGCTGTGGTACATTGTGTACTGTCAGTGGTGTGTGGTGTGCTGGGTGTCTGATGGGGGTGTGGTACATTGTGTACTGTCAGTGGTGTGCGATGTGCTGGGTGCCTGATGGGACTGTGGTACATTGTGTACTGTCAGTGGTGTGCGGTGTGCTGGGTGTCTGCTGCGGGTGTGGGACATTGTGTACTGTCAGTGGTGTGCGGTGTGCTGGGTGTCTGATGGGGCTGTGGTACATTGTGACTTGTCAGTGGTGTGCGGTGTGCTGGGTGCCTGATGGGGGTGTGGAACATTGTGTACTGTCAGTGGTGTGTGGTGTGCTGGGTGCGTGATGGGGGTGTGGAACATTGTGTACTGTCAGTGGTGTGCGGTGTGCTGGGTGTCTGATGGGGCTGTGGTACATTGTGTACTGTCAGTGGTGTGCGGTGTGCTGGGTGCCTGATGGGGGTGTGGTACATTGTGTACTGTCAGTGGTGTGCGGTGTGCTGGGTGCCTGATGGGGGTGTGGAACATTGTGTACTGTCAGTGGTGCGTGGTGTGCTGGGTGCCTGATGGGGGTGTGGAACATTGTGTACTGTCAGTGGTGTGTGGTGTGCTGGGTGTCTGATGGGGGTGTGGTACATTGTGTACTGTCAGTGGTGTGCGTGTTCTGGGTGCCTGATGGGGGTGTGGTACATTGTGTACTGTCAGTGGTGTGCGGTGTGCTGGGTGCCTGATGGGGGTGTGGAACATTGTTTACTGTCAGTGGTGCGTGGTGTGCTGGGTGCCTGATGGGGGTGTGGAACATTGTGTACTGTCAGTGGTGTGTGGTGTGCTGGGTGTCTGATGGGGCTGTGGTACATTGTGTACTGTCAGTGGTGTGCGGTGTGCTGTGTGTCTGATGGGGTGTGGTACATTGTGTGCTGTCAGTGTTGTGCGGTGTGCTGGGTGCCTGATGGGGGTGTGGTACATTGTGTACTGTCAGTGGTGTGCGGTGTGCTGGTTGCCTGATGGGGGTGAGGTACATTGTGTACTGTCAGTGGCGTGCGGTGTGCTGGGTGTCTGATGGGGGTGTGGTACATTGTGTACTGTCAGTGGTGTGTGGTGTGCTGGGTGTCTGATGGGGGTGTGGTACATTGTGTACTGTCAGTGGTGTGTGGTGTGATGGGTCCCTGATGTGGGTGTGGTACATTGTGTACTGTGAGTGGTGTGCGTTGTGCTGGGTGCCTGATGGGGCTGTGGTACATTGTGTACTGTCAGTGGTGTGTGGTGTGCTGGGTGTCTGATGGGGGTGTGGTACATTGTGTACTGTCAGTGGTGTGTGGTGTGCTGGGTGCCTGATGGGGGTGTGGTACATTGTGTACTGTCAGTGGTGTGCGGTGTGCTGGGTGTCTGATGGGAGTGTGGTACATTGTGTACTGTCAGTGGTGTGCGGTGTGCTGGGTGTCTGCTGGGGGTGTGGTACATTGTGTACTGTCAGTGGTGTGCCGTGTGCTGGGTGTCTGATGGGGGTGTGGTACATTGTGTACTGTCAGTGGTGTGCGGTGTGCTGGGTGTCTGATGGGGTTGTGGTACATTGTGTACTGTCAGTTGTGTGCGGTGTGCTGGGTGTCTGATGGGGTTGTGGTACATTGTGTACTGTCAGTGGTGTGCGGTGTGCTGTGTGCCTGATGGGGGTGTGGTACATTGTGTACTGTCAGTGGTGTGTGGTGTGCTGGGTGTCTGATGGGTGTGTGGTACATTGTGTACTGTCAGTGGTGTGTGGTGTGCTTGGTGTCTGATGGGTGTGTGGTACATTGTGTACTGTCAGTGGTGTTTGGTGTACTGGGTGTCTGATGGGGGTGTGGTACATTGTGCACTGTCAGTGGCGTGTGGTGTGCTGGGTGTCTGATGGGGGTGTGGTACATTGTGTACTGTCAGTGGTGTGCGGTGTGCTGGGTGCCTGATGGGGGTGTGGTACATTGTGTACTGTCAGTGGTGTGCGGTGAGCTGGGTGTCTGATGGGGGTGTGGTACATTGTGTACTGTCAGTGGTGTGCGGTGTGCTGGGTGCCTGATGGGGGTGTGGTACATTGTGTACTGTCAGTGGTGTGCGGTGTGCTGGGTGTCTGATGGGGGTGTGGTACATTGTGTACTGTCAGTGGTGTGCGGTGTGCTGGGTGTCCGATGGGGGTGTGGTACATTGTGTACTGTCAGTGGTGTGCGGTGTGCTGGGTGCCTGATGGGGCTGTGGTACATTGTGTACTGTCAGTGGTGTGCGGTGTGCTGGGTGTCTGATGGGGTTGTGGTACATTGTGTACTGTCAGTGGTGTGCGGTGTGCTGGGTGTCTGATGGGGGTGTGGAACATTGTGTACTGTCAGTGGTGTGCGGTGTGCTGGGTGTCTGATGGGGTTGTGGTACATTGTGTACTGTCAGTGGTGTGCGGTTTGCTGGGTGCCTGATGGGGGTGTGGTACATTGTGTACTGTCAGTGGTGTGTGGTGTGCTGGGTGTCTGATGGGTGTGGTACATTGTGTACTGTCAGTGGTGTGCGGTGTGCTGTGTGCCTGATGGGGGTGTGGTACATTGTGTACTGTCAGTGGTGTGTGGTGTGCTGGGTGTCTGATGGGGCTGTGGTACATTGTGTACTGTCAGTGGCGTGTGGTGTGCTGGGTGTCTGATGGGGGTGTGGTACATTGTGTACTGTCAGTGGTGTGCGGTGAGCTGGGTGTCTGATGGGGGTGTGGTACATTGTGTACTGTCAGTGGTGTGCGGTGTGCTGGGTGTCCGATGGGGGTGTGGTACATTGTGTACTGTCAGTGGTGTGCGGTGTGCTGTGTGTCCGATGGGGATGTGGTACATTGTGTACAGTCAGTGGTGTGCGGTGAGCTGGGTGCCTGATGGGGGTGTGGTACATTGTGTACTATCAGTGGTGTGCGGTGTGCTGTGTGTCCGATGGGGATGTGGTACATTGTGTACTGTCAGTGGTGTGCGGTGAGCTGGGTGTCTGATGGGGGTGTGGTACATTGTGTACTGTCAGTGGTGTGTGGTGTGCTGGGTGCCTGATGGGGGTGTGGTACATTGTGTACTGTCAGTGGTGTGCGGTGTGCTGGGTGTCTGATGGGGGTGTGGTACATTGTGTACTGTCAGTGGTGTGCGGTGTGCTGGGTGCCTGATGGGGGTGTGGTACATTGTGTACTGTCAGTGGTGTGTGGTGTGCTGGGTGCCTGATGGGGCTGTGGTACATTGTGTACTGTCAGTGGTGTGCGGTGTGCTGGGTGTCTGATGGGGGTGTGGTACATTGTGTACTGTCAGTGGTGTGCGGTGTGCTGGGTGTCTGATGGGGGTGTGGTACATTGTGTACTGTCAGTGGTGTGCGGTGTGCTGGGTGCCTGATGGGGGTGTGGTACATTGTGTACTGTCAGTGGTGTGTGGTGTGCTGGGTGCCTGATGGGGCTGTGGTACATTGTGTAAGATCAGTGGTGTGCGGTGTGCTGGGTGTCTGATGGGGGTGTGGTACATTGTGTACTGTCAGTGGTGTGCTGGGTGTCTGATGGGGGTGTGGTACATTGTGTCCTGTCAGTGCTGTGCGGTGTGCTGGGTGTCTGATGGGGGTGTGGTACATTGTGTACTGTCAGTGGTGTGTGGTGTGCTGGGTGTCTGATGTGGGTGTGGTACATTGTGTACTGTCAGTGGTGTGCGGTGTGCTGGGTTTCTGATGGGAGTGTGGTACATTGTGTACTGTCAGTGGTGTGTGATATGCTGGGTGTCTGATGGGGGTGTGGTACATTGTGTACTGTCAGTGGTGTGCAGTGTGCTGGATGTCTGATGGGGGTGTGGTACATTGTGTACTGTCAGTGGTGTGCGGTGTGCTGGGTGCCTGATGGGGGTGTGGTACATTGTGTACTGTCAGTGGTGTGCGGTGTGCTGGGTGTCTGATGGGGGTGTGGTACATTGTGTACTGTCAGTGGTGTGCGGTGTGCTGGGTGTCTGATGGGGGTGTGGTACATTGTGTACTGTCAGTGGTGTGCGGTGTGCTGGGTGTCTGATGGGGGTGTGGTACATTGTGTACTGTCAGTGGTGTGCGGTTTGCTGGGTGCCTGATGGGGGTGTGGTACATTGTGTACTGTCAGTGGTGTGTGGTGTGCTGGGTGCCTGATGGGGCTGTGGTACATTGTGTACTGTCAGTGGTGTGTGGTGTGCTGGGTGCCTGATGGGGGAGTGGTACATTGTGAACTGTAAGTGGTGTGCGTTGTGCTGGGTGCCTGATGGGGCTGTGGTACATTGTGTACTCTCAGTGGTGTGCGTAGTGCTGGGTGCCTGATGGGGCTGTGGTACATTGTGTACTGTCAGTGGTGTGTGGTGTGCTGGGTGTCTGATGGGGGTGTGGTACATTGTGTACTGTCAGTGGTGTGTGGTGTGCTGGGTGCCTGATGGGGGTGTGGTAAATTGTGTACTGTCAGTGGTGTGTGGTGTGCTGGGTGTCTGATGGGGCTGTGGTACATTGTGTACTGTCAGTGGTGTGCGGTGTGCTGGGTGCCTGATGGGGATGTGGTACATTGTGTACTGTCAGTGGTGTGCGGTGTGCTGGGTGCATGATGGGTGTGTAGTACATTATGTACTGTCAGTGGTGTGTGGTGTTCTGGGTGCCTGATGGGGGTGTGGTACATTGTGTACTGTCAGTGGTGTGCGGTGTGCTGGGTGTCTGATGGGACTGTGGTACATTGTGTACTGTCAGTGGCGTGCGGTGTGCTGGGTGCCTGATGGGGGTGTGGTACATTGTGTACTGTCAGTGGTGTGCTGGGTGTCTGATGGGGGTGTGGTACATTGTGTACTGTCAGTGCTGTGCGGTGTGCTGGGTGTCTGATGGGGGTGTGGTACATTGTGTACTGTCAGTGGTGTGCGGTGTGGTGTCTGATGTGGGTGTGGTACATTGTGTACTGTCAGTGGTGTGTGGTGTGCTGGGTGTCTGATGGGGGTGTGGTACATTGGGTACTGTCAGTGGTGTGTGGTGTGCTGGGTGTCTGATGGGGGTGTGGTACATTGTGTACTGTCAGTGGTGTGCGGTGTGCTGGGTGCCTGATGGGGGTGTGGTACATTGTGTACTGTCAGTGGTGTGCGGTGTGCTGGGTGTCTGATGGGGGTGTGGTACATTGTGTACTGTCAGTGGTGTGCGGTTTGCTGGGTGCCTGATGGGGGTGTGGTACATTGTGTACTGTCAGTGGTGTGTGATGTGCTGGGTGCCTGATGGGGCTGTGGTACATTGTGTACTGTCAGTGGTGTGTGGTGTGCTGGGTGCCTGATGGGGGAGTGGTACATTGTGTACTGTCAGTGGTGTGCGTTGTGCTGGGTGCCTGATGGGGCTGTGGTACATTGTGTACTGTCAGTGGTGTGCGTTGTGCTGGGTGCCTGATGGGGCTGTGGTACATTGTGTACTGTCAGTGGTGTGTGGTGTGCTGGGTGTCTGATGGGGGTGTGGTACATTGTGTACTGTCACTGGTGTGTGGTGTGCTGGGTGCCTGATGGGGGTGTGTTACATTGTGTACTGTCAGTGGTGTGCGGTGTGCTGGGTGTCTGATGGGGGTGTGGTACATTGTGTACTGTCAGTGGTGTGTGGTGTGCTGGGTGTCTGATGGGGCTGTGGTACATTGTGTACTGTCAGTGGTGTGTGGTGTGCTGGGTGTCTGATGGGGGTGTGGTACATTGTGTACTGTCAGTGGTGTGCGGTGTTCTGGGTGCCTGATGGGGGTGTGGTACATTGTGTACTGTCAGTGGTGTGCGGTGTGCTGGGTGTCTGATGGGACTGTGGTACATTGTGTACTGTCAGTGGCGTGCGGTGTGCTGGGTGTCTGATGGGGGTGTGGTACATTGTGTACTGTCAGTGGTGTGTGGTGTGCTGGGTGTCTGATGGGGGTGTGGTACAGTGTGTACTGTCAGTGGTGTGTGGTGTGATGGGTCCCTGATGTGGGTGTGGTACATTGTGTACTGTGAGTGGTGTGCGTTGTGCTGGGTGCCTGATGGGGCTGTGGTACATTGTGTACTGTCAGTGGTGTGCGTTGTGCTGGGTGCCTGATGGGGCTGTTGTACATTGTGAACTGTCAGTGGTGTGTGGTGTGCTGGGTGCCTGATGGGGCTGTGGTACATCGTGTACTGTCAGTGGTGTGCGGTGGGCTGGGTGTCTGATGGGGGTGTGGTACATTGTGTACTGTCAGTGGTGTGCGGTGTGCTGGGTGCCTGATGGGGCTGTGGTACATCGTGTACTGTCAGTGGTGTGCGGTGAGCTGAGTGTCTGCTGGGGGTGTGGTACATTGTGTACTTTCAGTGGTGTGTGGTGTGCTGGGTGCCTGATGAGGGTGTGGCACATTGTGTACTGTCAGTGGTGTGCGGTGTGCTGGGTGCCTGATGGGGCTGTGGTACATCGTGTACTGTCAGTGGTGTGCGGTGAGCTGAGTGTCTGCTGGGGGTGTGGTACATTGTGTACTGTCAGTGGTGTGCGGTGTGCTGGGTGTCTGATGGGGGTGTGGTACATTGTGTACTTTCAGTGGTGTGTGGTGTGCTGGGTGTCTGATGAGGGTGTGGCACATTGTGTACTGTCAGTGGTGTGCAGTGTGCTGGGTGTCTGATGGGGGTGTGGTACATTGTGTACTGTCAGTGGTGTGCGGTGTGCTGTGTGTCTGATGGGACTGTGGTACATTGTGTACTGTCAGTGGTGTGCGGTGTGCTGGTTGTCTGATGGGGCTGTGGTACATTGTGTACTGTCAGTGGTGAGCCATGTGCTGGGTGTCTGATGTGGGTGTGGTACATTGTGTACTGTCAGTGGTGTGTGGTGTGCTGGGTTCCTGATGGGGCTGTGGTACATTGTGTACTGTCAGTGGTGTGTGGTGTGCTGGGTGTCTGATGGGGGTGTGGTACTTTGTGTACTCTCAGTGGTGTGCAGTGTGCTGGGTGTCTGGTGGGGGTGTGGTACATTGTGTACTGTCAGTGGTGTGCGGTGTGCTGGGTGCCTGATGGGGGTGTGGTACATTGTGTACTGTCAGTGGTGTGCGGTGAGCTGGGTCGTGATGGGGGTGTGGTACATTGTGTACTGTCAGTGGTGTGCGGTGTGCTGGGTGTCTGATGGGGGTGAGGTACATTGTGTACTGTCAGTGGTGTGCGGTGTGCTGGGTGTCTGATGGGGGTGTGGTACATTGTGTACTGTCAGTGGTGTGCGGTGTGCTGGGTGTCTGATGGGGGTGTGGTACATTGTGTACTGTCAGTGGTGTGCGGTGTGCTGGGTGCCTGATGGGGGTGTGGTACATTGTGTACTGTCAGTGGTGTGTGGTGTGTTGGGTGCCTGATGGGGGTGTGGTACATTGTGTACTGTCAGTGGTGTGTGGTGTGCTGGGTGTCTGATGGTGCTGTGGTACATTGTGTACTGTCAGTGGTGTGCGGTGTGCTGGGTGACTGATGGGGGTGTGGTACATTGTGTACTGTCAGTGGTGTGCGGTGTGCTGGGTGTCTGATGGGGGTGTGGTACATTGTGTACTGTCAGTGGTGTGCGGTGTGCTGGGTGTCTGATGGGGCTGTGGTACATTGTGTACTGTCAGTGGTGTGCGGTGTGCTGTGTCCCTGATGGGGGTGTGGTACATTGTGTACTGTCAGTGGTGTGCGGTGAGCTGGGTGCCTGATGGGGGTGTGGTACATTGTGTACTGTCAGTGGTGTGTGGTGTGCTGGGTGTCTGCTGGGGCTGTGGTACATTGTGTACTGTCAGTGGTGTGCGGTGTGCTGGGTGTCTGATCGGTGTGTGGTACATTGTGTACTGTCAGTGGTGTGTGGTGTGCTGGGTGCCTGATGGGGCTGTGTTACATTGTGTACTGTCAGTGGTGTGTGGTGTGCTGGATGTCTGATGAGGGTGTGGCACATTGTGTACTGTCAGTGGTGTGCGGTGCGCTGGGTATCTGATGGGGGTGTGGTACATTGTGTACTGTCAGTGGTGTGCGGTGTGCTGGGTGTCTGATGGGGGTGTGGTACATTGTGTACTGTCAGTGGTGTGCGGTGTGCTGGGTGTCTGATGGGGGTGTGGTACATTGTGTACTGTCAGTGGTGTGCGGTGCGCTGGGTATCTGATGGGGGTGTGGCACATTGTGTACTGTCAGTGGTGTGCGGTGTGCTGGGTGTCTGATGGGGGTGTGGTACATTGTGTACTGTCAGTGGTGTGCGGTGTGCTGGGTGTCTGATGGGGGTGTGGTACATTGTGTACTGTCAGTGGTGTGCGGTGTGCTGGGTGTCTGATGAGGGTGTGGTACATTGTGTACTGTCAGTGGTGTGCGGTGTGCTGGGTGTCTGATGGGGGTGTGGTACATTGTGTACTGTCAGTGGTGTGCAGTGTGCTGGGTGTCTGATGGGGGTGTGGTACATTGTGTACTGTCAGTGGTGTGCGGTGAGCTGGGTATCTGATGGGGGTGTGGTACATTGTGTACTGTCAGTGGTGTGTGGTGTGCTGGGTGTCTGATGGGGGTGTGGTACCTTGTGTACTGTCAGTGGTGTGCGGTGTGCTGGGTGTCTGATGGGGGTGTGGTACATTGTGTACTGTCAGTGGTGTGCTGTGTGCTGGGTGTCTGATGGGGGTGTGGTACATTGTGTACTGTCAGTGGTGTGCGGTGTGCTGGCTGTCTGATGGGAGTGTGGTACATTGTGTACTGTCAGTGGTGTGTGGTGTGCTTGGTATCTGATGGGGGTGTGGTACATTGTGTACTGTCAGTGGTGTGTGGTGTGCTGGGTGCCTGATGGGGTTGTGGTACATTGTGTACTGTCAGTGGTGTGCGGTGTGCTGGGTGTCTGATGGGTCTGTGGTACATTGTGTACTGTCAGTGGTGTGTGGTGTGCTGGGTGTCTGATGGGGCTGTGGTACATTGTGTACTGTCAGTGGTGTGCGGTGTGCTGGGTGTCTGATGGGGGTGTGGTACATTGTGTACTGTCAGTGGTGTGCAGTGTGCTGGGTGTCTGATGGGGGTGTGGTACATTGTGTACTGTCAGTGGTGTGTGGTGAGCTGGGTGCCTAATGGGGGTGTGGTACATTGTGTACTGTCAGTGGTGTGCGGTGTGCTGGGTGTCTGAAGGGGCTGTGGTACATTGTGTACTGTCAGTGGTGTGTGGTGTGCTGGGTGCCTGATGGGGGTGTGGTACATTGTGTACTGTCAGTGGTGTGTGGTGAGCTGGGTGCCTGATGGGGGTGTGGTACATTGTGTACTGTCAGTGGTGTGCGGTGAGCTGGGTGCCTGATGGGGGTGTGGTACATTGTGTACTGTCAGTGGTGTGTGGTGTGCTGGGTCCCTGATGGGGGTGTGGTACATTGTGTACTGTCAGTGGTGTGCGGTGTGCTGGGTGCCTGATGGGGGTGTGGTACATTGTGTACTGTCAGTGGTGTGCTGTGTGCTGGGTGTCTGATGGGGGTGTGGTACATTGTGTACTGTCAGTGGTGTGCGGTGTGCTGGGTGTCTGATGGGTGTGTGGTACATTGTGTACTGTCAGTGGTGTGCAGTGTGCTGGGTGTCTGATGGGGGTGTGGTACATTGTGTACTGTCAGTGGTGTGCGGTGCGCTGGCTGTCTGATGGGGCTGTGGTACATTGTGTACTGTCAGTGGTGTGCGGTGTGCTGGGTGTCTGATGGGGGTGTGGTACATTGTGTACTGTCAGTGGTGTGCGGTGTGCTGGGTGCCTGATGGGGGGGGTGGTACATTGTGTACTGTCAGTGGTGTGCGGTGTGCTGGGTGTCTGATGGGGGTGTGGTACATTGTGTACTGTCAGTGGTGTGCAGTGTGCTGGGTGCCTGATGAGGCTGTGGTACATTGTGTACTGTCAGTGGTGTGCGGTGTGCTGGGTGTCTGATGGGGGTGTGGTACATTGTGTACTGTCAGTGGTGTTTGGTGTACTGGGTGTCTGATGGGGGTGTGGTACATTGTGTACTGTCAGTGGTGTGCGGTGAGCTGGGTGTCTGATGGGGGTGTGGTACATTGTGTACTGTCAGTGGTGTGCGGTGAGCTGGGTGCCTGATGGGGGTGTGGTACATTGTGTACTGTCAGTGGTGTGCGGTGTGCTGGGTGCCTGATGGGGCTGTGGTACATTGTGTACTGTCAGTGATGTGTGGTGTGCTGGGTGCCTGATGGGGGTGTGGTACATTGAGTACTGTCAGTGGTGTGCCGTGTGCTGGGTGTCTGATGGGAGTGTGGTACATTGTGTACTGTCAGTGGTGTGCGGTGTGCTGGGTGCCTGATGGGGGTGTGGTACATTGTGTACTGTCAGTGCTGTGCGGTGTGCTGGGTGTCTGATGGGGGTGTGGTACATTGTGTACTGTCAGTGGTGTGCTGGGTGTATGATGGGGTTGTGGTACATTGTGTACTGTCAGTGCTGTGCGGTGTGCTGGGTGTCTGATGGGGGTGTGGTACATTGTGTACTGTCAGTGGTGTGTGGTGTGCTGGGTGTCTGATGTGGGTGTGGTACATTGTGTACTGTCAGTGGTGTGCGGTGTGCTGGGTTTCTGATGGGAGTGTGGTACATTGTGTACTGTCAGTGGTGTGCGGTGTGCTGGGTGTCTGATGGGGGTGTGGTACATTGTGTACTGTCAGTGGTGTGTGATATGCTGGGTGTCTGATGGGGGTGTGGTACATTGTGTACTGTCAGTGGTGTGTGGTGTGTTGGGTGTCTGATGGGGGTGTGCTACATTGTGTACTGTCAGTGGTGTGTGGTGTGCTGGGTGTCTGATGTGGGTGTGGTACATTGTGTACTGTCAGTGGTGTGTGGTGTGCTGTGTGTCTGATGGGGCTGTGGTACATTGTGTACTGTCAGTGGTGTGCGGTTTGCTGGGTGCCTGATGGGGGTGTGGTACATTGTGTACTGTCAGTGGTGTGTGGTGTGCTGGGTGCCTGATGGGGCTGTGGTACATTGTGTACTGTCAGTGGTGTGTGGTGTGCTGGGTGCCTGATGGGGCTGTGGTACATTGTGTACTGTCAGTGGTGTGCGTTGTGCTGGGTGCCTGATGGGGCTGTGGTACATTGTGTACTGTCAGTGGTGTGCGTTGTGCTGGGTGCCTGACGGGGCTGTGGTACATTGTGTACTGTCAGTGGTGTGTGGTGTGCTGGGTGTCTGATGGGGCTGTGGTACATTGTGTACTGTCAGTGGTGTGTGGTGTGCTGGGTGTCTGATGGGGGTGTGGTACATTGTGTACTGTCAGTGGTGTGCGGTGTTCTGGGTGCCTGATGGGGGTGTGGTACATTGTGTACTGTCAGTGGTGTGCGGTGTGCTGGGTGTCTGATGGGACTGTGGTACATTGTGTACTGTCAGTGGCGTGCGGTGTGCTGGGTGTCTGATGGGGCTGTGGTACATTGTGTACTGTCAGTGGTGTGTGGTGTGCTGGGTGTCTGATGGGGGTGTTGTACATTGTGTACTGTCAGTGGTGTGTGGTGTGATGGGTCCCTGATGGGGGTGTGGTACATTGTGTACTGTGAGTGGTGTGCGGTGTGCTGGGTGCCTGATGGGCCTGTGGTACATTGTGTACTGTCAGTGGTGTGCGGTGTGCTGGGTGCCTGATGGGGCTGTGGTACATTGTGTACTGTCAGTGGTGTGCGTTGTGCTGGGTGTCTGATGGGGGTGTGGTACATTGTGTACTGTCAGTGGTGTGCGGTGTGCTGGGTGTCTGATGGGGGTGTGGTACATTGTGTACTGTCAGTGCTGTGTGGTGAGCTGGGTGGCTGATGGGGGTGTGGTACATTGTGTACTGTCAGTGGTGTGCGGTGTGCTGGGTGCCTGATGGGGCTGTGGTACATTGTGTACTGTCAGTGGTGTGCGGTGTGCTGGGTGTCTGATGGAGCTGTGGTACATTGTGTACTGTCAGTGGTGTGCGCAGTGCTGGGTGTCTGATGGGGGTGTGGTACATTGTGTACTGTCAGTGGTGTGCAGTGTGCTGGGTGTCTGATGGGGGTGTGGTACATTGTGTACTGTCAGTGGTGTGCGGTGAGCTGGGTATCTGATGGGGGTGTGGTACATTGTGTACTGTCAGTGGTGTGTGGTGTGCTGGGTGTCTGATGGGGGTGTGGTACCTTGTGTACTGTCAGTGGTGTGCGGTGTGCTGGGTGTCTGATGGGGGTGTGGTACATTGTGTACTGTCAGTGGTGTGCTGTGTGCTGGGTGTCTGATGGGGGTGTGGTACATTGTGTACTGTCAGTGGTGTGCGGTGTGCTGGCTGTCTGATGGGAGTGTGGTA
Source organism: Scyliorhinus torazame (assembly GCF_047496885.1). Taxonomy (NCBI): domain Eukaryota; kingdom Metazoa; phylum Chordata; class Chondrichthyes; order Carcharhiniformes; family Scyliorhinidae; genus Scyliorhinus; species Scyliorhinus torazame. Next base: position 353,410 of record NW_027307798.1, read on the forward strand.
CATTGTGTACTGTCAGTGGTGTGTGGTGTGCTTGGTATCTGATGGGGGTGTGGTACATTGTGTACTGTCAGTGGTGTGTGGTGTGCTGGGTGCCTGATGGGGTTGTGGTACATTGTGTACTGTCAGTGGTGTGCGGTGTGCTGGGTGTCTGATGGGTCTGTGGTACATTGTGTACTGTCAGTGGTGTGTGGTGTGCTGGGTGTCTGATGGGGCTGTGGTACATTGTGTACTGTCAGTGGTGTGCGGTGTGCTGGGTGTCTGATGGGGGTGTGGTACATTGTGTACTGTCAGTGGTGTGCAGTGTGCTGGGTGTCTGATGGGGGTGTGGTACATTGTGTACTGTCAGTGGTGTGTGGTGAGCTGGGTGCCTAATGGGGGTGTGGTACATTGTGTACTGTCAGTGGTGTGCGGTGTGCTGGGTGTCTGAAGGGGCTGTGGTACATTGTGTACTGTCAGTGGTGTGTGGTGTGCTGGGTGTCTGATGGGGGTGTGGTACATTGTGTACTGTCAGTGGTGTGCGGTGTGCTGGGTGCCTGATGGGGGTGTGGTACATTGTGTACTGTCAGTGGTGTGTGGTGTGCTGGGTGCCTGATGGGGGTGTGGTACATTGTGTACTGTCAGTGGTGTGTGGTGAGCTGGGTGCCTGATGGGGGTGTGGTACATTGTGTACTGTCAGTGGTGTGCGGTGAGCTGGGTGCCTGATGGGGGTGTGGTACATTGTGTACTGTCAGTGGTGTGTGGTGTGCTGGGTCCCTGATGGGGGTGTGGTACATTGTGTACTGTCAGTGGTGTGCGGTGTGCTGGGTGCCTGATGGGGGTGTGGTACATTGTGTACTGTCAGTGGTGTGCTGTGTGCTGGGTGTCTGATGGGGGTGTGGTACATTGTGTACTGTCAGTGGTGTGCGGTGTGCTGGGTGTCTGATGGGTGTGTGGTACATTGTGTACTGTCAGTGGTGTGCAGTGTGCTGGGTGTCTGATGGGGGTGTGGTACATTGTGTACTGTCAGTGGTGTGCGGTGCGCTGGCTGTCTGATGGGGCTGTGGTACATTGTGTACTGTCAGTGGTGTGCGGTGTGCTGGGTGTCTGATGGGGGTGTGGTACATTGTGTACTGTCAGTGGTGTGCGGTGTGCTGGGTGCCTGATGGGGGGGGTGGTACATTGTGTACTGTCAGTGGTGTGCGGTGTGCTGGGTGTCTGATGGGGGTGTGGTACATTGTGTACTGTCAGTGGTGTGCAGTGTGCTGGGTGCCTGATGAGGCTGTGGTACATTGTGTACTGTCAGTGGTGTGCGGTGTGCTGGGTGTCTGATGGGGGTGTGGTACATTGTGTACTGTCAGTGGTGTTTGGTGTACTGGGTGTCTGATGGGGGTGTGGTACATTGTGTACTGTCAGTGGTGTGCGGTGAGCTGGGTGTCTGATGGGGGTGTGGTACATTGTGTACTGTCAGTGGTGTGCGGTGAGCTGGGTGCCTGATGGGGGTGTGGTACATTGTGTACTGTCAGTGGTGTGTGGTGTGCTGGGTGCCTGATGGGGCTGTGGTACATTGTGTACTGTCAGTGATGTGTGGTGTGCTGGGTGCCTGATGGGGGTGTGGTACATTGAGTACTGTCAGTGGTGTGCCGTGTGCTGGGTGTCTGATGGGAGTGTGGTACATTGTGTACTGTCAGTGGTGTGCGGTGTGCTGGGTGCCTGATGGGGGTGTGGTACATTGTGTACTGTCAGTGCTGTGCGGTGTGCTGGGTGTCTGATGGGGGTGTGGTACATTGTGTACTGTCAGTGGTGTGCTGGGTGTATGATGGGGTTGTGGTACATTGTGTACTGTCAGTGCTGTGCGGTGTGCTGGGTGTCTGATGGGGGTGTGGTACATTGTGTACTGTCAGTGGTGTGTGGTGTGCTGGGTGTCTGATGTGGGTGTGGTACATTGTGTACTGTCAGTGGTGTGCGGTGTGCTGGGTTTCTGATGGGAGTGTGGTACATTGTGTACTGTCAGTGGTGTGCGGTGTGCTGGGTGTCTGATGGGGGTGTGGTACATTGTGTACTGTCAGTGGTGTGTGATATGCTGGGTGTCTGATGGGGGTGTGGTACATTGTGTACTGTCAGTGGTGTGTGGTGTGTTGGGTGTCTGATGGGGGTGTGGTACATTGTGTACTGCCAGTGGTGTGTGGTGTGCTGGGTGTCTGATGTGGGTGTGGTACATTGTGTACTGTCAGTGGTGTGTGGTGTGCTGTGTGTCTGATGGGGCTGTGGTACATTGTGTACTGTCAGTGGTGTGCGGTTTGCTGGGTGCCTGATGGGGGTGTGGTACATTGTGTACTGTCAGTGGTGTGTGGTGTGCTGGGTGCCTGATGGGGCTGTGGTACATTGTGTACTGTCAGTGGTGTGTGGTGTGCTGGGTGCCTGATGGGGGAGTGGTACATTGTGTACTGTCAGTGGTGTGCGTTGTGCTGGGTGCCTGATGGGGCTGTGGTACATTGTGTACTGTCAGTGGTGTGCGTTGTGCTGGGTGCCTGATGTGGGTGTGGTACATTGTGTACTGTCAGTGGTGTGTGGTGTGCTGGGTGTCTGATGGGGCTGTGGTACATTGTGTACTGTCAGTGGTGTGTGGTGTGCTGGGTGTCTGATGGGGGTGTGGTACATTGTGTACTGTCAGTGGTGTGCGGTGTTCTGGGTGCCTGATGGGGGTGTGGTACATTGTGTACTGTCAGTGGTGTGCGGTGTGCTGGGTGTCTGATGGGACTGTGGTACATTGTGTACTGTCAGTGGCGTGCGGTGTGCTGGGTGTCTGATGGGGCTGTGGTACATTGTGTACTGTCAGTGGTGTGTGGTGTGCTGGGTGTCTGATGGGGGTGTTGTACATTGTGTACTGTCAGTGGTGTGTGGTGTGATGGGTCCCTGATGGGGGTGTGGTACATTGTGTACTGTGAGTGGTGTGCGGTGTGCTGGGTGCCTGATGGGCCTGTGGTACATTGTGTACTGTCAGTGGTGTGCGGTGTGCTGGGTGCCTGATGGGGCTGTGGTACATTGTGTACTGTCAGTGGTGTGCGTTGTGCTGGGTGTCTGATGGGGGTGTGGTACATTGTGTACTGTCAGTGGTGTGCGGTGTGCTGGGTGTCTGATGGGGGTGTGGTACATTGTGTACTGTCAGTGCTGTGTGGTGAGCTGGGTGGCTGATGGGGGTGTGGTACATTGTGTACTGTCAGTGGTGTGCGGTGTGCTGGGTGCCTGATGGGGCTGTGGTACATTGTGTACTGTCAGTGGTGTGCGGTGTGCTGGGTGTCTGATGGAGCTGTGGTACATTGTGTACTGTCAGTGGTGTGCGCAGTGCTGGGTGTCTGATGGGGGTGTGGTACATTGTGTACTGTCAGTGGTGTGCGGTGTGCTGGGTGTCTGATGAGGGTGTGGTACATTGTGTACTGTCAGTGGTGTGTGGTGTGCTGGGTGCCTGATGGGGCTGTGGTACATTGTGTACTGTCAGTGGTGTGAGGTGTGCTGGGTGTCTGATGGGGCTGTGGTACATTGTGTACTGCCAGTGGTGTGTGGTGCGCTGGGTGTCTGATGGGGGTGAGGTACATTGTGTACTGTCAGTGGTGTGCGGTGTGCTGGGTGTCTGATGGGGGTGAGGAACATTGTGTACTGTCAGTGGTGTGCGGTGTGCTGGGTGTCTGATGGGGGTGTGGTACATTGTGTACTGTCAGTGGTGTGCGGTGTGCTGGGTGTCTGATGGGTCTGTGGTACATTGTGTACTGTCAGTGGTGTGTGGTGTGCTGGGTGTCTGATGGGGGTGTGGTACATTGTGTACTGTCAGTGGTGTGTAGTGTGCTGGGTGCCTGATGGGGCTGTGGTACATTGTGTACTGTCAGTGGTGTGCGGTGTGCTGTGTGTCTGATGGGGGTGTGGTACATTGTGCACTGCCAGTGGTGTGTAGTGTGCTGGGTGCCTGATGGGGCTGTGGTACATTGTGTACTCTCCGTGGTGTGTGGTGTGCTGGGTGTCTGATGGGGGTGTGGTACATTGTGTGCTGTCAGTGGTGTGCGGTGTGCTGGGTGCCTGATGGGGCTGTGGTACATTGTGTACTGTCAGTGATGTGCGGTGTGCTGGGTGTCTGATGGGGGTGTGGTACATTGTGCACTGCCAGTGGTGTGCGGTGTGCTGGGTGTCTGATGGGGGTGTGGTACATTGTGTACTGTCAGTGGTGTGCGGTGTGCTGGGTGTCTGATGTGGGTGTGGTACATTGTGTACTGTCAGTGGTGTGCGGTGTGCTGGGTGTCTGATGAGGGTGTGGTACATTGTGTACTGTCAGTGGTGTGCGGTGTGCTGGGTGTCTGATGGGGGTGAGGAACATTGTGTACTGTCAGTGGTGTGCGGTGTGCTGTGTGCCTGATGGGGCTGTGGTACATTGTGTACTGCCAGTGGTGTGTGGTGTGCTGGGTGTCTGATGGGGTTGTGGTACATTGTGTACTGACAGTGGTGTGCGCTGTGCTGGGTGTCTGATGGGGGTGTGGTACATTGTGTACTGTCAGTGGTGTGCGGTGTGCTGAGTATCTGATGTGGGTGTGGTACATTGTGTACTGTCAGTGGTGTGTGGTGTGCTGGGTGTCTGATGGGGGTGTGGTACATTGTGTACTGTCAGTGGTGTGTGGTGTGCTGGGTGTCTGATGGGGGTCTGGTACATTGTGTACTGTCAGTGGTGTGCGGTGTGCTGGGTGTCTGATGGGGCTGTGGTACATTGTGTACAGTCAGTGGTGTGCGGTGTGCTGGGTGCTTGATGGGGGTGTGGTACATTGTGTACTGTCAGTGGTGTGCGGTGTGCTGGGTGCCTGATGGGGGTGTGGTACATTGTGTACTGTCAGTGGTGTGCGGTGTGCTGGGTCACTGATGGGGGTGTCGTACATTGTGTACTGTCAGTGGTGTGTGGTGTGCTGGGTGTCTGATGGGGGTGTGGTACATTGTGTACTGTCAGTGGTGTGCGGTGTGCTGAGTGCGTGATGGGGGTGTGGTACATTGTGTACTGTCAGTGGTGTGTGGTGTGCTGGGTGCCTGATGGGGGTGTGGTACATTGTGTACTGTCAGTGGTGTGTGGTTGCTTGGTGTCTGATGGGGGTGTGGTACATTGTGTACTGTCAGTGGTGTGCGGTGTGCTGGGTGCCTGATGGGGGTGTGGTACATTGTGTACTGTCAGTGGTGTGCGGTGTGCTGGGTGTCTGATGGGGGTGTGGTACATTGTGTACTGTCAGTGGTGTGCAGTGTGCTGGGTGTCTGATGGGGGTGTGGTACATTGTGTACTGTCAGTGGTGTGTGGTGTGCTGGGTGCCTGATGGGGGTGTGGTACATTGTGTACTGTCAGTGGTGTGCGGTGTGCTGGGTGCCTGATGGGTCTGTGGTACATTGTGTACTGTCAGTGGTGTGCAGTGTGCTGGGTGCCTGATGGGGATGTGGTACATTGTGTACTGTCAGTGGTGTGCGGTGTGCTGGGTGTCTGATGGGGGTGTGGTACATTGTGTACTGTCAGTGGTGTGCGGTGTGCGGGGTGCCTGATGGGGATGTGGTACATTGTGTACTGTCAGTGGTGTGCGGTGTGCTGGGTCCCTGATGGTGGTGTGGTACATTGTGTACTGTCAGTGTTGTGCGGTGTGCTGGGTGCCTGATGGGACTGTGGTACATTGTGTACTGTCAGTGGTGTGCGGTGTGCTGGGTGTCTGATGGGGGTGTGGTACATTGTGCACTGTCAGTGGTGTGCGGTGCGCTGGGTGTCTGATGGGGGTGTGGTACATTGTGTACTGTCAGTGGTGTGCGGTGTGCTGGGTGTCTGATGGGGGTGTGGCACATTGTGTACTGTCAGTGGTGTGCGGTGTGCTGGGTGTCTGATGGGACGGTGGTACATTGTGTACTGTCAGTGGTGTGCGGTGTGCTGGGTGTCTGATGGGGCTGTGTTACATTGTGTACTGTCAGTGGTGTGTGGTGTGCTGGGTGTCTGATGGGGGTGTGGTACATTGTGTACTGTCAGTGGTGTGCGGTGTGCTGGGTGTCTGATGGGGGTGTGGTACATTGTGTACTGTCAGTGGTGTGCGGTGTGCTGGGTGCCTGATGGGGGTGTGGTACATTGTGTACTGTCAGTGGTGTGCGGTGTGCTGGGTGTCTGATGGGGCTGTGGTACATTGTGTACTGTCAGTGGTGTGTGGTGTTCTGGGTATCTGATGGGGGTGTGGTACATTGTGTACTGTCAGTGGTGTGCGGTGTGCTGGGTGTCTGTTGGGGATGTGGTACATTGTGTACTGTCAGTGGTGTGCGGTGTGCTGGGTGCCTGATGGGGGTGTGGTACATTGTGTACTGTCAGTGGTGTGCGGTGTGCTGGGTGTCTGATGGGGCTGTGGTACATTGTGTACTGTCAGTGGTGTGTGGTGTTCTGGGTATCTGATGGGGGTGTGGTACATTGTGTACTGTCAGTGGTGTGTGGTGTTCTGGGTATCTGATGGGGGTGTGGTACATTGTGTACTGTCAGTGGTGTGTGGTGTGCTGGGTGTCTGATGGCGGTGTGGTACGTTGTGTACTGTCAGTGGTGTGTGGTGTTCTGGGTACCTGATGGGGGTGTGGTACATTGTGTACTGTCAGTGGTGTGTGGTGTGCTGGGTGTCTGATGGGGGTGTGGTACATTGTGTACTGTCAGTGGTGTGCGGTGTGCTGGGTGTCTGATGGGGGTGTGGTACATTGTGTACTGTCAGTGGTGTGCGGTGTCCTGGGTGTCTGATGGGGCTGTGGTACATTGTGTACTGTCAGTGGTGTGTGGTGTTCTGGGTATCTGATAGGGGTGTGGTACATTGTGTACTGTCAGTGGTGTGTGGTGTGCAGTGTGTCTGATGGGGGTGTGGTACATTGTGTACTGACAGTGGTGTGCGGTGTGCTGGGTGTCTGATGGGTGTGTGATATATTGTGTACTGTCAGTGGTGTGCGGTGTGCTGGGTGCCTGTTGGGGGTGTGGTACATTGTGTACTGTCAGTGGTGTGTGGTGTGCTGGGTGACTGATGGGGCTGTGGTACATTGTGTACTGTCAGTGGTGTGCGGTGTGCTGGGTGTCTGATGGGGGTGTGGTACATTGTGTACTGTCAGTGGTGTGCAGTGTGCTGGGTGTCTGATGGGTCTGTGGTGCATTGTGTACTGTCAGTGGTGTGTGGTGTGCTGGGTGTCTGATGGGGGTGTGGTACATTGTGTACTGTCAGTGGTGTGTGGTGTGCTGGGTGCCTGATGGGGGTGTGGTACATTGTGTACTGTCAGTGGTGTGCGGTGTGCTGGGTGTCTGATGGGTGTGTGGTACATTGTGTACTGTCAGTGGTGTTCGGTGTGCTGGGTGTCTGATGGGGGTGTGGTACATTGTGTACTGTCAGTGGTGTGCGGTGTGCTGGGTGCCTGATGGGGGTGTGGTACATTGTGTACTGTCAGTGGTGTGCGGTGTGCTGGGTGCCTGATGGGGGTGTGGTACATTGTGTACTGTCAGTAGTGTGCGGTGTGCTGGGTGCCTGATGGGTGTGTGGAACATTGTGTACTGTCAGTGGTGTGTGGTGTGCTGGGTGCCTGATGGGGGTGTGGTACATTGAGTACTGTCAGTGGTGTGTGGTGTGCTGGGTGTCTGATGGGGGTGTGGTACATTGAGTACTGTCAGTGGTGTGCGGTGTGCTGGGTGTCTGATGGGGTGTGTGGTACATTGTGTACTGTCAGTGGTGTGTGGTGTGCTGGGTGTCTGATGAGGGTGTGGTACATTGTGCACTGTCAGTGGTGTGTGGTGTGCTGGGTGCCTGATGGGGGTGTGGTACATTGAGTACTGTCAGTGGTGTGTGGTGTGCTGGGTGTCTGATGAGGGAGTGGTACATTGTGCACTGTCAGTGGTGTGTGGTGTGCTGGGTGCCTGATGGGGGTGTGGTACATTGTGTACTGTCAGTGATGTGCGGTGTGCTGGGTGTCTGTTGGTGTGTGGTACATTGTGTACTGTCAGTGGTGTGCGGTGTGCTGGGTGTCTGATGGGGGTATGGAACATTGTGTACTGTCAGTGGTGTGCGGTGTGCTGGGTGTCTGATGGGGCTGTGGTACATTGTGTACTGTCAGTGGTGTGCGGTGTGCTGAGTGCCTGATGGGGGTGTGGTACATTGAGTACTGTCAGTGGTGTGTGGTCTGCTGGGTGTCTGATGGGGGTGTGGTACATTGTGTACTGTCAGTGGTGTGCAGTGTGCTGGGTGTCTGATGGGGCTGTGGTACATTGTGTACTGTCAGTGGTGTGTGGTGTGCTGGGTGTCTGATGGGGGTGTGGTACATTGTGTACTGTCAGTGGTGTGTGGTGTGCTGGGTGCCAGATGGGGGTGTGGTACATTGTGTACTGTCAGTGGTGTGCGGTGAGCTGGGTGTCTGATGGGGTTGTGGTACATTGTGTACTGTCAGTGGTGTGCGGTGAGCTGGGTGTCAGATGGGGTTGTGGTACATTGTGTACTGTCAGTGGTGTGTGGTGTGCTGGGTGTCTGATGGGGGTGTGGTACATTGTGTACTGTCAGTGGTGTGCGGTGAGCTGGGTGTCTGATGGGGTTGTGGTACATTGTGTACTGTCAGTGGTGTGTGGTGTGCTGGGTGTCTGATGGGTGTGTGGTACATTGTGTACTGGCAGTGGTGTGCGGTGTGCTGGGTGCCTGATGGGGGTGTGGTACATTGTGTACTGTCAGTGGTGTGTGGTCTGCTGGGTGCCTGATCGGGGTGTGGTACATTGTGTACTGTCAGTGGTGTGCGGTGTGCTGGGTGCCTGATGGGGGTGTGGTACATTGTGTACTGTCAGTGGTGTGTGGTGTGCTGGGTGCCTGATGGGGCTGTGGTACATTGTGTACTGTCAGTGGTGTGTGGTGTGCTGGGTGTCTGATGGGGGTGTGGTACATTGTGTACTGTCAGTGGTGTGTGGTGTGCTGGGTGCCTGATGGGGGTGTGGTACATTGTGTACTGTCAGTGGTGTGCAGTGTGCTGGGTGTCTGATGGGGGTGTGGTACATTGTGCACTGTCAGTGGTGTGCGGTGTGCTGGGTGTCTGATGGGGCTGTGGTACATTGTGTACTGTCAGTGGTGTGCGGTGTGCTGGGTGTCTGATGTGGGTGTGGTACATTGTGCACTGTCAGTGGTGTGTGGTGTGCTGGGTGTCTGCTGGGGGTGTGGTACATTGTGTACTGTCAGTGGTGTGTGGTGTGCTGGGTGCCTGATGGGGGTGTGGTACATTGTGTACTGTCAGTGGTGTGCGGTGTGCTGGGTGCCTGATGGGGATGTGGTACATTGTGTACTGTCAGTGGTGTGCGGTGTGCTGGGTGTCTGATGGGGCTGTGGTACACTGTGTACTGTCAGTGGTGTGCGGTGTGCTGGGTGTCTGATGGGGGTGTGGTACATTGTGTACTGTCAGTGGTGTGCGGTGTGCTGGGTGTTTGATGTGGGTGTGGTACATTGTGTACTGTCAGTGGTGTGCGGTGTGCTGGGTGCCTGATGGGGGTGTGGTACATTGTGTACTGTCAGTGGTGTGCGTTGTGCTGGGTGTCTGATGGGGCTGTGGTACATTGTGTACTGTCAGTGGTGTGCGGTGTGCTGGGTGTCTGATGGGGGTGTGGTACATTGTGTACTGTCAGTGGTGTGCGGGGAGCTGGGTCCCTGATGGGGGTGTGGTACATTGTGTACTGTCAGTGGTGTGCGGTGTGCTGGGTGTCTGATGGGGGTGTGGTACATTGTGTACTGTCAGTGGTGTGCGGTGTGCTGGGTGTCTGATGGGGGTGTGGTACATTGTGTACTGTCAGTGGTGTGCGGTGTGCTGGGTGTCTGATGGGGGTGTGGTACATTGTGTACTGTCAGTGGTGTGCGGGGAGCTGGGTCCCTGATGGGGGTGTGGTACATTGTGTACTGTCAGTGGTGTGCGGTGTGCTGGGTGTCTGATGGGGCTGTGGTACATTGTGTACTGTCAGTGGTGTGCGGTGTGCTGGGTGTCTGATGGGACTGTGGTACATTGTGTACTGTCAGTGGTGTGTGGTGTGCTGTGTGTCTGATGGGGCTGTGGAACATTGTGTACTGTCATTGGTGTGCGCTGTGCTGGGTGTCTGATGGGGGTGTGGTACATTGTGTACTGTCAGTAGTGTGTGGTGTGCTGGGTGTCTGATGGGGGTGTGGTACATTGTGTACTGTCAGTGGTGTGCGGTGTGCTTGGTCTCTGATGGGGGTGTGGTACATTGTGCACTGTCAGTGGTGTGCGGTGTGCTGGGTGTCTGATGGGGCTGTGGTACATTGTGTACTGTCAGTGGTGTGCGGTGTGCTGTGTGTCTGATGGGGCTGTGGAACATTGTGTACTATCAGTGGTGTGCGGTGTGCTGGGTGTCTGATGGGGGTGTGGTACATTGTGTACTGTCAGTAGTGTGTGGTGTGCTGGGTGTCTGATGGGGGTGTGGTACATTGTGTACTGTCAGTGGTGTGCGGTGTGCTGGGTGTCTGATGTGGGTGTGGTACATTGTGTACTGTCAGTGGTGTGTGGTGTGCTGGGTGCCTGTTGGGGCTGTGGTACACTGTGTACTGTCAGTGGTGTGCGGTGTGCTGGGTGTCTGATGGGGGTGTGGTACATTGTGTACTGTCAGTGGTGTGCGGTGTGCTGGGTGTCTGATGTGGGTGTGGTACATTGTGTACTGTCAGTGGTGTGCGGTGTGCTGGGTGCCTGATGGGGGTGTGGTACATTGTGTACTGTCAGTGGTGTGCGGTGTGCTGGGTGTCTGATGGGGGTGTGGTACATTGTGTACTGTCAGTGGTGTGCGGGGAGCTGGGTCCCTGATGGGGGTGTGGTACATTGTGTACTGTCAGTGACGTGCGGTGTGCTGGGTGTCTGATGGGACTGTGGTACATTGTGTACTGTCAGTGGTGTGTGGTGTGCTGTGTGTCTGATGGGGCTGTGGAACATTGTGTACTGTCATTGGTGTGCGCTGTGCTGGGTGTCTGATGGGGGTGTGGTACATTGTGTACTGTCAGTGGTGTGCGGTGTGCTTGGTCTCTGATGGGGGTGTGGTACATTGTGCACTGTCAGTGGTGTGCGGTGTGCTGGGTGTCTGATGGGGCTGTGGAACATTGTGTACTATCAGTGGTGTGCGGTGTGCTGGGTGTCTGATGGGGGTGTGGTACATTGTGTACTGTCAGTAGTGTGTGGTGTGCTGGGTGTCTGATGGGGGTGTGGTACTTTGTGTACTGTCAGTGGTGTGCAGTGTGCTGGGTCTCTGATGGGTGTGTGGTACATTGTGCACTGTCAGTGGTGTGCGGTGTGCTGGGTGTCTGATGGGGCTGTGGTACATTGTGTACTGTCAGTGGCGTGTGCTGTGCTGGGTGTCTGCTGGGGGTGTGGTACATTGTGTACTGTCAGTGGTGTGTGGTGTGCTGGGTGCCTGTTGGGGCTGTGGTACACTGTGTACTGTCAGTGGTGTGTGGTGTGCTGGGTGCCTGCTGGGGGTGTGGTACATTGTGTACTGTCAGTGGTGTGCGGTGTGCTGGGTGTCTGATGGGGGTGTGGTACATTGTGTACTGTCAGTGGTGTGTGGTGTGCTGGGTGCCTGATGGGGGTGTGGTACATTGTGTACTGTCAGTGGTGTGCGGTGTGCTGGGTGTCTGATGAGGCTGTGGCACATTGTGTACTGTCAGTAGTGTGTGGTGTGCTGGGTGCCTGATGGGGGTGTGGTACATTGTGTACTGTCAGTGGTGTGTGGTGTGCTGGGTGTCTGATGGGGCTGTGGTACATTGTGTACTGTCAGTGGTGTGTGGTGTGCTGGGTGCCTGATGGGGGTGTGGTACATTGTGTACTGTCAGTGGTGTGCGGTGTGCTGGGTGTCTGATGGGGGTGTGGTACATTGTGTACTGTCAGTAGTGTGTGGTGTGCTGGGTGTCTGATGGGGGTGTGGTACATTGTGTACTGTCAGTGATGTGTGGTGTGCTGGGTGCCTGATGGGGATGTGGTACATTGTGTACTGTCAGTGGTGTGCGGTGTGCTGGGTGCCTGATGGGGCTGTGGTACATTGTGTACTGTCAGTGGTGTGCGGTGTGCTGGGTGTCTGATGGGGGTGTGGTACATTGTGTACTGTCAGTGGTGTGTGGAGTGCTGGGTGTCTGATGGGGTGTGGTACATTGTGTACTGTCAGTTGTGTGCGGTGTGCTGGGTGTCTGATGGGGGTATGGTACATTGTGTACTGTTAGTGGTGTGTGGTGTGCTGGGTGCCTGATGGGGCTGTGGTACATTGTGTACTGTCAGTGGTGTGCGGTGTGCTGGGTGTCTGATGGGATGGTGGTACATTGTGTACTGTCAGTGGTGTGCGGTGTGCTGGGTGTCTGATGGGGGTGTGGTACATTGTGTACTGTCAGTGGTGTGCGGTGTGCTGGGTGTCTGATGGGGGTGTGGTACATTGTGTACTGTCAGTGGTGTGCGGTGTGCTGGGTGCCTGATGGGGATGTGGTACATTGTGTACTGTCAGTGGTGTGCGGTGTGCTGGGTGTCTGATGGGGCTGTGGTACATTGTGTACTGTCAGTGGTGTGCGGTGTGCTGGGTGTCTGATGGGGGTGTGGTACATTGTGTACTGTCAGTGGTGTGCGGTGTGCTGGGTGTCTGATGGGGATGTGGTACATTGTGTACTGTCAGTGGTGTGCGGTGTGCTGGGTGTCTGCTGGGGCTGTGGTACATTGTGTACTGTCAGTGGTGTGCGGTGTGCTGGGTGTCTGCTGGGGCTGTGGTACATTGTGTACTGTCAGTGCTGTGCGGTGTGCTGGGTGCCTGATGGGGTTGTGGTACATTGTGTACTGTCAGTGGTGTGCGGTGTGCTGGGTGTCTGATGGGGGTGTGGTACATTGTGTACTGTCAGTGGTGTGCGGTGTGCTGTGTGTCTGATGGGGGTGTGGTACACTGTGTACTGTCAGTGGTGTGCGGTGTGCTGTGTGTCTGATGGGGATGTGGTACATTGTGGACTGTCAATGGTGTGTGGTGTGCTGGGTGCCTGATGGGGATGTGGTACACTGTGTACTGTCAGTGGTGTGCGGTGTGCTGGGTGTCTGATGGGGGTGTGGTACATTGTGTACTGTCAGTGGTGTGCTGTGTGCTGAGTGCCTGATGGGGGTGTGGTACATTGAGTACTGTCAGTGGTGTGTGGTGTGCTGGGTCACTGATGGGGGTGTGCTACATTGTGTACTGTCAGTGGTGTGCGGTGTGCTGGGTGTCTGATGGGGGTGTGGTACATTGTGTACTGTCAGTGGTGTGCGGTGTGCTGGGTGTCTGATGGGGCTGAGGTACTTTGTGTACTGTCAGTGGTGTGTGGTGTGCTGAGTGCCTGATGGGGGTGTGGTACTTTGTGTACTGTCAGTGGTGTGTGGTGTGCTGGGTGTCTGATGGGGGTGTGGTACATTGTGTACTGTCAGTGGTGTGCGGTGTGCTGGGTGCCTGATGGGACTGTGGTACACTGTGTACTGTCAGTGGTGTGCGGTGAGTTGGGTGTCTGATGGGGGTGTGGTACATTGTGTACTGTCAGTGGTGTGCGGTGTGCTGGGTGTCTGATGGGGGTGTGGTACATTGTGTACTGTCAGTGGTGTGTGGTGTGCTGGGTGTCTGATGGGGGTGTGGTACATTGTGTACTGTCAGTGGTGTGTGGTGTGCTGGGTGCCTGATGGGGGTGTGGTACATTGTGTACTGTCAGTGGTGTGTGGTGTGCTGGGTGTCTGATGGGGGTGTGGTACATTGTGTACTGTCAGTGGTGTGCGGTGAGCTGGGTGTCTGATGGGGGTGTTGTACATTGTGTACTGTCAGTGGTGTGCGGTGAGCTGGGTGTCTGATGGGGGTGTTGTACATTGTGTACTGTCAGTGGTGTGCGGTTTGCTGGGTGTTTGATGGGGGTGTGGTACATTGTGTACTGTCAGTGGTGTGTGGTGAGCTGGGTGCCTGATGGGGGTGTTGTACATTGTGGACTGTCAGTGGTGTGCGGTGTGCTGGGTGTCTGATGGGGGTATGGAACATTGTGTACTGTCAGTGGTGTGTGGTGTGCTGGGTGCCTGATGGGGGTGTGGTACATTGAGTACTGTCAGTGGTGTGTGGTGTGCTGGGTGTCTGATGGGGGTGTGGTACATTGAGTACTGTCAGTGGTGTGCGGTGTGCTGGGTGTCTGATGGGGTGTGTGGTACATTGAGTACTGTCAGTGGTGTGTGGTGTGCTGGGTGTCTGATGGGGGTGTGGTACATTGAGTACTGTCAGTGGTGTGTGGTGTGCTGGGTGTCTGATGGGGGTGTGGTACATTGAGTACTGTCAGTGGTGTGCGGTGTGCTGGGTGTCTGATGGGGTGTGTGGTACATTGTGTACTGTCAGTGGTGTGTGTTGTGCTGGGTGTCTGATGGGGCTGTGGTACATTGTGCACTGTCAGTGGTGTGTGGTGTGCTGGGTGCCTGATGGGGGTGTGGTACATTGAGTACTGTCAGTGGTGTGTGGTGTGCTGGGTGTCTGATGAGGGAGTGGTACATTGTGCACTGTCAGTGGTGTGTGGTGTGCTGGGTGTCTGATGAGGGAGTGGTACATTGTGCACTGTCAGTGGTGTGTGGTGTGCTGGGTGTCTGATGGGGCTGTGGTACATTGTGTACTGTCAGTGGTGTGTGGTGTGCTGGGTGTCTGATGGGGGTGTGGTACATTGTGTACTGTCAGTGGTGTGCGGTGAGCTGGGTGTCTGATGGGGTTGTGGTACATTGTGTACTGTCAGTGGTGTGTGGTGTGCTGGGTGTCTGATGGGGCTGTGGTACATTGTGTACTGTCAGTGGTGGGCGGTGTGCTGGGTGTCTGATGGGGGTGTGGTACATTGTGTACTGTCAGTGGTGTGCGGTGTGCTGGGTGTCTGATGGGGGTGTGGTACATTGTGTACTGGCAGTGGTGTGCGGTGTGCTGGGTGCCTGATGGGGGTGTGGTACATTGTGTACTGTCAGTGGTGTGTGGTCTGCTGGGTGCCTGATGGGGGCTGTGGTACACTGTGTACTGTCAGTGGTGTGTGGTGTGCTGGGTGCCTGATGGGGCTGTGGTACATTGTGTACTGTCAGTGGTGTGTGGTGTGCTGGGTGTCTGATGGGGGTGTGGTACATTGTGTACTGTCAGTGGTGTGTGGTGTGCTGGGTGCCTGATGGGGCTGTGGTACATTGTGTACTGTCAGTGGTGTGTGGTGTGCTGGGTGTCTGATGGGGGTGTGGTACATTGTGTACTGTCAGTGGTGTGTGGTGTGCTGGGTGCCTGATGGGGGTGTGGCACATTGTGTACTGTCAGTGGTGTGTGGTGTGCTGGGTGTCTGCTGGGGGTGTGGGACATTGTGTACTGTCAGTGGTGTGCGGTGTGCTGGGTGTCTGATGTGGGTGTGGTACATTGTGTACTGTCAGTGGTGTGCAGTGTGCTGGGTGTCTGATGGGGGTGTGGTGCATTGTGCACTGTCAGTGGTGTGCGGTGTGCTGGGTGTCTGATGGGGCTGTGGTACATTGTGTACTGTCAGTGGTGTGCGGTGTGCTGGGTGTCTGATGTGGGTGTGGTACATTGTGCACTGTCAGTGGTGTGTGGTGTGCTGGGTGTCTGCTGGGGGTGTGGTACATTGTGTACTGTCAGTGGTGTGCGGTGTGCTGGGTGTCTGATGGGGGTGTGGTACATTGTGTACTGTCAGTGGTGTGCGGTGTGCTGGGTGTCTGATGGGGGTGTGGTACATTGTGTACTGTCAGTGGTGTGCGGTGTGCTGGGTGTCTGATGGGGGTGTGGTACATTGTGTACTGTCAGTGGTGTGCGGTGTGCTGGGTGTCTGATGGGGGTGTGGTACATTGTGTACTGTCAGTAGTGTGCGGTGAGCTGAGTGTCTGATGTGGGTGTGGTACATTGTGTACTGTCAGTGGTGTGCGGTGTGCTGGGTGTCTGATGGGGGTGTGGTACATTGTGTACTGTCAGTGGTGTGCGGTGAGCTGAGTGTCTGATGTGGGTGTGGTACATTGTGTACTGTCAGTGGTGTGCGGTGTGCTGGGTGTCTGATGGGGGTGTGGTACATTGTGTACTGTCAGTGGTGTGCGGGGAGCTGGGTCCCTGATGGGGGTGTGGTACATTGTGTACTGTCAGTGGTGTGCGGTGTGCTGGGTGTCTGATGGGACTGTGGTACATTGTGTACTGTCAGTGGTGTGTGGTGTGCTGTGTGTCTGATGGGGCTGTGGAACATTGTGTACTGTCATTGGTGTGCGCTGTGCTGGGTGTCTGATGGGGGTGTGGTACATTGTGTACTGTCAGTAGTGTGTGGTGTGCTGGGTGTCTGATGGGGGTGTGGTACATTGTGTACTGTCAGTGGTGTGCGGTGTGCTTGGTCTCTGATGGGGGTGTGGTACATTGTGCACTGTCAGTGGTGTGCGGTGTGCTGTGTGTCTGATGGGGCTGTGGAACATTGTGTACTATCAGTGGTGTGCGGTGTGCTGGGTGTCTGATGGGGTTGTGGTACATTGTGTACTGTCAGTAGTGTGTGGTGTGCTGGGTGTCTGATGGGGGTGTGGTACATTGTGTACTGTCAGTGGTGTGCGGTGTGCTGGGTGTCTGATGTGGGTGTGGTACATTGTGTACTGTCAGTGGTGTGTGGTGTGCTGGGTGCCTGTTGGGGCTGTGGTACACTGTGTACTGTCAGTGGTGTGCGGTGTGCTGGGTGTCTGATGGGGGTGTGGTACATTGTGTACTGTCAGTGGTGTGCGGTGTGCTGGGTGTCTGATGTGGGTGTGGTACATTGTGTACTGTCAGTGGTGTGCGGTGTGCTGGGTGCCTGATGGGGGTGTGGTACATTGTGTACTGTCAGTGGTGTGCGGTGTGCTGGGTGTCTGATGGGGGTGTGGTACATTGTGTACTGTCAGTGGTGTGCGGGGAGCTGGGTCCCTGATGGGGGTGTGGTACATTGTGTACTGTCAGTGACGTGCGGTGTGCTGGGTGTCTGATGGGACTGTGGTACATTGTGTACTGTCAGTGGTGTGTGGTGTGCTGTGTGTCTGATGGGGCTGTGGAACATTGTGTACTGTCATTGGTGTGCGCTGTGCTGGGTGTCTGATGGGGGTGTGGTACATTGTGTACTGTCAGTGGTGTGCGGTGTGCTGGGTGTCTGATGGGGCTGTGGTACATTGTGTACTGTCAGTGGTGTGCGGTGTGCTGGGTGCCTGATGGGGGTGTGGTACATTGTGCACTGTCAGTGGTGTGCGGTGTGCTTGGTCTCTGATGGGGGTGTGGTACATTGTGCACTGTCAGTGGTGTGCGGTGCGCTGGGTGTCTGATGGGGGTGTGGTACATTGTGTACTGTCAGTGGTGTGCGGTGTGCTGGGTGCCTGATGGGGGTGTGGTACATTGTGTACTGTCAGTGGTGTGCGGTGTGCTGGGTGTCTGATGGGGGTGTGGTACATTGTGTACTGTCAGTGGTGTGTGGTGTGCTGGGTGTCTGATGGGGGTGTGGTACTTTGTGTACTGTCAGTGGTGTGCAGTGTGCTGGGTCTCTGATGGGTGTGTGGTACATTGTGCACTGTCAGTGGTGTGCGGTGTGCTGGGTGTCTGATGGGGCTGTGGTACATTGTGTACTGTCAGTAGTGTGTGGTGTGCTGGGTGTCTGATGGGGGTGTGGTACTTTGTGTACTGTCAGTGGTGTGCAGTGTGCTGGGTCTCTGATGGGTGTGTGGTACATTGTGCACTGTCAGTGGTGTGCGGTGTGCTGGGTGTCTGATGGGGCTGTGGTACATTGTGTACTGTCAGTGGTGTGTGCTGTGCTGGGTGTCTGCTGGGGGTGTGGTACATTGTGTACTGTCAGTGGTGTGTGGTGTGCTGGGTGCCTGTTGGGGCTGTGGTACACTGTGTACTGTCAGTGGTGTGTGGTGTGCTGGGTGCCTGATGGGGGTGTGGTACATTGTGTACTGTCAGTGGTGTGCGGTGTGCTGGGTGTCTGATGGGGGTGTGGTACATTGTGTACTGTCAGTGGTGTGTGGTGTGCTGGGTGCCTGATGGGGGTGTGGTACATTGTGTACTGTCAGTGGTGTGCGGTGTGCTGGGTGTCTGATGGGGCTGTGGTACATTGTGTACTGTCAGTGGTGTGTGGTGTGCTGGGTGCCTGATGGGGGTGTGGTACATTGTGTACTGTCAGTGGTGTGCGGTGTGCTGGGTGTCTGATGGGGGTGTGGTACATTGTGTACTGTCAGTAGTGTGTGGTGTGCTGGGTGTCTGATGGGGGTGTGGTACATTGTGTACTGTCAGTGGTGTGCGGTGTGCTGGGTGCCTGATGGGGATGTGGTACATTGTGTACTGTCAGTGGTGTGCGGTGTGCTGGGTGTCTGATGGGGGTGTGGTACATTGTGTACTGTCAGTGGTGTGCGGTGTGCTGGGTGCCTGATGGGGATGTGGTACATTGTGTACTGTCAGTGGTGTGTGGTGTGCTGGGTGTCTGATGGGACGGTGGTACATTGTGTACTGTCAGTGGTGTGCGGTGTGCTGGGTGTCTGATGGGGGTGTGGTACATTGTGTACTGTCAGTGGTGTGCGGTGTGCTGGGTGTCTGATGGGGGTGTGGTACATTGTGTACTGTCAGTGGTGTGCGGTGTGCTGGGTGCCTGATGGGGATGTGGTACATTGTGTACTGTCAGTGGTGTGCGGTGTGCTGGGTGTCTGCTGGGGCTGTGGTACATTGTGTACTGTCAGTGGTGTGCGGTGTGCTGGGTGTCTGCTGGGGCTGTGGTACATTGTGTACTGTCAGTGCTGTGCGGTGTGCTGGGTGCCTGATGGGGTTGTGGTACATTGTGTACTGTCAGTGGTGTGCGGTGTGCTGGTTGTCTGATGGGGGTGTGGTACATTGTGTACTGTCAGTGGTGTGTGGTGTGCTGGGTGTCTGATGGGGGTGTGGTACATTGTGTACTGTCAGTGGTGTGCGGTGTGCTGTGTGTCTGATGGGGGTGTGGTACACTGTGTACTGTCAGTGGTGTGCGGTGTGCTGGGTGTCTGATGGGGGTGTGGTACATTGTGTACTGTCAGTGGTGTGCTGTGTGCTGAGTGCCTGATGGGGGTGTGGTACATTGTGTACTGTCAGTGGTGTGTGGTGTGCTGGGTGTCTGATGGGGGTGTGGTACATTGTGTACTGTCAGTGGTGTGCGGTGTGCTGGGTGTCTGATGGGGCTGAGGTACTTTGTGTACTGTCAGTGGTGTGTGGTGTGCTGAGTGCCTGATGGGGGTGTGGTACTTTGTGTACTGTCAGTGGTGTGTGTTGTGCTGGGTGCCTGATGGGGCTGTGGTACACTGTGTACTGTCAGTGGTGTGCGGTGAGTTGGGTGTCTGATGGGGGTGTGGTACATTGTGTACTGTCAGTGGTGTGCGGTGTGCTGGGTGTCTGATGGGGGTGTGGTACATTGTGTACTGTCAGTGGTGTGCGGTGAGCTGGGTGTCTGATGGGGGTGTTGTACATTGTGTACTGTCAGTGGTGTGCGGTGAGCTGGGTGTCTGATGGGGGTGTTGTACATTGTGTACTGTCAGTGGTGTGCGGTTTGCTGGGTGTTTGATGGGGGTGTGGTACATTGTGTACTGTCAGTGGTGTGTGGTGTGCTGGGTGTCTGATGGGGGTGTGGTACATTATGTACTGTCAGTGGTGTGTGGTGTGCTGGCTGTCTGATGGGAGTGTGGTACATTGTGTACTGTCAGTGGTGTGCGGTGTGCTGGGTGTCTGATGGGGGTGTGGTACATTATGTACTGTCAGTGGTGTGTGGTGTGCTGGGTGTCTGATGGGGGTGTGGTACATTGTGTACTGTCAGTGGTGTGCGGTGTGCTGGGTGTCTGATGGGGGTGTGGTACATTGTGAACTGTCAGTGGTGTGCGGTGTGCTGGGTGTCTGATGGGGGTGTGGTACATTATGTACTGTCAGTGGTGTGTGGTGTGCTGGGTGTCTGATGGGGGTGTGGTACATTGTGTACTGTCAGTGGTGTGCGGTGTGCTGGGTGTCTGATGGGGGTGTGGTACATTGTGTACTGTCAGTGGTGTGTGGTGTGCTGGGTGCCTGATGGGGGTGTGGTACATTGTGTACTGTCAGTGGTGTGCGGTGTGCTGGGTGCCTGATGGGGCTGTGGTACATTGTGTACTGTCAGTGGTGTGTGGTGTGCCTGGTGTCTGATGGGGGTGTGGTACATTGTGTACTGGCAGTGGTGTGTGGTCTGCTGGGTGCCTGATGGGGGTGTGGTACATTGTGTACTGTCAGTGGTGTGTGGTGTGCTGGGTGTCTGATGGGGGTGTGGTACATTGTGTACTGTCAGTGGTGTGCGGTATGCTGGGTGTCTGATGGGGGTGTGGTACATTGTGTACTGTCAGTGGTGTGCGGTATGCTGGATGTCTGATGGGGGTGTGGTACATTGTGTACTGTCAGTGGTGTGCGGTGTGCTGGGTGCCTGATGGGGATGTGGTACATTGTGTACTGTCAGTGGTGTGTGGTGTGCTGGGTGCCTGATGGGGCTGTGGTACATTGTGTACTGTCAGTGGTGTGCGGTGTGCTGGGTGTCTGATGGGGGTGTGGTACATTGTGTACTGTCAGTGGTGTGCGGTGTGCTGGGTGTCTGATGGGGCTGTGGTACATTGTATACTGTCAGTGGTGTGCGGTGTGCTGGGTGTCTGATGTGGGTGTGGTACATTGTGTACTGTCAGTGGTGTGCAGTGTGCTGGGTCTCTGATGGGGGTGTGGTACATTGTGTACTGTCAGTGGTGTGCGGTGTGCTGGGTGTCTGATGGGGCTGTGGTACATTGTGTACTGTCAGTGGTGTGCGGTGTGCTGGGTGCCTGATGGGGGTGTGGTACATTGTGTACTGTCAGTGGTGTGCGGTGTGCTGGGTGTCTGATGGGTGTGTGGTACATTGTGTACTGTCAGTGGTGTGCGGTGTGCTGGGTGCCTGATGGGTGTGTGGTACATTGTGTACTGTCAGTGGTGTGCGGTGTGCTGGGTGTCTGATGGGTGTGTGGTACATTGTGTACTGTCAGTGGTGTGCGGTGTGCTGGGTGCCTGATGGGGCTGTGGTACATTGTGTACTGTCAGTGGTGTGCGGTGTGCTGGGTGCCTGATGGGGCTGTGGTACATTGTGTACTGTCAGTGGTGTGTGGTGTGCCTGGTGTCTGATGGGGGTGTGGTACATTGTGTACTGTCAGTGTTGTGCGGTGTGCTGGGTGTCTGATGGGACTGTGGTACATTGTGTACTGTCAGTGGTGTGTGGTGTGCTGGGTGTCTGATGGGGGTGTGGTACATTGTGTACTGTCAGTGGTGTGCGGTATGCTGGGTGTCTGATGGGGGTGTGGTACATTGTGTGCTGTCAGTGGTGTGCGGTGTGCTGGGTGCCTGATGGGGATGTGGTACATTGTGTACTGTCAGTGGTGTGTGGTGTGCTGGGTGCCTGATGGGGCTGTGGTACATTGTGTACTGTCAGTGGTGTGCGGTGTGCTGGGTGTCTGATGGGGGTGTGGTACATTGTGTACTGTCAGTGGTGTGCGGTGTGCTGGGTGTCTGATGGGGCTGTGGTACATTGTGTACTGTCAGTGGTGTGCGGTGTGCTGGGTGTCTGATGTGGGTGTGGTACATTGTGTACTGTCAGTGGTGTGCAGTGTGCTGGGTCTCTGATGGGGGTGTGGTACATTGTGTACTGTCAGTGGTGTGCGGTGTGCTGGGTGTCTGATGGGGCTGTGGTACATTGTGTACTGTCAGTGGTGTGCGGTGTGCTGGGTGCCTGATGGGGGTGTGGTACATTGTGTACAGTCAGTGGTGTGTGGTGTGCTGGGTGACTGATGGGGCTGTGGTACATTGTGTACTGTCAGTGGTGTGTGGTGTGCTGGGTGCCTGATGGGGGTGTGGTACATTGTGTACTGTTAGTGGTGTGCGGTGTGCTGGGTGTCTGATGGGGGTGTGGTACAATGTGTACTGTCAGTGGTGTGTGGTGTGCTGGGTGCCTGATGGGGGTGTGGTACATTGTGTACTGTTAGTGGTGTGCGGTGTGCTGGGTGTCTGATGGGGGTGTGGTACATTGTGTACTGTCAGTGGTGTGTGGTGTGCTGGGTGCCTGATGGGGGTGTGGTACATTGAGTACTGTCAGTGGTGTGTGGTCTGCTGGGTGTCTGATGGGGGTGTGGTACATTGTGTACTGTCAATGGTGTGTGGTGTGCTGGGTGTCTGATGGCGGTGTGGTACATTGTGTACTGTCAGTGGTGTGTGGTGTGCTGGGTGTCTGATGGCGGTGTGGTACATTGTGTACTGTCAGTGGTGTGTGGTGTGCTGGGTGTCTGCTGGAGGTGTGGTACATTGTGTACTGTCAGTAGTGTGCGGTGTGCTGGGTGTCTGATGGGGGTGTGGTACATTGTGTACTGTCAGTGGTGTGTGGTGTGCTGGGTGTCTCATGGGGGTGTGGTACATTGTGTACTGTCAGTGGTGTGTGGTGTGCTGGGTGTCTGATGGGGCTGTGGTACATTGTGTACTGTCAGTGGTGTGCGGTGTGCTGTGTGTCTGATGGGGCTGTGGTACATTGTGTACTGTCAGTGGTGTGCGGTGTGCTGGGTGCCTGATGGGGCTGTGGTACATTGTGTACTGTCAGTGGTGTGCCGTGTGCTGTGTGACTGATGGGGGTGTGGTACATTGTGTACTGTCAGAGGTGTGCGGTGTGCTGGGTGTCTGATGGGGCTGTGGTACATTGTGTACTGTCAGTGGTGTGTGGTGTGCTGGGTGTCTGATGGGGGTGTGGCACATTGTGTACTGTCAGTGGTGTGCGGTGTCCTGGGTGTCTGATGGGGGTGTGGTACATTGTGTACTGTCAGTGGTGTGCGGTGTCCTGGGTGTCTGATGGGGATGTGGTACATTGTGTACTGTCAGTGGTGTGCGGTGTGCTGGGTGTCTGATGGGGCTGTGTTACACTGTGTACTGTCAGTGGTGTGCGGTGAGCTGGGTGTCTGATGGGGTTGTGGTACATTGTGTACTGTCAGTGGTGTGCGGTGTGCTGGGTGTCTGATGGGGGTGTGGTACATTGTGTACTGTCAGTGGTGTGCGGTGTGCTGGGTGTCTGATGGGGCTGTGTTACACTGTGTACTGTCAGTGGTGTGCGGTGAGCTGGGTGTCTGATGGGGTTGTGGTACATTGTGTACTGGCAGTGGTGTGTGGTCTGCTTGGTGCCTGATGGGGGCTGTGGTACACTGTGTACTGTCAGTGGTGTGCGGTGTGCTGGGTGTCTGATGGGGGTGTGGTACATTGTGTACTGTCAGTGGTGTACGGTGTGCTGGGTGCCTGATGGGGGTGTGGTACATTGTGTACTGTCAGTGGTGTGCGGTGTGCTGGGTGTCTGATGGGGCTGTGGTACATTGTGTACTGTCAGTGGTGTGCGGTGTGCTGGGTGCCTGATGGGGGTGTGGTACATTGTGTACAGTCAGTGGTGTGTGGTGTGCTGGGTGACTGATGGGGCTGTGGTACATTGTGTACTGTCAGTGGTGTGTGGTGTGCTGGGTGCCTGATGGGGGTGTGGTACATTGTGTACTGTTAGTGGTGTGCGGTGTGCTGGGTGTCTGATGGGGGTGTGGTACAATGTGTACTGTCAGTGGTGTGTGGTGTGCTGGGTGCCTGATGGGGGTGTGGTACATTGTGTACTGTTAGTGGTGTGCGGTGTGCTGGGTGTCTGATGGGGGTGTGGTACATTGTGTACTGTCAGTGGTGTGTGGTGTGCTGGGTGCCTGATGGGGGTGTGGTACATTGAGTACTGTCAGTGGTGTGTGGTCTGCTGGGTGTCTGATGGGGGTGTGGTACATTGTGTACTGTCAGTGGTGTGTGGTGTGCTGGGTGTCTGATGGCGGTGTGGTACATTGTGTACTGTCAGTGGTGTGTGGTGTGCTGGGTGTCTGATGGCGGTGTGGTACATTGTGTACTGTCAGTGGTGTGTGGTGTGCTGGGTGTCTGCTGGAGGTGTGGTACATTGTGTACTGTCAGTAGTGTGCGGTGTGCTGGGTGTCTGATGGGGGTGTGGTACATTGTGTACTGTCAGTGGTGTGTGGTGTGCTGGGTGTCTCATGGGGGTGTGGTACATTGTGTACTGTCAGTGGTGTGTGGTGTGCTGGGTGTCTGATGGGGCTGTGGTACATTGTGTACTGTCAGTGGTGTGCGGTGTGCTGTGTGTCTGATGGGGCTGTGGTACATTGTGTACTGTCAGTGGTGTGCGGTGTGCTGGGTGCCTGATGGGGCTGTGGTACATTGTGTACTGTCAGTGGTGTGCCGTGTGCTGTGTGACTGATGGGGGTGTGGTACATTGTGTACTGTCAGAGGTGTGCGGTGTGCTGGGTGTCTGATGGGGCTGTGGTACATTGTGTACTGTCAGTGGTGTGTGGTGTGCTGGGTGCCTGATGGGGGTGTGGTACATTGTGTACTGTCAGTGGTGTGCGGTTTGCTGGGTGCCTGATGGGGCTGTGGTACACTGTGTACTGTCAGTGGTGTGCCGTGTGCTGTGTGACTGATGGGGGTGTGGTACATTGTGTACTGTCAGTGGTGTGCGGTGTGCTGGGTGCCTGATGGGGCTGTGGTACATTGTGTACTGTCAGTGGTGTGCCGTGTGCTGTGTGACTGATGGGGGTGTGGTACATTGTGTACTGTCAGAGGTGTGCGGTGTGCTGGGTGTCTGATGGGGCTGTGGTACATTGTGTACTGTCAGTGGTGTGCGGTGTGCTGGGTGTCTGATGGGGGTGTGGTACATTGTGTACTGTCAGTGGTGTGCGGTTTGCTGGGTGCCTGATGGGGCTGTGGTACACTGTGTACTGTCAGTGGTGTACGGTGTGCTGGGTGCCTGATGGGGCTGTGGTACATTGTGTACTGTCAGTGGTGTGCGGTGAGCTGGGTGTCTGATGGGGTTGTGGTACATTGTGTACTGGCAGTGGTGTGCGGTGTGCTGGGTGTCTGATGGGGCTGTGTTACACTGTGTACTGTCAGTGGTGTACGGTGTGCTGGGTGCCTGATGGGGCTGTGGTACATTGTGTACTGTCAGTGGTGTGCGGTGAGCTGGGTGTCTGATGGGGTTGTGGTACATTGTGTACTGGCAGTGGTGTGTGGTCTGCTTGGTGCCTGATGGGGGCTGTGGTACACTGTGTACTGTCAGTGGTGTGCGGTGTGCTGGGTGTCTGATGGGGGTGTGGTACATTGTGTACTGTCAGTGGTGTACGGTGTGCTGGGTGCCTGATGGGGCTGTGGTACATTGTGTACTGTCAGTGGTGTGCGGTGAGCTGGGTGTCTGATGGGGGTGTGGTACATTGTGTACTGTCAGTGGTGTGTGGTGTGCTGGGTGTCTGATGGGGGTGTGGTACATTGTGTACTGTCAGTGGTGTGCGGTGTGCTGGGTGTCTGATGGGGGTGTGGTACATTGTGTACTGTCAGTGGTGTGCGGTGTGCTGGGTGCCTGATGGGGGTGTGGTACATTGTGTACTGTCAGTGGTGTGCGGTGTGCTGGGTGTCTGTTGGGGGCTGTGGTACACTGTGTACTGTCAGTGGTGTGCGGTGTGCTGGGTGTCTGATGGGGGTGTGGTACATTGTGTACTGTCAGTGGTGTGCGGTGTGCTGGGTGTCTGATGTGGGTGTGGTACATTGTGTACTGTCAGTGGTGTGCAGTGTGCTGGGTGTCTGATGTGGGTGTGGTACATTGTGTACTGTCAGTGGTGTGCAGTGTGCTGGGTCTCTGATGGGGCTGTGGTACATTGTGTACTGTCAGTGGTGTGCGGTGTGCTGGGTGTCTGATGGGGGTGTGGTACATTGTGTACTGTCAGTGGTGTGCGGTGCACTGGGTGTCTGATGGGGGTGTGGTACATTGTGTACTGACAGTGGTGTGCGGTGTGCTGGGTGCCTGATGGGGGTGTGGTACATTGTGCACTGTCAGTGGTGTGCGGTGTGCTGGGTGTCTGATGGGGCTGTCGTACATTGTGTGCTGTCAGTGGTGTGCGGTGTGCTGGGTGTTTGATGGGGGTGTGGTACATTGTGTGCTGTCAGTGGTGTGTGGTGTGCTGGGTGCCTGATGGGGGTGTGGTACATTGTGTACTGTCAGTGGTGTGCGGTGTGCTGGGTGTCTGATGGGGGTGTGGTACATTGTGTACTGTCAGTGGTGTGTGGTGTGCTGGGTGCCTGATGGGGGTGTGGTACATTGTGTACTGTTAGTGGTGTGCGGTGTGCTGGGTGTCTGATGGGGGTGTGGTATATTGTGTACTGTCAGTGGTGTGCAGTGTGCTGGGTGTCTGATGTGTCTGTGGTGCATTGTGTACTGTCAGTGGTGTGTGGTGTGCTGGGTGTCTGATGGGGGTATGGAACATTGTGTACTGTCAGTGGTGTGTGGTGTGCTGGGTGCCTGATGGGGGTGTGGTACATTGAGTACTGTCAGTGGTGTGCGGTGTGCTGGGTGTCTGATGTGGGTGTGGTACATTGTGTACTGGCAGTGGTGTGTGGTCTGCTGGGTGTCTGATGGGGGTGTGGTACATTGTGTACTGTCAATGGTGTGTGGTGAGCTGGGTGCCTGATGGGGGTGTGGTACATTGTGTACTGTCAGTGGTGTGTGGTGTGCTGGGTGTCTGCTGGAGGTGTGGTACATTGTGTACTGTCAGTGGTGTGCGGTGTGCTGGGTGTCTGATGGGGGTGTGGTACATTGTGTACTGTCAGTGGTGTGCGGTGTGCTGGGTGTCTGATGGGGATGAGGTACATTGTGTACTGTCAGTGGTGTGCGGTGTGCTGGGTGTCTGATGGGGGTGTGGTACATTGTGTACTGTCAGTGGTGTGCGGTGTGCTGGGTGCCTGATGGGGCTGTGGTACATTGTGTACTGTCAGTGGTGTGCGGTGTGCTGGGTGCCTGATGGGGCTGTGGTACATTGTGTACTGTCAGTGGTGTGTGGTGTGCCTGGTGTCTGATGGGGGTGTGGTACATTGTGTACTGGCAGTGGTGTGTGGTCTGCTGGGTGCCTGATGGGGGTGTGGTACATTGTGCACTGTCAGTGGTGTGTGGTGTGCTGGGTGTCTGATGGGGGTGTGGTACATTGTGTACTGTCAGTGGTGTGCGGTATGCTGGGTGTCTGATGGGGGTGTGGTACATTGTGTACTGTCAGTGGTGTGCGGTTTGCTGGGTGTCTGATGGGGGTGTGGTACATTGTGTACTGTCAGTGGTGTGCGGTGTGCTGGGTGCCTGATGGGGATGTGGTACATTGTGTACTGTCAGTGGTGTGTGGTGTGCTGGGTGCCTGATGGGGCTGTGGTACATTGTGTACTGTCAGTGGTGTGCGGTGTGCTGGGTGTCTGATGGGGGTGTGGTACATTGTGTACTGTCAGTGGTGTGCGGTGTGCTGGGTGTCTGATGGGGCTGTGGTACATTGTGTACTGTCAGTGGTGTGCGGTGTGCTGGGTGTCTGATGTGGGTGTGGTACATTGTGTACTGTCAGTGGTGTGCAGTGTGCTGGGTCTCTGATGGGGGTGTGGTACATTGTGTACTGTCAGTGGTGTGTGGTGTGCTGGGTGTCTGATGGGGGTGTGGTACATTGTGTACTGTCAGTGGTGTGCGGTGTGCTGGGTGCCTGATGGGGGTGTGGTACATTGTGTACTGTCAGTGGTGTGCGGTGTGCTGGGTGTCTGATGGGGCTGTGGTACATTGTGTACTGTCAGTGGTGTGCGGTGTGCTGGGTGCCTGATGGGGGTGTGGTACATTGTGTACTGTCAGTGGTGTGTGGTGTGCTGGGTGACTGATGGGGCTGTGGTACATTGTGTACTGTCAGTGGTGTGCGGTGTGCTGGGTGTCTGATGGGGGTGTGGTACATTGTGTAATGTCAGTGGTGTGTGGTGTGCTGTGTGCCTGATGGGGGTGTGGTACATTGTGTACTGTCAGTGGTGTGTGGTGTGCTGGGTGCCTGATGGGGGTGTGGTACATTGTGTACTGTTAGTGGTGTGCGGTGTGCTGGGTGTCTGATGGGGGTGAGGTACATTGTGTACTGTCAGTGGTGTGCAGTGTGCTGGGTGTCTGATGGGTCTGTGGTGCATTGTGTACTGTCAGTGGTGTGCGGTGTGCTGGGTGTCTGATGGGGGTATGGAACATTGTGTACTATCAGTGGTGTGTGGTCTGCTGGGTGTCTGATGGGGGTGTGGTACATTGTGTACTGTCAATGGTGTGTGGTGTGCTGGGTGTCTGATGGGGGTGTGGTACATTGAGTACTGTCAGTGGTGTGTGGTCTGCTGGGTGTCTGATGGGGGTGTGGTACATTGTGTACTGTCAGTGGTGTGTGGTGTGCTGGGTGTCTGATGGCGGTGTGGTACATTGTGTACTGTCAGTGGTGTGTGGTGTGCTGGGTGTCTGCTGGAGGTGTGGTACATTGTGTACTGTCAGTAGTGTGCGGTGTGCTGGGTGTCTGATGGGGGTGTGGTACATTGTGTACTGTCAGTGGTGTGTGGTGTGCTGGGTGTCTCATGGGGGTGTGGTACATTGTGTACTGTCAGTGGTGTGTGGTGTGCTGGGTGTCTGATGGGGGTGTGGTACATTGTGTACTGTCAGTGGTGTGTGGTTTGCTGGGTGCCTGATGGGGCTGTGGTGCACTGTGTACTGTCAGTGGTGTACGGTGTGCTGGGTGCCTGATGGGGCTGTGGTACATTGTGTACTGTCAGTGGTGTGCGGTGAGCTGGGTGTCTGATGGGGTTGTGGTACATTGTGTACTGTCAGTGGTGTGCGGTGAGCTGGGTGTCTGATGGGGTTGTGTTACACTGTGTACTGTCAGTGGTGTACGGTGTGCTGGGTGCCTGATGGGGCTGTGGTACATTGTGTACTGTCAGTGGTGTGCGGTGAGCTGGGTGTCTGATGGGACTGTGGTACATTGTGTACTGTCAGTGGTGTGCGGTGTGCTGGGTGTCTGATGGGGGTGTGGTACATTGTGTACTGTCAGTGGTGTACGGTGTGCTGGGTGCCTGATGGGGCTGTGGTACATTGTGTACTGTCAGTGGTGTGCGGTGAGCTGGGTGTCTGATGGGGTTGTGGTGCATTGTGCACTGTCAGTGGTGTGTGGTGTGCTGGGTGTCTGATGGGACTGTGGTACACTGTGTACTGGCAGTGGTGTGTGGTCTGCTGGGTGCCTGATGGGGGCTGTGGTACACTGTGTACTGTCAGTGGTGTGTGGTGAGCTGTGTGTCTGATGGGGGTGTGGTACATTGTGTACTGTCAGTGGTGTGTGGTGTGCTGGGTGTCTGATGGGTGTGTGGTACATTGTGTACTGTCAGTGGTGTGTGGTGTGCTGGGTGTCTGATGGGGGTGTGCTACATTGTGTACTGTCAGTGGTGTGCGGTGTGCTGGGTGCCTGATGGGGGTGTGGTACATTGTGTACTGTCAGTGGTGTGCGGTGTGCTGGGTGTCTGATGGGGGCTGTGGTACACTGTGTACTGTCAGTGGTGTGCGGTGTGCTGGGTGTCTGATGGGGGTGTGGTACATTGTGTACTGTCAGTGGTGTGCGGTGTGCTGGGTGTCTGATGTGGGTGTGGTACATTGTGTACTGTCAGTGGTGTGCAGTGTGCTGGGTCTCTGATGGGGGTGTGGTACATTGTGTACTGTCAGTGGTGTGCGGTGTGCTGGGTGTCTGATGGGGGTGTGGTACATTGTGTACTGTCAGTGGTGTGCGGTGCACTGGGTGTCTGATGGGTGTGTGGTACATTGTGTACTGTCAGTGGTGTGTGGTGTGCTGGGTGTCTGATGGGGGTGTGGTACATTGTGTACTGTCAGTGGTGTGCGGTGTGCTGGGTGTCTGATGGGGGTGTGGTACATTGTGCACTGTCAGTGGTGTGCGGTGTGCTGGGTGTCTGATGGGGCTGTCGTACATTGTGTGCTGTCAGTGGTGTGCGGTGTGCTGGGTGCCTGATGGGGGTGTGGTACATTGTGTACTGTCAGTGGTGTGTGGTGTGCTGGGTGCCTGATGGGGGTGTGGTACATTGTGTACTGTCAGTGGTGTGCAGTGTGCTGGGTGTCTGATGTGTCTGTGGTGCATTGTGTACTGTCAGTGGTGTGTGGTGTGCTGGGTGTCTGATGGGGGTATGGAACATTGTGTACTGTCAGTGGTTTGTGGTGTGCTGGGTGCCTGATGGGGGTGTGGTACATTGAGTACTGTCAGTGGTGTGCGGTGTGCTGGGTGTCTGATGTGGGTGTGGTACATTGTGTACTGGCAGTGGTGTGTGGTCTGCTGGGTGTCTGATGGGGGTGTGGTACATTGTGTACTGTCAGTGGTGTGTGGTGTGCTGGGTGTCTGATGGGGGTGTGGTACATTGTGTACTGTCAATGGTGTGTGGTGAGCTGGGTGCCTGATGGGGCTGTGGTACATTGTGTACTGTCAGTGGTGTGCGGTGTGCTGGGTGTCTGATGGGAGTGTGGTACATTGTGTACTGTCACTGGTGTGCGGTGTGCTGGGTGTCTGATGGGGCTGTGGTACACTGTGTACTGTCAGTGGTGTGCGGTGTGCTGGGTGTCTGATGGGGGTGTGGTACATTGTGTACTGTCAGTGGTGTGCGGTGTGCTGGGTGTCTGATGGCGGTGTGGTACATTGTGTACTGTCAGTGGTGTGCGGTGTGCTGGGTGTCTGATGGGGGTGTGGTACATTGTGTACTGTCAGTGGTGTGTGGTGTGCTGGGTGTCTGATGGCGGTGTGGTACATTGTGTACTGTCAGTGGTGTGTGGTGTGCTGGGTGTCTGCTGGAGGTGTGGTACATTGTGTACTGTCAGTGGTGTGCGGTGTGCTGGGTGTCTGATGTGGGTGTGGTACATTGTGTACTGTCAGTGGTGTGTGGTGTCCTGGGTGTCTCATGGGGGTGTGGTACATTGTGTACTGTCAGTGGTGTGTGGTGTGCTGGGTGTCTGATGGGGCTGTGGTACATTGTGTACTGTCAGTGGTGTGTGGTGTGCTGGGTGTCTGATGGGGCTGTGGTACATTGTGTACTGTCAGTGGTGTGCGGTGTGCTGGGTGTCTGATGGTGGTGTGGTACATTGTGTACTGTCAGTGGTGTGTGGTGTGCTGGGTGTCTGATGGGGGTGTGGTACATTGTGTACTGTCAGTGGTGTGCGGTTTGCTGGGTGCCTGATGGGGCTGTGGTACACTGTGTACTGTCAGTGGTGTGTGGTGTGCTGGGTGTCTGCTGGAGGTGTGGTACATTGTGTACTGTCAGTGGTGTGCGGTGTGCTGGGTGTCTGATGTGGGTGTGGTACATTGTGTACTGTCAGTGGTGTGTGGTGTCCTGGGTGTCTCATGGGGGTGTGGTACATTGTGTACTGTCAGTGGTGTGTGGTGTGCTGGGTGTCTGATGGGGGTGTGGTACATTGTGTACTGTCAGTGGTGTGCGGTTTGCTGGGTGCCTGATGGGGGTGTGGTACATTGTGTACTGTCAGTGGTGTGCGGTGTGCTGGGTGCCTGATGGGGGTGTGGTACATTGTGTACTGTCAGTGGTGTACGGTGTGCTGGGTGCCTGATGGGGCTGTGGTACATTGTGTACTGTCAGTGGTGTGCGGTGAGCTGGGTGTCTGATGGGGTTGTGGTACATTGTGTACTGGCAGTGGTGTGCGGTGTGCTGGGTGTCTGATGGGGCTGTGGTACACTGTGTACTGTCAGTGGTGTACGGTGTGCTGGGTGCCTGATGGGGCTGTGGTACATTGTGTGCTGTCAGTGGTGTGCGGTGAGCTGGGTGTCTGATGGGGTTGTGGTACATTGCGTACTGTCAGTGGTGTGTGGTGTGCTGGGTGTCTGATGGGGGTGTGGTACATTGTGTACTGGCAGTGGTGTGTGGAGTGCTGGGTGTCTGATGGGGGCTGTGGTACACTGTGTACTGCCAGTGGTGTGTGGTGTGCTGGGTGCCTGATGGGGCTGTGGTACATTGTGTACTGTCAGTGGTGTGCGGTGTGCTGGGTGTCTGATGGGTGTGTGGTACATTGTGTACTGTCAGTGGTGTGCGGTCTGCTGGGTGCCTGATGGGGGCTGTGGTACACTGTGTACTGCCAGTGGTGTGTGGTGTGCTGGGTGCCTGATGGGGCTGTGGTACATTGTGTACTGGCAGTGGTGTGCGGTGAGCTGGGTGTCTGATGGGTGTGTGGTACATTGTGTACTGTCAGTGGTGTGCGGTCTGCTGGGTGCCTGATGGGGGCTGTGGTACACTGTGTACTGCCAGTGGTGTGTGGTGTGCTGGGTGCCTGATGGGGCTGTGGTACATTGTGTACTGTCAGTGGTGTGCGGTGTGCTGGGTGCCTGATGGGGGTGTGGTACATTGTGTACTGGCAGTGGTGTGTGGTGTGCTGGGTGTCTGCTGGGGGTGTGGGACATTGTGTACTGTCAGTAGTGTGCGTTGTGCTGGGTGTCTGATGGGGGTGTGGTACATTGATCACTGTCAGTGGTGTGCGGTGTGCTGGGTGTCTGATGGGGCTGTGGTACATTGTGTACTGTCAGTGGTGTGCGGTGTGCTGGGTGTCTGATGTGGGTGTGGTACATTGTGTACTGTCAGTGGTGTGCGGTGTGCTGGGTGTCTGATGGGGGTGTGGTACATTGTGTACTGTCAGTGGTGTGCGGTGTGCTGGGTGTCTGATCGGGGTGTGGTACATTGTGTACTGTCAGTGGTGTGCGGTGTGCTGGGTGTCTGATGGGGGTGTGGTACATTGTGTACTGTCAGTGGTGTGTGGTGTGCTGGGTGCCTGATGAGGGTGTGGTACATTATGTACTGTCAGTGGTGTGCGGTGTGCTGGGTATCTGATGGGGGTGTGGTACATTGTGTACTGTCAGTGGTGTGCGGTGTGCTGGGTGTCTGATGGGGCTGTGGTACATTGTGTACTGTCAGTGGTGTGTGGTGTGCTGGGTGTCTGATGGGGGTGTGGTACATTGTGTACTGTCAGTGGTGTGCGGTGTGCTGGGTGTCTGATGGGGGTGTGGTACATTGTGTACTGTCAGTGGTGTGTGGTGTGCTGGGTGCCTGATGAGGGTGTGGTACATTGAGTACTGTCAGTGGTGTGTGGTGTGCTGTGTGCCTGATGGGAGTGTGGTACATTGTGTACTGTCAGTGGTGTGCGGTGTGCTGGGTGTCTGATGGGGGTGTGGTACATTGTGTACTGTCAGTGGTGTGCGGTGTGCTGTGTGTCTGATGGGGCTGTGGAACATTGTGTACTGTCATTGGTGTGCGGTGTGCTGGGTGTCTGATGGGGGTGTGGTACATTGTGTACTGTCAGTAGTGTGTGGTGTGCTGGGTGTCTGATGGGGGTGTGGTACATTGTGTACTGTCAGTGGTGTGCGGTGTGCTGGGTGTCTGATGGGGGTGTGGTACATTGTGCACTGTCAGTGGTGTGCGGTGTGCTGTGTGTCTGATGGGGCTGTGGTACATTGTGTACTGTCAGTGGTGTGCGGTGTGCTGGGTGTCTGATGGGGCTGTGGTACATTGTGTACTGTCAGTGGTGTGCGGTGTGCTGGGTGTCTGACGGGGGTGTGGTACATTGTGCACTGTCAGTGGTGTGTGGTGTGCTGGGTGTCTGATGGGACTGTGGTACATTGTGTACTGTCAGTGGTGTGCGGTGTGCTGGGTGTCTGATGGGGGTGTGGTACATTGTGTTCTGTCAGTGGTGTGCGGTGTGCTGGGTGCCTGATGGGGGTGTGGGACATTGTGTACTGTCAGTGGTGTGTGGTGTGCTGGGTGTCTGATGGGGGTGTGGTACATTGTGTACTGTCAGTGGTGTGCGGTGTGCTGGGTGTCTGATGGGGCTGTGGTACATTGTGTACTGTCAGTGGTGTGCGGTGTGCTGGGTGCCTGATGGGGGTGTGGTACATTGTGTACTGTCAGTGGTGTGTGGTGTGCTGGGTGACTGATGGGGCTGTGGTACATTGTGTACTGTCAGTGGTGTGCCTTGTGCTGGGTGCCTGATGGGGCTGTGGTACATTGTGTACTGTCAGTGGTGTGTGGTGTGCTGGGTGTCTGATGGGGGTGTGGTACATTGTGTACTGTCAGTGGTGTGCAGTGTGCTGGGTGTCTGATGGGTCTGTGGTGCATTGTGTACTGTCAGTGGTGTGTGGTGTGCTGGGTGTCTGATGGGGGTGTGGTACATTGTGTACTGTCAGTGGTGTGTGGTGTGCTGGGTGCCTGATGGGGGTGTGGTACATTGAGTACTGTCAGTGGTGTGTGGTCTGCTGGGTGTCTGATGGGGGTGTGGTACATTGTGTACTGTCAATGGTGTGTGGTGTGCTGGGTGTCTGATGGCGGTGTGGTACATTGTGTACTGTCAGTGGTGTGCGGTGTGCTGGGTGCCTGATGGGGCTGTGGTACATTGTGTACTGTCAGTGGTGTGCGGTGTGCTGGGTGTCTGCTGGAGGTGTGGTACATTGTGTACTGTCAGTAGTGTGCGGTGTGCTGGGTGTCTGATGGGGGTGTGGTACATTGTGTACTGTCAGTGGTGTGTGGTGTGCTGGGTGTCTCATGGGGGTGTGGTACATTGTGTACTGTCAGTGGTGTGTGGTGAGCTGGGTGCCTGATGGGGCTGTGGTACATTGTGTACTGTCAGTGGTGTGCGGTGTGCTGGGTGCCAGATGGGGGTGTGGTACATTGTGTACTGTCAGTGGTGTGTGGTGTGCTGGGTGTCTGATGGCGGTGTGGTACATTGTGTACTGTCAGTGGTGTGCGGTGTGCTGGGTGTCTGATGGGGCTGTGGTACAATGTGTACTGTCAGTGGTGTGTGGTGTGCTGGGTGTCTGATGGGGGTGTGGTACATTGTGTACTGTCAGTGGTGTGCGGTGTGCTGGGTGTCTGATGGGGGTGTGGTACATTGTGTACTGTCAGTGGTGTGCGGTGTGCTGGGTGTCTGATGGCGGTGTGGTACATTGTGTACTGTCAGTGGTGTGCGGTGTGCTGGGTGTCTGATGGGGCTGTGGTACAATGTGTACTGTCAGTGGTGTGTGGTGTGCTGGGTGTCTGATGGGTGTGTGGTACATTGTGTACTGTCAGTGGT
This sequence comes from Scyliorhinus torazame, assembly GCF_047496885.1. NCBI lineage: Eukaryota > Metazoa > Chordata > Chondrichthyes > Carcharhiniformes > Scyliorhinidae > Scyliorhinus > Scyliorhinus torazame. Next base: position 388,413 of record NW_027307798.1, read on the forward strand.
GTGCGGTGTGCTGGGTGTCTGATGGGGGTGTGGTACATTGTGTACTGTCAGTGGTGTGCGGTGTGCTGGGTGCCTGATGGGGGTGTGGTACATTGTGTACTGTCAGTGGTGTGCGGTGTGCTGGGTGTCTGATGGGGGCTGTGGTACACTGTGTACTGTCAGTGGTGTGCGGTGTGCTGGGTGTCTGATGGGGGTGTGGTACATTGTGTACTGTCAGTGGTGTGCGGTGTGCTGGGTGTCTGATGGGGCTGTGGTACATTGTGTACTGTCAGTGGTGTGCGGTGTGCTGGGTGTCTGATGGGGCTGTGGTACATTGTGTACTGTCAGTGGTGTGCGGTGTGCTGGGTGTCTGATGGGGCTGTGGTACATTGTGTACTGTCAGTGGTGTGCGGTGTGCTGGGTGTCTGATGGGGGTGTGGTACATTGTGCACTGTCAGTGGTGTGCGGTCTGCTGGGTGCCTGATGGGGGCTGTGGTACACTGTGTACTGTCAGTGGTGTGCGGGGTGCTGGGTGCCTGATGGGGCTGTGGTACATTGTTTCCTGGCAGTGGTGTGTGCTCTGCAGGGTGTCTGATGGGGGTGTGGTACATTGTGTACTGTCAATGGTGTGTGGTGAGCTGGGTGCCTGATGGGGCTGTGGTACATTGTGTACTGTCAGTGGTGTGTGGTGTGCTGGGTGTCTGATGACGGTGTGGTACATTGTGTACTGTCAGTGGTGTGTGGTGTGCTGGGTGTCTGCTGGAGGTGTGGTACATTGTGTACTGTCAGTGGTGTGCGGTGTGCTGGGTGTCTGATGGGGGTGTGGTACATTGTGTACTGTCAGTGGTGTGTGGTGTGCTGGGTGTCTGATGGGGGTGTGGTACATTGTGTACTGTCAGTGGTGTGCGGTTTGCTGGGTGCCTGATGGGGCTGTGGTACACTGTGTACTGTCAGTGGTGTACGGTGTGCTGGGTGCCTGATGGGGCTGTGGTACATTGTGTACTGTCAGTGGTGTGCGGTGAGCTGGGTGTCTGATGGGGTTGTGGTACATTGTGTACTGGCAGTGGTGTGCGGTGTGCTGGGTGTCTGATGGGGCTGTGGTACACTGTGTACTGTCAGTGGTGTACGGTGTGCTGGGTGCCTGATGGGGCTGTGGTACATTGTGTACTGTCAGTGGTGTGCGGTGAGCTGGGTGTCTGATGGGGGTGTGGTACATTGTGTACTGTCAGTGGTGTGTGGTCTGCTGGGTGCCTGATGGGGGCTGTGGTACACTGTGTACTGTCAGTGGTGTGTGGTGTGCTGGGTGCCTGATGGGGCTGTGGTACATTGTGTACTGTCAGTGGTGTGCGGTGTGCTGGGTGTCTGATGGGGGTGTGGTACATTGTGTACTGTCAGTGGTGTGTGGTGTGCTGGGTGTCTGATGGGGGTGTGGTACATTGTGTACTTCAGTAGTGTGTGGTGTGCTGGGTGTCTGATGGGGGTGTGGTACATTGTGTACTGTCAGTGGTGTGCGGTGTGCTGGGTGTCTGATGGGGCTGTGGTACACTGTGTACTGTCAGTGGTGTGCGGTGTGCTGGGTGTCTGATGGGGGTGTGGTACATTGTGTACTGTCAGTGGTGTGCGGTGTGCTGGGTGTCTGATGGGGGTGTGGTACATTGTGTACTGTCAGTGGTGTGCGGTGTGCTGGGTGTCTGATGGGGGTGTGGTACATTGTGTACTGTCAGTGGTGTGCGGTGTGCTGGGTCTCTGATGGGGGTGTGGTACATTGTGTACTGTCAGTAGTGTGTGGTGTGCTGGGTGTCTGATGGGGGTGTGGTACTTTGTGTACTGTCAGTGGTGTGCAGTGTGCTGGGTCTCTGATGGGTGTGTGGTACATTGTGCACTGTCAGTGGTGTGCGGTGTGCTGGGTGTCTGATGTGGGTGTGGTACATTGTGTACTGTCAGTGGTGTGCGGTGTGCTGGGTGTCTGATGGGGGTGTGGTACATTGTGTACTGTCAGTGGTGTGCGGTGTGCTGGGTGTCTGATGGGACTGTGGTACATTGTGTACTGTCAGTGGTGTGCGGTGTGCTGGGTGTCTGATGGGGGTGTGGTACATTGTGTTCTGTCAGTGGTGTGTGGTGTGCTGGGTGTCTGATGGGGGTGTGGTACATTGTGTACTGTCAGTGGTGTGCGGTGTGCTGGGTGTCTGATGGGGGTGAGGTACATTGTGTTCTGTCAGTGGTGTGCGGTGTGCTGGGTGCCTGATGGGGCTGTGGTACATTGTGTACTGTCAGTGGTGTGTGGTGTGCTGGGTGCATGATGGGGGTGTGGTACATTGTGTACTGTCAGTGGTGTGCGGTGTGCTGGGTGTCTGATGGAGGTGTGGTACATTGTGTACTGTCAGTGGTGTGCAGTGTGCTGGGTGTCTGATGGGGGTGTGGTACATTGTGTACTGTCAGTGGTGTGCGGTGTGCTGGGTGTCTGATGGGGGTGAGGTACATTGTGTACTGTCAGTGGTGTGCGGTGTGCTGGGTGCCTGATGGGGGTGTGGTACATTGTGTACTGTCAGTGGTGTGCGGTGTGCTGGGTGTCTGATGGGGGTGTGGTACATTGTGTACTGTCAGTGGTGTGCGGTATGCTGGGTGTCTGATGGGGGTGTGGTACATTGTGTACTGTCAGTGGTGTGCGGTGTGCTGGGTGTCTGATGGGGGTGTGGTACATTGTGTACTGTCAGTGGTGTGCGGTGTGCTGGGTGTCTGATGGCGGTGTGGTACATTGTGTACTGTCAGTGGTGTGCGGTGTGCTGGGTGTCTGATGGGGGTGTGGTACAGTGTGTACTGTCAGTGGTGTGCGGTGTGCTGGGTGTCTGATGGGGGTGTGGTACATTGTGTACTGTCAGTGGTGTGTGGTGAGCTGGGTGCCTGATGGGGGTGTGGTACATTGTGTACTGTCAGTGGTGTGTGGTGAGCTGGGTGCCTGATGGGGGTGTGGTACATTGTGTACTGTCAGTGGTGTGCGGTGTGCTGAGAGTCTGATGGGGGTGTGGTACATTGTGTACTGTCAGTGGTGTGCGGTGTGCTGGGTGTCTGATGGGACTGTGGTACATTGTGTACTGTCAGTGGTGTGCGGTGTGCTGGGTGTCTGATGGGGGTGTGGTACATTGTGTACTGTCAGTGGTGTGCGGTGTGCTGGGTGTCTGATGGGACTGTGGTACATTGTGTACTGTCAGTGGTGTGTGGTGTGCTGGGCCCCTGATGGGGGTGTGGTACATTGTGTACTGTCAGTGGTGTGCGGTGTGCTGGGTCCCTGATGGGGCTGTGGTACATTGTGTACTGTCAGTGGTGTGCGGTGTGCTGGGTGTCTGATGGGGGTGTGGTACATTGTGTACTGTCAGTGGTGTGCGGTGTGCTGGGTGTCTGATGGGGGTGTGGTACATTGTGTACTGTCAGTGGTGTGCTGTGTGCTGGTTGTCTGATGGGTCTGTGGTGCATTGTGTACTGTCAGTGGTGTGTGGTGTGCTGGGTGCCTGATGGGGGTGTGGTACATTGTGTACTGTCAGTGGTGTGCGATGTGCTGGGTGTCTGATGGTGGTGTGGTACATTGTGTACTGTCAGTGGTGTGCGGTGTGCTGGGTGTCTGATGGGGGTGTGGTACATTGTGTACTGTCAGTGGTGTGCGGTGTGCTGAGTGCCTGATGAGGGTGTGGTACATTGTGTACTGTCAGTGGAGTGCGGTGTGCTGCGTGTCTGATGGGGGTGTGGTACATTGTGTACTGACAGTGGTGTGTGGTGTGCTGGGTGTCTGATGACGGTGTGGTACATTGTGTACTGTCAGTGGTGTGTGGTGTGCTGGGTGTCTGCTGGAGGTGTGGTACATTGTGTACTGTCAGTGGTGTGCGGTGTGCTGGGTGTCTGATGGGGGTGTGGTACATTGTGTACTGTCAGTGGTGTGTGGTGTGCTGGGTGTCTGATGGGGGTGTGGTACATTGTGTACTGTCAGTGGTGTGCGGTTTGCTGGGTGCCTGATGGGGCTGTGGTACACTGTGTACTGTCAGTGGTGTACGGTGTGCTGGGTGCCTGATGGGGCTGTGGTACATTGTGTACTGTCAGTGGTGTGCGGTGAGCTGGGTGTCTGATGGGGTTGTGGTACATTGTGTACTGGCAGTGGTGTGCGGTGTGCTGGGTGTCTGATGGGGCTGTGGTACACTGTGTACTGTCAGTGGTGTACGGTGTGCTGGGTGCCTGATGGGGCTGTGGTACATTGTGTACTGTCAGTGGTGTGCGGTGAGCTGGGTGTCTGATGGGGGTGTGGTACATTGTGTACTGTCAGTGGTGTGTGGTCTGCTGGGTGCCTGATGGGGGCTGTGGTACACTGTGTACTGTCAGTGGTGTGTGGTGTGCTGGGTGCCTGATGGGGCTGTGGTACATTGTGTACTGTCAGTGGTGTGCGGTGTGCTGGGTGTCTGATGGGGGTGTGGTACATTGTGTACTGTCAGTGGTGTGTGGTGTGCTGGGTGTCTGATGGGGGTGTGGTACATTGTGTACTTCAGTAGTGTGTGGTGTGCTGGGTGTCTGATGGGGGTGTGGTACATTGTGTACTGTCAGTGGTGTGCGGTGTGCTGGGTGTCTGATGGGGCTGTGGTACACTGTGTACTGTCAGTGGTGTGCGGTGTGCTGGGTGTCTGATGGGGGTGTGGTACATTGTGTACTGTCAGTGGTGTGCGGTGTGCTGGGTGTCTGATGGGGGTGTGGTACATTGTGTACTGTCAGTGGTGTGCGGTGTGCTGGGTGTCTGATGGGGGTGTGGTACATTGTGTACTGTCAGTGGTGTGCGGTGTGCTGGGTGTCTGATGGGGGTGTGGTACATTGTGTACTGTCAGTAGTGTGTGGTGTGCTGGGTGTCTGATGGGGGTGTGGTACTTTGTGTACTGTCAGTGGTGTGCAGTGTGCTGGGTCTCTGATGGGTGTGTGGTACATTGTGCACTGTCAGTGGTGTGCGGTGTGCTGGGTGTCTGATGTGGGTGTGGTACATTGTGTACTGTCAGTGGTGTGCGGTGTGCTGGGTGTCTGATGGGGGTGTGGTACATTGTGTACTGTCAGTGGTGTGCGGTGTGCTGGGTGTCTGATGGGACTGTGGTACATTGTGTACTGTCAGTGGTGTGCGGTGTGCTGGGTGTCTGATGGGGGTGTGGTACATTGTGTTCTGTCAGTGGTGTGTGGTGTGCTGGGTGTCTGATGGGGGTGTGGTACATTGTGTACTGTCAGTGGTGTGCGGTGTGCTGGGTGTCTGATGGGGGTGAGGTACATTGTGTTCTGTCAGTGGTGTGCGGTGTGCTGGGTGCCTGATGGGGCTGTGGTACATTGTGTACTGTCAGTGGTGTGTGGTGTGCTGGGTGCATGATGGGGGTGTGGTACATTGTGTACTGTCAGTGGTGTGCGGTGTGCTGGGTGTCTGATGGAGGTGTGGTACATTGTGTACTGTCAGTGGTGTGCAGTGTGCTGGGTGTCTGATGGGGGTGTGGTACATTGTGTACTGTCAGTGGTGTGCGGTGTGCTGGGTGTCTGATGGGGGTGAGGTACATTGTGTACTGTCAGTGGTGTGCGGTGTGCTGGGTGCCTGATGGGGGTGTGGTACATTGTGTACTGTCAGTGGTGTGCGGTGTGCTGGGTGTCTGATGGGGGTGTGGTACATTGTGTACTGTCAGTGGTGTGCGGTATGCTGGGTGTCTGATGGGGGTGTGGTACATTGTGTACTGTCAGTGGTGTGCGGTGTGCTGGGTGTCTGATGGGGGTGTGGTACATTGTGTACTGTCAGTGGTGTGCGGTGTGCTGGGTGTCTGATGGCGGTGTGGTACATTGTGTACTGTCAGTGGTGTGCGGTGTGCTGGGTGTCTGATGGGGGTGTGGTACAGTGTGTACTGTCAGTGGTGTGCGGTGTGCTGGGTGTCTGATGGGGGTGTGGTACATTGTGTACTGTCAGTGGTGTGTGGTGAGCTGGGTGCCTGATGGGGGTGTGGTACATTGTGTACTGTCAGTGGTGTGTGGTGAGCTGGGTGCCTGATGGGGGTGTGGTACATTGTGTACTGTCAGTGGTGTGCGGTGTGCTGAGAGTCTGATGGGGGTGTGGTACATTGTGTACTGTCAGTGGTGTGCGGTGTGCTGGGTGTCTGATGGGACTGTGGTACATTGTGTACTGTCAGTGGTGTGCGGTGTGCTGGGTGTCTGATGGGGGTGTGGTACATTGTGTACTGTCAGTGGTGTGCGGTGTGCTGGGTGTCTGATGGGACTGTGGTACATTGTGTACTGTCAGTGGTGTGTGGTGTGCTGGGCCCCTGATGGGGGTGTGGTACATTGTGTACTGTCAGTGGTGTGCGGTGTGCTGGGTCCCTGATGGGGCTGTGGTACATTGTGTACTGTCAGTGGTGTGCGGTGTGCTGGGTGTCTGATGGGGGTGTGGTACATTGTGTACTGTCAGTGGTGTGCGGTGTGCTGGGTGTCTGATGGGGGTGTGGTACATTGTGTACTGTCAGTGGTGTGCTGTGTGCTGGTTGTCTGATGGGTCTGTGGTGCATTGTGTACTGTCAGTGGTGTGTGGTGTGCTGGGTGCCTGATGGGGGTGTGGTACATTGTGTACTGTCAGTGGTGTGCGATGTGCTGGGTGTCTGATGGTGGTGTGGTACATTGTGTACTGTCAGTGGTGTGCGGTGTGCTGGGTGTCTGATGGGGGTGTGGTACATTGTGTACTGTCAGTGGTGTGCGGTGTGCTGAGTGCCTGATGAGGGTGTGGTACATTGTGTACTGTCAGTGGAGTGCGGTGTGCTGCGTGTCTGATGGGGGTGTGGTACATTGTGTACTGACAGTGGTGTGCGGTGTGCTGTGTGTCTGATGGGGGTGTGGTACATTGTGTACTGTCAGTGGTGTGTGGTGTGCTGGGTGCCTGACGGGGGTGTGGTACATTGTGTACTGTCAATGGTGTGTGGTGTGCTGGGTATCTGATGGGGGTGTGGTACATTGTGTACTGACAGTGGTGTGCGGTGTGCTGGGTGTCTGATGGGGGTGTGGTACATTGTGTACTGACAGTGGTGTGCGGTGTGCTGGGTGCCTGATGGGGCTGTAGTACATTGTGTACTGTCAGTGGTGTGCGGTGTGCTGGGTGCCTGATGGGGGTGTGGTACATTGTGTACTGTCAGTGGTGTGCGGTGTGCTGGGTGCCTGATGGAGGTGTGGTACATTGTGTACTGGCAGTGGTATGCGGTCTGCTGGGTGTCTGATGGGAGTGTGGTACATTGTGTACTGTCAGTGGTGTGTGGTGAGCTGGGTGCCTGATGGGGCTGTGGTACATTGTGTACTGTCAGTGGTGTGTGGTGTGCTGGGTGTCTGCTGGGGGTGTGGTACATTGTGTACTGTCAGTGGTGTGTGGTGTGCTGGGTGCCTGATGGGGGTGCGGTACATTGTGTACTGTCAGTGGTGTGTGGTGTGCTGGGTGTCTGATGGGTGTGTGGTACATTGTGTACTGTCAGTGGTGTGCGGTGTGCTGGGTGTCTGATGGGGCTGTGGTACACTGTGTACTGTCAGTGGTGTGCGGTGTGCTGGGTGTCTGATGGGGGTGTGGTACATTGTGTACTGTCAGTGGTGTGCGGTGTGCTGGGTGTCTGATGGGGGTGTGGTACATTGTGTACTGTCAGTGGTGTGCGGTGTGCTGGGTGTCTGATGGGGGTGTGGTACATTGTGTACTGTCAGTGGTGTGCGGTGTGCTGGGTCTCTGATGGGGGTGTGGTACATTGTGTACTGTCAGTAGTGTGTGGTGTGCTGGGTGTCTGATGGGGGTGTGGTACTTTGTGTACTGTCAGTGGTGTGCAGTGTGCTGGGTCTCTGATGGGTGTGTGGTACATTGTGCACTGTCAGTGGTGTGCGGTGTGCTGGGTGTCTGATGTGGGTGTGGTACATTGTGTACTGTCAGTGGTGTGCGGTGTGCTGGGTGTCTGATGGGGGTGTGGTACATTGTGTACTGTCAGTGGTGTGCGGTGTGCTGGGTGTCTGATGGGACTGTGGTACATTGTGTACTGTCAGTGGTGTGCGGTGTGCTGGGTGTCTGATGGGGGTGTGGTACATTGTGTTCTGTCAGTGGTGTGTGGTGTGCTGGGTGTCTGATGGGGATGTGGTACATTGTGTACTGTCAGTGGTGTGCGGTGTGCTGGGTGTCTGATGGGGGTGAGGTACATTGTGTTCTGTCAGTGGTGTGCGGTGTGCTGGGTGCCTGATGGGGCTGTGGTACATTGTGTACTGTCAGTGGTGTGTGGTGTGCTGGGTGCATGATGGGGGTGTGGTACATTGTGTACTGTCAGTGGTGTGCGGTGTGCTGGGTGTCTGATGGAGGTGTGGTACATTGTGTACTGTCAGTGGTGTGCAGTGTGCTGGGTGTCTGATGGGGGTGTGGTACATTGTGTACTGTCAGTGGTGTGCGGTGTGCTGGGTGTCTGATGGGGGTGAGGTACATTGTGTACTGTCAGTGGTGTGCGGTGTGCTGGGTGCCTGATGGGGGTGTGGTACATTGTGTACTGTCAGTGGTGTGCGGTGTGCTGGGTGTCTGATGGGGGTGTGGTACATTGTGTACTGTCAGTGGTGTGCGGTATGCTGGGTGTCTGATGGGGGTGTGGTACATTGTGTACTGTCAGTGGTGTGCGGTGTGCTGGGTGTCTGATGGGGGTGTGGTACATTGTGTACTGTCAGTGGTGTGCGGTGTGCTGGGTGTCTGATGGCGGTGTGGTACATTGTGTACTGTCAGTGGTGTGCGGTGTGCTGGGTGTCTGATGGGGGTGTGGTACAGTGTGTACTGTCAGTGGTGTGCGGTGTGCTGGGTGTCTGATGGGGGTGTGGTACATTGTGTACTGTCAGTGGTGTGTGGTGAGCTGGGTGCCTGATGGGGGTGTGGTACATTGTGTACTGTCAGTGGTGTGTGGTGAGCTGGGTGCCTGATGGGGGTGTGGTACATTGTGTACTGTCAGTGGTGTGCGGTGTGCTGAGAGTCTGATGGGGGTGTGGTACATTGTGTACTGTCAGTGGTGTGCGGTGTGCTGGGTGTCTGATGGGACTGTGGTACATTGTGTACTGTCAGTGGTGTGCGGTGTGCTGGGTGTCTGATGGGGGTGTGGTACATTGTGTACTGTCAGTGGTGTGCGGTGTGCTGGGTGTCTGATGGGACTGTGGTACATTGTGTACTGTCAGTGGTGTGTGGTGTGCTGGGCCCCTGATGGGGGTGTGGTACATTGTGTACTGTCAGTGGTGTGCGGTGTGCTGGGTCCCTGATGGGGCTGTGGTACATTGTGTACTGTCAGTGGTGTGCGGTGTGCTGGGTCCCTGATGGGGGTGTGGTACATTGTGTACTGTCAGTGGTGTGCGGTGTGCTGGGTGTCTGATGGGGGTGTGGTACATTGTGTACTGTCAGTGGTGTGCTGTGTGCTGGTTGTCTGATGGGTCTGTGGTGCATTGTGTACTGTCAGTGGTGTGTGGTGTGCTGGGTGCCTGATGGGGGTGTGGTACATTGTGTACTGTCAGTGGTGTGCGATGTGCTGGGTGTCTGATGGTGGTGTGGTACATTGTGTACTGTCAGTGGTGTGCGGTGTGCTGGGTGTCTGATGGGGGTGTGGTACATTGTGTACTGTCAGTGGTGTGCGGTGTGCTGAGTGCCTGATGAGGGTGTGGTACATTGTGTCCTGTCAGTGGTGTGCGGTGTGCTGGGTGTCTGATGGGGCTGTGATACATTGTGTACTGTCAGTGGTGTGCGGTGTGCTGGGTGTCTGATGGGACTGTGGTACATTGTGTACTGTCAGTGGTGTGCGGTGTGCTGGGTGTCTGATGGGGGTGTGGTACATTGTGTACTGTCAGTGGTGTGCGGTGTGCTGGGTGTCTGATGGGACTGTGGTACATTGTGTACTGTCAGTGGTGTGTGGTGTGCTGGGCCCCTGATGGGGGTGTGGTACATTGTGTACTGTCAGTGGTGTGCGGTGTGCTGGGTCCCTGATGGGGCTGTGGTACATTGTGTACTGTCAGTGGTGTGCGGTGTGCTGGGTCCCTGATGGGGGTGTGGTACATTGTGTACTGTCAGTGGTGTGCGGTGTGCTGGGTGTCTGATGGGGGTGTGGTACATTGTGTACTGTCAGTGGTGTGCTGTGTGCTGGTTGTCTGATGGGTCTGTGGTGCATTGTGTACTGTCAGTGGTGTGTGGTGTGCTGGGTGCCTGATGGGGGTGTGGTACATTGTGTACTGTCAGTGGTGTGCGATGTGCTGGGTGTCTGATGGTGGTGTGGTACATTGTGTACTGTCAGTGGTGTGCGGTGTGCTGGGTGTCTGATGGGGGTGTGGTACATTGTGTACTGTCAGTGGTGTGCGGTGTGCTGAGTGCCTGATGAGGGTGTGGTACATTGTGTCCTGTCAGTGGTGTGCGGTGTGCTGGGTGCCTGATGGGGCTGTGGTACATTGTGTCCTGTCAGTGGTGTGCGGTGTGCTGGGTGTCTGATGGGGCTGTGATACATTGTGTACTGTCAGTGGTGTGCGGTGTGCTGGGTGTCTGATGGGGGTGTGGTACATTGTGTACTGTCAGTGGAGTGCGGTGTGCTGCGTGTCTGATGGGGGTGTGGTAAATTGTGTACTGACAGTGGTGTGCGGTGTGCTGGGTGTCTGATGGGGGTGTGGTACATTGTGTACTGTCAGTGGTGTGTGGTGTGCTGGGTGCCTGACGGGGGTGTGGTACATTGTGTACTGTCAATGGTGTGTGGTGTGCTGGGTATCTGATGGGGGTGTTGTACATTGTGTACTGTCAGTGGTGTGCGGTGTGCTGGCTGTCTGATGGGGGTGTGGTACATTGTGTACTGTCAGTGGTGTGCGGTGTGCTGGGTGTCTGATGGGGGTGTGGTACATTGTGTACTGACAGTGGTGTGCGGTGTGCTGGGTGTCTGATGGGGGTGTGGTACATTGTGTACTGACAGTGGTGTGCGGTGTGCTGGGTGCCTGATGGGGCTGTAGTACATTGTGTACTGTCAGTGGTGTGCGGTGTGCTGGGTGCCTGATGGGGGTGTGGTACATTGTGTACTGTCAGTGGTGTGCGGTGTGCTGGGTGCCTGATGGAGGTGTGGTACATTGTGTACTGGCAGTGGTATGCGGTCTGCTGGGTGTCTGATGGGAGTGTGGTACATTGTGTACTGTCAGTGGTGTGTGGTGAGCTGGGTGCCTGATGGGGCTGTGGTACATTGTGTACTGTCAGTGGTGTGTGGTGTGCTGGGTGTCTGCTGGGGGTGTGGTACATTGTGTACTGTCAGTGGTGTGTGGTGTGCTGGGTGCCTGATGGGGGTGCGGTACATTGTGTACTGTCAGTGGTGTGTGGTGTGCTGGGTGTCTGATGGGTGTGTGGTACATTGTGTACTGTCAGTGGTGTGTGGTGTGCTGGGTGCCTGATGGGGGTGCGGTACATTGTGTACTGTCAGTGGTGTGTGGTGTGCTGGGTGTCTGCTGGGGGTGTGGGACATTTTGTACTGTCAGTGGTGTGCGGTGTGCTGGGTGTCTGATGTGGGTATGGTACATTGTGCACTGTCAGTGGTGTGCGGTGTGCTGGGTGTCTGATGGGGCTGTGGTACATTTTGTACTGTCAGTGGTGTGTGGTGTGCTGGGTGTCTGATGGGGCTGTGGTACATTGTGCACTGTCAGTGGTGTGCGGTGTGCTGGGTGTCTGATGGGGCTGTGGTACATTGTGTACTGTCAGTGGTGTGCGGTGTGCTGGGTGTCTGATGGGGGTGTGGTACATTGTGTACTGTCAGTGGTGTGCGGTGTGCCGGGTGCCTGATGGGGCTGTGGTACATTGTGTACTGTCAGTGGTGTGCGGTGTGCTGGGTGTCTGATGGGGGTGTGGTACAATGTGTACTGTCAGTGGTGTGCGGTGTGCTGGGTGTCTGATGGGGGTGTGGTACATTGTGCACTGTCAGTGGTGTGCGGTGTGCTGGGTGTCTGATGGGGGTGTGGTACATTGTGTACTGTCAGTGGTGTGCGGTGTGCTGGGTGTCTGATGGGGGTGTGGTACATTGTGTACTGTCAGTGGTGTGCGGTGTGCTGGGTGTCTGATGTGGGTGAGGTACATTGTGTACTGTCAGTGGTGTGCAGTGTGCTGGGTGCCTGATGGGGCTGTGGTACATTGTGTACTGTCAGTGGTGTGCGGTGTGCTGGGTGTCTGATGGGGGTGTGGTACATTGTGTACTGTCAGTGGTGTGCGGTGTGCTGGGTGTCTGATGGGGCTGTGGTACATTGTGTACTGTCAGTGGTGTGCGGTGTGCTGGGTGTCTGATGGGGCTGTGGTACATTGTGTACTGTCAGTGGTGTGCGGTGTTCTGGGTGCCTGATGGGGGTGTGGTACATTGTGTGCTGTCAGTGGTGTGTGGTGTGCTAGGTGTCTGATGGGGGTGTGGTACATTGTGTACTGTCAGTGCTGTGCGGTGTGCTGGGTGTCTGATGGGGGTGTGGTACACTGTGTACTGCCAGTGGTGTGCGGTGTGCTGGGTGTCTGATGGGGGTGTGGTACATTGTGTACTGTCAGTGGTGTGCGGTGTGCTGGGTTTCTGATGGGGGTGTGGTACATTGTGTACTGTCAGTGGTGTGCGGTGTGCTGGGTGTCTGATGGGGGTGTGGTACATTGTGTACTGTCAGTGGTGTGTGGTGTGCTGGGTTCATGATGGGGGTGTGGTACATTGTGTACTGTCAGTGGTCTGCGGTGTGCTGGGTGTCTGATGGGGCTGTGGTACATTGTGTACTGTCAGTGGTGTGCGGTGTGCTGGGTGCCTGATGGGGGTGTGGTACATCGTGTACTGTCAGTGGTGTGTGGTGTGCTGGGTGTCTGAGGGGGGTGTGGTACATTGTGTACTGTCAGTGGTGTGCGGTGTGCTGGGTGTCTGATGGGGCTGTGGTACATTGTGTACTGTCAGTGGTGTGCGGTGTGCTGGGTGTCTGATGGGGGTGAGGTACATTGTGTACTGTCAGTGGTGTGTGGTGTGCTGGGTGTCTGATGGGGCTGTGGTACATTGTGTACTGTCAGTGGTGTGCGGTGTGCTGGGTGTCTGATGGGGGTGAGGTACATTGTGTACTGTCAGTGGTGTGCGGTGTGCTGGGTGTCTGATGGGGCTGTGGTACATTGTGTACTGTCAGTGGTGTGTGGTCTGCTGGGTGTCTGATGGGGGTGAGGTACATTGTGTACTGTCAGTGGTGTGCGGTGTGCTGGGTGCCTGATGGGGCTGTGGTACATTGTGTACTGTCAGTGGTGTGTGGTATGCTGGGTGCCTGATGGGGGTGTGGTACATTGTGTACTGTCAGTGGTGTGCGGTGTGCTGGGTGTCTGATGGGGGTGTGGTACATTGTGTACTGTCAGTGGTGTGTGGTGTGCTGGGTGCCTGATGGGGGTGTGGGACATTGTGTACTGTCAGTGGTGTGCGGTGTGCTGGGTGCCTGATGGGGATGTGGTACATTGTGTACTGTCAGTGGTGTGCGGTGTGCTGGGTGTCTGATGGGGGTGTGGTACATTGTGTACTGTCAGTGGTGTGCGGTGTGCTGGGTGTCTGATGGGGGTGTGGGACATTGTGTACTGTCAGTGGTGTGCGGTGTGCTGGGTGTCTGATGGGGGTGTGGTACATTGTGTACTGTCAGTGGTGTGCGGTGAGCTGGGTGCCTGATGGGGGTGTGGTACATTGTGTACTGTCAGTGGTGTGCGGTGTGCTGGGTGCCTGATGGGGCTGTGGTACATTGTGCACTGTCAGTGGTGTGCGGTGTGCTGGGTGTCTGATGGGGCTGTGGTACATTGTGTACTGTCAGTGGTGTGTGGTGTTCTGGGTGCCTGATGGGGGTGTGGTACATTGTGTACTGTCAGTGGTGTGCGGTGTGCTGGGTGCCTGATGGGGGTGTGGTACATTGTGCACTGTCAGTGGTGTGCGGTGTGCTGGGTGTCTGATCGGGGTGTGGTACATTGTGTACTGTCAGTGGTGTGTGGTGTGCTGTGTGTCTGATGGGGATGTGGTACATTGTGTACTGTCAGTGGTGTGCGGTGTGCTGGGTGTCTGATGGGGGTGTGGTACATTGTGTACTGTCAGTGGTGTGCAGTGTGCTGGGTGCCTGATGGGGCTGTGGTACATTGTGCACTGTCAGAGGTGTGCGGTGTGCTGGGTGTCTGATGGGGGTGTGGTACATTGTGCACTGTCAGTGGTGTGCGGTGTGCTGGGTGTCTGATGGGGGTGTGGTACATTGTGTACTGTCAGTGGTGTGTGGTGTGCTGGGTGTCTGATGGGGGTGTGGTACATTGTGTACTGTCAGTGGTGTGCGGTGTGCTGGGTGCCTGATGGGGGTGTGGTACATTGTGTACTGTCAGTGGTGTGCGGTGTGCTGGCTGTCTGATGGGGCTGTGGTACATTGTGTACTGTCAGTGGTGTGCGGTGTGCTGGGTGTCTGATGGGGGTGTGGTACATTGTGTACTGTCAGTGGTGTGCGGTGTGCTGAGTGCGTGATGGGGGTGTGGTACATTGTGTCCTGTCAGTGGTGTGCGGTGTGCTGGGTGCCTGATGAGGGTGTGGTACATTGTGTACTGTCAGTGGTGTGTGGTGTTCTGGGTGCCTGATGGGGGTGTGGTACATTGTGTACTGTCAGTGGTGTGCGGTGTGCTGGGTGTCTGATGGGGCTGTGGTACATTGTGTGCTGTCAGTGGTGTGTGGTGTGCTAGGTGTCTGATGGGGGTGTGGTACATTGTGTACTGTCAGTGGTGTGCGGTGTGCTGGGTGTCTGATGGGGGTGTGGTACATTGTGTACTGTCAGTGCTGTGCGGTGTGCTGGGTGTCTGATGGGGGTGTGGTACTTTGTGTACTGTCAGTGGTGTGCGGTGTGCTGGGTGTCTGATGGGGGTGTGGTACATTGTGTACTGTCAGTGGTGTGCGGTGTGCTGGGTTTCTGATGGGGCTGTGGTACATTGTGTACTGTCAGTGGTGTGCGGTGTGCTGGGTTTCTGATGGGGGTGTGGTACATTGTGTACTGTCAGTGGTGTGCGGTGTGCTGGGTGTCTGATGGGGGTGTGGTACATTGTGTACTGTCAGTGGTGTGGGGTGTGCTGGGTGCCTGATGGGGGTGAGGTACATTGTGTACTGTCAGTGGTGTGCGGTGTGCTGGGTTCATGATGGGGGTGTGGTACATTGTGTACTGTCAGTGGTGTGCGGTGTGCTGGGTGTCTGATGGGGGTGTGGTACATTGTGTACTGTCAGTGGTGTGCGGTGTGCTGGGTGTCTGATGGGGCTGTTGTACATTGTGAACTGTCAGTGGTGTGCGGTGTGCTGGGTGTCTGATGGGGGTGAGGTACATTGTGTACTGTCAGTGGTGTGCGGTGTGCTGGGTGTCTGATGTGGGTGCGGTACATTGTGTACTGTCAGTGGTGTGCGGTGTTCCGGGTGCCTGATGGGGCTGTGGTACATTGTGTACTGTCAGTGGTGTGCGGTGTGCTGGGTGTCTGATGGGGCTGTTGTACATTGTGAACTGTCAGTGGTGTGCGGTGAGCTGGGTGCCTGATGGGGGTGTGGAACATTGTGTACTGTCAGTGGTGTGTGGTGTGCTGGGTGCCTGATGGGGCTGTGGTACATTGTGTACTGTCAGTGGTGTGTGGTGTGCTAGGTGCCTGATGGGTGTGTGGTACATTGTGTACTGTCAGTGGTGTGTGGTGTGCTGGGTGTCTGATGGGGGTGTGGGACATTGTGTACTGTCAATGGTGTGCGGTGTGCTGGGTGTCTGATGGGGGTGTGGTACATTGTGTACTGTCAGTGGTGTGCGGTGAGCTGGGTGCCTGATGGGGGTGTGGTACATTGTGTACTGTCAGTGGTGTGCGGTGTGCTGGGTGCCTGATGGGGCTGTGGTACATTGTGCACTGTCAGTGGTGTGCGGTGTGCTGGGTGTCTGATGGGGGGTGTGGTACATTGTGCACTGTCAGTGGTGTGCAGTGTGCTGGGTGCCTGATGGGGCTGTGGTACATTGTGCACTGTCAGTGGTGTGCGGTGTGCTGGGTGTCTGATGGGGGTGTGGTACATTGTTTACTGTCAGTGGTGTGCGGTGTGCTGTGTGTCTGATGGGGATGTGGTACATTGTGTACTGTCAGTGGTGTGCGGTGTGCTGGGTGTCTGATGGGGGTGTGGTACATTGTGTACTGTCAGTGGTGTGCAGTGTGCTGGGTGCCTGATGGGGCTGTTGTACATTGTGCACTGTCAGAGGTGTGCGGTGTGCTGGGTGTCTGATGGGGGTGTGGTACATTGTGCACTGTCAGTGGTGTGCGGTGTGCTGGGTGTCTGATGGGGGTGTGGTACATTGTGTACTGTCAGTGGTGTGTGGTGTGCTGGGTGTCTGATGGGGGTGTGGTACATTGTGTACTGTCAGTGGTGTGCGGTGTGCTGGGTGCCTGATGGGGGTGTGGTACATTGTGTACTGTCAGTGGTGTGCGGTGTGCTGGCTGTCTGATGGGGGTGTGGTACATTGTGTACTGTCAGTGGTGTGCGGTGAGCTGGGTGTCTGATGGGGGTGTGGTACATTGTGTACTGTCAGTGGTGTGCGGTGAGCTGGGTGTCTGATGTGGGTGTGGTACATTGTGTACTGTCAGTGGTATGCGGTCTGCTGGGTGTCTGATGGGGGTGTGGTACATTGTGTACTGTCAGTGGTGTGTGGTGAGCTGGGTGCCTGATGGGGCTGTGGTACATTGTGTACTGTCAGTGGTGTGTGGTGTGCTGGGTGTCTGATGGGGGTGTGGTACATTGTGTACTGTCAGTGGTGTGCGGTGTGCTGAGTGCGTGATGGGGGTGTGGTACATTGTGTCCTGTCAGTGGTGTGTGGTGTGCTGGGTGTCTGATGGCGGTGAGGTACATTGTGTACTGTCAGTGGTGTGTGGTGTGCTGGGTGTCTGCTGGGGGTGTGGTACATTGTGTACTGTCAGTGGTGTGTGGTGTGCTGGGTGTCTGATGGGTGTGTGGTACATTGTGTACTGTCAGTGGTGTGTGGTGTGCTGGGTGCATGATGGGGGTGTGGTACATTGTGTACTGTCAGTGGTGTGCGGTGTGCTGGGTGTCTGATGGGGCTGTGGTACATTGTGTACTGTCAGTGGTGTGTGGTGTGCTGGGTGTCTGATGGGGGTGTGGTACATTGTGTACTGTCAGTGGTGTGCGGTGTGCTGAGTGCGTGATGGGGGTGTGGTACATTGTGTCCTGTCAGTGGTGTGCGGTGTGCTGGGTGCCTGATGAGGCTGTGGTACATTGTGTACTGTCAGTGGTGTGTGGTGTGCTGGGTGTCTGATAGGGCTGTGGTACATTGTGTACTGTCAGTGGTGTGCGGTGTGCTGGGTGTCTGATGTGGGTGTGGTACATTGTGTACTGTCAGTGGTGTGCGGTGTGCTGGGTGTCTGATGGGGGTGTGGTACATTGTGTACTGTCAGTGGTGTGCGGTGTTCTGGGTGTCTGATGGGGGTGTGGTACATTGTGTACTGTCAGTGGTGTGCGGTGTGCTGGGTGTCTGATGGGGCTGTTGTACATTGTGAACTGTCAGTGGTGTGCGGTGTGCTGGGTGTCTGATGGGGCTGTGGTACATTGTGTACTGTCAGTGGTGTGCGGTGTGCTGGGTGCCTGATGGGGGTGTGGTACATTGTGTACTGTCAGTGGTGTGCGGTGTGCTGGGTGTCGGATGGGGGTGAGGTACATTGTGTACTGTCAGTGGTGTGCGGTGTGCTGGGTGTCTGATGGGGGTGAGGTACATTGTGTACTGTCAGTGGTGTGCGGTGTTCCGGGTGCCTGATGGGGCTGTGGTACATTGTGTACTGTCAGTGGTGTGTGGTGTGCTGGGTGCCTGATGGGGGTGTGGTACATTGTGTACTGTCAGTGGTGTGCGGTGTGCTGGGTGTCTGATGGGGCTGTGGTACATTGTGTACTGTCAGTGGTGTGCGGTGTGCTGGGTGCCTGATGGGGGTGTGGTACATTGTGTACTGTCAGTGGTGTGCGGTGAGCTGGGTGTCTGATGGGGGTGTGGTACATTGTGTACTGTCAGTGGTGTGCGGTGTGCTGGGTGCCTGATGGGTGTGTGGTACATTGTGTACTGTCAGTGGTGTGCGGTGTGCTGGGTGTCTGCTGGTGGTGTGGGACATTGTGTACTGTCAGTGGTGTGCGGTGTGCTGGGTGTCTGATGGGGGTGTGGTACATTGTGTACTGTCAGTGGTGTGCGGTGAGCTGGGTGCCTGATGGGGGTGTGGTACATTGTGTACTGTCAGTGGTGTGCGGTGTGCTGGGTGCCTGATGAGGCTGTGGTACATTGTGTACTGTCAGTGGTGTGCGGTGTGCTGGGTGTCGGATGGGGGTGAGGTACATTGTGTACTGTCAGTGGTGTGCGGTGTGCTGGGTGTCTGATGGGGGTGAGGTACATTGTGTACTGTCAGTGGTGTGCGGTGTTCCGGGTGCCTGATGGGGCTGTGGTACATTGTGTACTGTCAGTGGTGTGTGGTGTGCTGGGTGCCTGATGGGGGTGTGGTACATTGTGTACTGTCAGTGGTGTGCGGTGTGCTGGGTGTCTGATGGGGCTGTGGTACATTGTGTACTGTCAGTGGTGTGCGGTGTGCTGGGTGTCTGATGGGGGTGTGGTACATTGTGTACTGTCAGTGGTGTGCGGTGTGCTGGGTGCCTGATGGGGGTGTGGTACATTGTGTACTGTCAGTGGTGTGCGGTGAGCTGGGTGTCTGATGGGGGTGTGGTACATTGTGTACTGTCAGTGGTGTGCGGTGTGCTGGGTGCCTGATGGGTGTGTGGTACATTGTGTACTGTCAGTGGTGTGTGGTGTGCTGGGTGTCTGATGGGGCTGTGGTACATTGTGTACTGTCAGTGGTGTGTGGTGTGCTAGGTGCCTGATGGGTGTGTGGTACATTGTGTACTGTCAGTGGTGTGTGGTGTGCTGGGTGTCTGATGGGGGTGTGGTACATTGTGTACTGTCAGTGGTGTGTGGTGTGCTGGGTGACGGATGGGGCTGTGGTACATTGTGTACTGTCAGTGGTGTGTGGTGTGCTGGGTGTCTGATGGGGGTGTGGTACATTGTGTCCTGTCAGTGGTGTGCGGTGTGCTGGGTGCCTGATGGGGGTGTGGTACATTGTGTACTGTCAGTGGTGTGTGGTGTGCTGGGTGCCTGATGGGTGTGTGGTACATTGTGTACTGTCAGTGGTGTGTGGTGTGCTGGGTGTCTGATGGGGGTGTGGTACATTGTGTCCTGTCAGTGGTGTGCGGTGTGCTGGGTGCCTGATGGGGGTGTGGTACATTGTGTACTGTCAGTGGTGTGCGGTGTGCTGGGTGTCTGATGGGGCTGTGGTACATTGTGTACTGTCAGTGGTGTGTGGTGTGCTGGGTGTCTGATGGGTGTGTGGTACATTGTGTACTGTCAGTGGTGTGCGGTGTGCTGGGTGCCTGATGGGGGTGTGGTACATTGTGTACTGTCCGTGGTGTGCGGTCAGCTGGGTGTCTGATGGGGCTGTGGTACATTGTGTACTGTCCGTGGTGTGCGGTCAGCTGGGTGTCTGATGAGGCTGTGGTACATTGTGTACTGTCAGTGGTGTGCGGTGTGCTGGGTGTCTGATGGGGGTGAGGTACATTGTGTACTGTCAGTGGTGTGCGGTGAGCTGGGTGTCTGACGGGGTTGTGGTACATTGTGTA
Source organism: Scyliorhinus torazame (assembly GCF_047496885.1). NCBI lineage: Eukaryota > Metazoa > Chordata > Chondrichthyes > Carcharhiniformes > Scyliorhinidae > Scyliorhinus > Scyliorhinus torazame. Next base: position 408,095 of record NW_027307798.1, read on the forward strand.
CTGTCAGTGGTGTGCGGTGTGCTGGGTGTCTGATGGGGGTGTGGTACATTGTGTACTGTCAGTGGTGTGTGGTCTGCTGGGTGCCTGATGCGGGCTGTGGTACACTGTGTACTGTCAGTGGTGTGTGGTGTGCTGGGTGCCTGATGGGGGCGTGGTACATTGTGTACTGTCAGTGGTGTGCGGTGTGCTGGGTGTCTGATGGGGCTGTGGTACATTGTGTACTGTCAGTGGTGTGCGGTGAGCTGGGTGACTGATGGGGGTGTGGTACATTGTGTACTGTCAGTGGTGTGCGGTGTGCTGGGTGCCTGATGGGGGTGTGGTATATTGTGCACTGTCAGTGGTGTGTGGTGTGCTGGGTGCCTGATGGGGGTGTGGTACATTGTGTACTGTCAGTGGTGTGCGGTGTGCTGGGTGTCTGATGGGGCTGTGGTACATTGTGTACTGTCAGTGGTGTGCGGTGTGCTGGGTGTCTGATGGGGGTGTGGTACATTGTGTACTGTCAGTGGTGTGCGTTGTGCTGGGTGCCTGATGGGGGTGTGGTACATTGTGTACTGTCAGTGGTGTGCGGTGTGCTGGGTGCCTGATGGGGGTGTGGTACATTGTGTACTGTCAGTGGTGTGCGGTGTGCTGGGTGTCTGATGGGGGTGAGGTACATTGTGTACTGTCAGTGGTGTGCGGTGTGCTGGGTGCCTGATGGGGCTGTGGTACATTGTGTACTGTCAGTGGTGTGTGGTGTGCTGGGTGCCAGATGGGGGTGTGGTACATTGTGTACTGTCAGTGGTGTGTGGTGTGCTGGGTGTCTGATGGGTGTGTGGTACATTGTGTACTGTCAGTGGTGTGCGGTGTGCTGGGTGTCGGATGGGGCTGTGGTACATTGTGTACTGTCAGTGGTGTGCGGTGTGCTGGGTGCCTGATGGGGGTGTGGTACATTGTGTACTCTCAGTGGTGTGCGGTGAGCTTGGTGTCTGATGGGGGTGTGGTACATTGTGTACTGTCAGTGGTGTGCGGTGTGCTGTGTGTCTGATGGGGGTGTGGTACATTGTGTACTGTCAGTGGTGTGTGGTGTGCTGGCTGTCTGATGGGGGTGCGGTACATTGTGTACTGTCAGTGGTGTGTGGTGTGCTGGGTGCCTGATGGGGGTGTGGTACATTGTGTACTGTCAGTGGTGTGTGGTGTGCTGGGTGTCTGATGGGGGTCTGGTACATTGTGTACTGTCAGTGGTGTGTGGTGTGCTGGGTGTCTGATGGAGGTGTGGTACATTGTGTACTGTCAGTGGTGTGTAGTGTGCTGGGTGCCTGATGGTGGTGTGGTACATTGTGTACTGTCAGTGGTGTGCGGTGTGCTGGGTGTCTGATGGGGGTGTGGTACATTGTGTACTGTCAGTGGTGTGCGGTGAGCTGGGTCCCTGATGGGGGTGTGGTACATTGTGTACTGTCAGTGGTGTGTGGTGTGCTGGGTGCCTGATGGGGGTGTGGTACATTGTGTACTGTCAGTGGTGTGTGGTGTGCTGGGTGTCTGATGGGGGTGTGGTACATTGTGTACTGTCAGTGGTGTGTAGTGTGCTGGGTGTCTGATGGGGGTGTGGTACATTGTGTACTGTCAGTGGTGTGCGGTGTGCTGGCTGTCTGATGGGGGTGTGGTACATTGTGTACTGTCAGTGGTGTGTGGTGTGCTGGGTGTCTGATGGGGGTGTGGTACATTGTGTACTGTCAGTGGTGTGCGGTGTGCTGGGTGTCTGATGGGGGTGTGGTACATTGTGTACTGTCAGTGGTGTGCGGTGTGCTGGCTGTCTGATGGGGGTGTGGTACATTGTGTACTGTCAGTGGTATGTGGTGTGCTGGGTGCCTGATGGAGGTGTGGTACATTGTGTACTGCCAGTGGTGTGCGGTGTGCTGGGTGCCTGATGGGTGTGTGGTACATTGTGTACTGTCAGTGGTGTGTGGTGTGCTGGGTGCATGATGGGGGTGTGGCACATTGTGTACTGTCAGTGGTGTGCGGTGTGCTGGGTGTCTGATGTGGGTGTGGTACATTGTGTACTGTCAGTGGTGTGCGGTGTGCTGGGTGCCTGATGGGTGTGTGGTACATTGTGTACTGTCAGTGGTGTGTGGTGTGCTGGGTGTCTGCTGGGGGTGTGGGACATTGTGTACTGTCAGTGGTGTGCGGTGTGCTGGGTGTCTGATGGGGGTGTGGTACATTGTGTACTGTCAGTGGTGTGTGGTGTGCTGGGTGTCTGATGGGGGTGTGGTACATTGTGTACTGTCAGTGATGTGTGGTGTTCTGGGTGCCTGATGGGGGTGTGGTACATTGTGTACTGTCAGTGGTGTGCAGTGTGCTGGGTGCCTGATGGGGCTGTGGTACATTGTGCACTGTCAGTGGTGTGCGGTGTGCTGGGTGTCTGATGGGGCTGTGTTACATTGTGTACTGTCAGTGGTGTGTGGTGTGCTGGGTGCCTGATTGGGCTGTGGTACATTGTGTACTGTCAGTGATGTGTGGTGTTCTGGGTGCCTGATGGGGGTGTGGTACATTGTGTACTGTCAGTGGTGTGCAGTGTGCTGGGTGTCTGATGGGGGTGTGGTACATTGTGTACTGTCAGTGGTGTGCGGTGTGCTGGGTGTCTGATGGGGCTGTGGTACATTGTGTGCTGTCAGTGGTGTGTGGTGTGCTAGGTGTCTGATGGGGGTGTGGTACATTGTGTACTGTCAGTGGTGTGCGGTGTGCTGGGTGTCTGATGGGGCTGTGGTACATTGTGTGCTGTCAGTGGTGTGTGGTGTGCTAGGTGTCTGATGGGGGTGTGGTACATTGTGTACTGTCAGTGGTGTGCGGTGTGCTGGGTGTCTGATGGGGCTGTGGTACATTGTGTGCTGTCAGTGGTGTGTGGTGTGCTAGGTGTCTGATGGGGCTGTGGTACATTGTGTACTGTCAGTGGTGTGCGGTGAGCTGGGTGCCTGATGGGGCTGTGGTACATTTTGTACTGTCAGTGCTGTGCGGTGTGCTGGGTGTCTGATGGGGGTGTGGTACACTGTGTACTGTCAGTGGTGTGCGGTGTGCTGGGTGTCTGATGGGGGTGTGGTACATTGTGTACTGTCAGTGGTGTGCGGTGTGCTGGGTTTCTGATGGGGGTGTGGTACATTGTGTACTGTCAGTGGTGTGTGGTGTGCTGGGTGTCTGATGGGGGTGTGGTACATTGTGTACTGTCAGTGGTGTGTGGTGTGCTGGGTGTCTGATGGGGGTGTGGTACATTGTGTACTGTCAGTGGTGTGTGGTGTGCTGGGTGTCTGATGGGGGTGTGGTACATTGTGTACTGTCAGTGGTGTGCGGTGTGCTGGGTGACTGATGGGGGTGTGGTACATTGTGTACTGTCAGTGGTGTGCGGTGTGCTGGGTTAATGATGGGGGTGTGGTACATTGTGTACTGTCAGTGGTGTGTGGTGTGCTGGATCCCTGATTGGGGTGTGGTACATTGTGTACTGTCAGTGGTGTGCGGTGTGCTGGGTGTCTGATGGCGGTGTGGTACATTGTGTACTGTCAGTGGTGCGCGGTGTGCTGGGTGTCTGATGGGGGTGTGGTACATTGTGTACTGTCAGTGGTGTGTGTTGTGCTGGGTGTCTGATGGGGGTGTGGTACATTGTGTACTGTCAGTGGTGTGCGGTGTGCTGGGTGCCTGATGGGGCTGTGGTACATTGTTTACTGTCAGTGGTGTGTGTTGTGCTGGGTGTCTGATGGGGGTGTGGTACATTGTGTACTGTCAGTGGTGTGTGGTGTGCTGGGTGTCTGATGGGGCTGTGGTACATTGTGTACTGTCAGTGGTGTGCGGTGAGCTGGGTGCCTGATGGGACTTTGGTACATTGTGTACTGTCAGTGGTGTGCGGTGTGCTGGGTCTCTGATGGGGCTGTGGTACACTGTGTACTGTCAGTGGTGTGTGGTGTGCTGGGTGCCTGATGGGGGTGTGGTACATTGTGTAATTTCAGTGGCGTGTGGTGTGCTGGGTGCATGATGGGGGTGTGGTAAATTGTGTACTGTCAGTGATGTGCGGTGTGCTGGGTGTCTGATGGGTGTGTGGTACATTGTGTACTGTCAGTGGTGTGTGGTGTGCTGGGTGTCTGATGGGGCTGTGGTACATTGTTTACTGTCAGTGGTGTGTGTTGTGCTGGGTGTCTGATGGGGGTGTGGTACATTGTGTACTGTCAGTGGTGTGTGGTGTGCTGGGTGTCTGATGGGGCTGTGGTACATTGTGTACTGTCAGTGGTGTGCGGTGTGCTGGGTGCCTGATGGGGCTGTGGTACATTGTGTACTATCAGTGGTGTGTGGTGTGCTGGGTCCCTGATGGGGGTGTGGTACATTGTGTACTGTCAGTGGTGTGTGGTGTGCTGGGTGTCTGATGGGACTGTGGTACATTGTGTACTGTCAGTGGTGTGTGGTGTGCTGGGTGTCTGTTGGGGGTGAGGTACATTGTGTACTGTCAGTGGTGTGTGGTGTGCTGGGTGTCTGATGGGACTGTGGTACATTGTGTACTGTCAGTGGTGTGTGGTGTGCTGGGTCCCTGATGGGGGTGTGGTACATTGTGTACTGTCAGTGGTGTGTGGTGTGCTGGGTGTCTGATGGGACTGTGGTACATTGTGTACTGTCAGTGGTGTGCGGTGTGCTGGGTGCCTGATGGGGCTGTGGTACATTGTGTACTATCAGTGGTGTGTGGTGTGCTGGGTGTCTGTTGGGGGTGAGGTACATTGTGTACTGTCAGTGGTGTGCGGTGTGCTGGGTGCCTGATGGGGGTGTGGTACATTGTGTACTGTCAGTGGTGTGCGGTGTGCTGGGTATCTGATGGGGGTGTGGTACATTGTGTGCTGTCAGTGGTGTGCGGTGTGCTGGGTGTCTAATGGGGGTGTGGTACATTGTGTACTGTCAGTGGTGTGCGGTGTGCTGGGTGTCTGATGGGGGTGTGGTACATTGAGTCCTGTCAGTGGTGTGCGGTGTGCTGGGTGTCTGATGGGACTGTGGTACATTGTGTACTGTCAGTGGTGTGCGGTGTGCTGTGCCCCTGATGGGGGTGTGGTACATTGTGTACTGTCAGTGGTGTGCGGTGTGCTGGGTGTCTGATGGGACTGTGGTACATTGTGTACTGTCTGTGGTGTGCGGTGTGCTGGGTTGTCTGATGGGACTGTGGTACATTGTGTACTGTCAGTGGTGTGTGGTGTGCTGGGTGTCTAATGGGGCTGTGGTACATTGTGTACTGTCAGTGGTGTGCGGTGTGCTGGGTGTCTGATGGGGGTGTGGTACATTGTGTACTGTCAGTGGTGTGTGGTGTGCTGGGTGCCTGATGGGGGTGTGGTACACTGTGTACTGTCAGTGGTCTGTGGTGTGCTGGGTCTCTGACGGGGGTTTAGTACATTGTGTCCTGTCAGTGGTGTGCGGTGTGCTGGGTGTCTGATGGGTGTGTGGTACATTGTGTACTGTCAGTGATGTGTGGTGTGCTGGGTGTCTGATGGGGGTGTGGTACATTGTGTACTGTCAGTGGTGTGCGGTGTGCTGGGTGCCTGATGGGACTGTGGTACATTGTGTACTGTCAGTGGTGTGCGGTGTGCTGGGTGTCTGATGGGTCTGTGGTACATTGTGTACTGTCAGTGGTGTGCGGTGTGCTGGGTGTCTAATGGGGGTGTGGTACATTGTGTACTGTCAGTGGTGTGCGGTGTGCTGGGTGTCTAATGGGGGTGTGGTACATTGTGTACTGTCAGTGATGTGTGGTGTGCTGGGTGCCTGATGGGGTGTGGTACATTGTGTACTGTCAGTGGTGTGTGGTGTGCTGGGTCCCTGATGGGGGTGTGGTACATTGTGTACTGTCAGTGGTGTGCGGTGTGCTGGGTGTCTGATGGGGGTGTGGTACATTGTGTACTGTCAGTGGTGTGCGGTGTGCTGGGTGTCTGATGGGGGTGTGGTACATTGTGTACTGTCAGTGGTGTGCGGTGTGCTGGGTGCCTGATGGGGGTGTGGTACATTGTGTACTGTCAGTGGTGTGCGGTGTGCTGGGTGCCTGATGGGGGTGTGGTACATTGTGTACTGTCAGTGGTGTGCGGTGTGCTGGGTCCCTGATGGGGGTGTGGGACACTGTGTACTGTCAGTGGTGTGCGGTGTGCTGGGTCCCTGATGGGGGTGTGGTACATTGTGTACTGTCAGTGGTGTGTGGTGTGCTGGGTGTCTGATGGGGCTGTGGTACATTGTGTACTGTCAGTGGTGTGCGGTGTGCTGGGTGCCTGATGGGGGTGTGGTACATTGTGTACTGTCAGTGGTGTGCGGTGCGATGGCTGCCTGTTGGGGGTGTGGTACATTGTGTACTGTCAGTGGTGTGCGGTGTGCTGGGTGTCTGATGAGGGTGTGGTACATTGTGTCCTGTCAGTGGTGTGCGGTGTGCTGGGTGCCTGATGGGGGTGTGGTACATTGTGTACTGTCAGTGGTGTGCGGTGTGCTGGGTGTCTGATGGGGGTGTGGTACATTGTGTACTGTCAGTGGTGTTTGGTGTGCTGGGTGCCTGATGGGGGTGTGGTACATTGTGTAATGTCAGTGGTGTGCGGTGTGCGGGGTGTCTGATGGGTGTGTGGTACATTGTGTACTGTCAGTGGCGTGTGGTGTGCTGGGTGTCTGATGGGGGTGTGGTACATTGTGTACTGTCAGTGGTGTGTGTTGTGCTGGGTGTCTGATGGGGGTGTGGTACATTGTGTACTGTCAGTGATGTGCGGTGTGCTGGGTGTCTGATGGGGGTGTGGTACATTGTGTACTGTCAGTGGTGTGTGTTGTGCTGGGTGTCTGATGGGGCTGTGGTACATTGTTTACTGTCAGTGGTGTGTGTTGTGCTGGGTCCCTGATGGGGGTGTGGTACATTGTGTACTGTCAGTGGTGTGTGGTGTGCTGGGTGTCTGATGGGGGTGTGGTACATTGTGTACTGTCAGTGGTGTGCGGTGTGCTGGGTATCTGATGGGGGTGTGGTACATTGTGTACTGTCAGTGGTGTGTGGTGTGCTGGGTGTCTGATGGGACTGTGGTACATTGTGTACTGTCAGTGGTGTGCGGTGTGCTGGGTGTCTGTTGGGGGTGAGGTACATTGTGTACTGTCAGTGGTGTGCGGTGTGCTGGGTGCCTGATGGGGTTGTGGTACATTGTGTACTGTCAGTGGTGTGTGGTGTGCTGGGTGCCTGATGGGGGTGTGGTACATTGTGTACTGTCAGTGGTGTGCGGTGTGCTGGGTGTCTGATGGGGGTGTGGTACATTGTGTGCTGTCAGTGGTGTGCGGTGTGCTGGGTGTCTAATGGGGGTGTGGTACATTGTGTACTGTCAGTGGTGTGCGGTGTGCTGGGTGTCTGATGGGGGTGTGGTACATTGTGTCCTGTCAGTGGTGTGCGGTGTGCTGGGTGTCTGATGGGACTGTGGTACATTGTGTACTGTCAGTGGTGTGCGGTGTGCTGTGCCCCTGATGGGGGTGTGGTACATTGTGTACTGTCAGTGGTGTGCGGTGTGCTGGGTGTCTGATGGGACTGTGGTACATTGTGTACTGTCTGTGGTGTGCGGTGTGCTGGGTTGTCTGATGGGACTGTGGTACATTGTGTACTGTCAGTGGTGTGTGGTGTGCTGGGTGTCTAATGGGGCTGTGGTACATTGTGTACTGTCAGTGGTGTGCGGTGTGCTGGGTGTCTGATGGGGGTGTGGTACATTGTGTACTGTCAGTGGTGTGTGGTGTGCTGGGTGCCTGATGGGGGTGTGGTACACTGTGTACTGTCAGTGGTCTGTGGTGTGCTGGGTGCCTGATGGGGGTGTGGTACACTGTATACTGTCAGTGGTCTGTGGTGTGCTGGGTGTCTGACGGGGGTTTAGTACATTGTGTCCTGTCAGTGGTGTGCGGTGTGCTGGGTGTCTGATGGGGGCGTGGTACATTGTGTACTGTCAGTGGTGTGCGGTGTGCTGGGTGCCTGATGGGACTGTGGTACATTGTGTACTGTCAGTGGTGTGCGGTGTGCTGGGTGCCTGATGGGACTGTGGTACATTGTGTACTGTCAGTGGTGTGCGGTGTGCTGGGTGCCTGATGGGACTGTGGTACATTGTGTACTGTCAGTGGTGTGCGGTGTGCTGGGTGCCTGATGGGACTGTGGTACATTGTGTACTGTCAGTGGTGTGCGGTGTGCTGGGTGTCTGATGGGTCTGTGGTACATTGTGTACTGTCAGTGGTGTGCGGTGTGCTGGGTGTCTAATGGGGGTGTGGTACATTGTGTACTGTCAGTGGTGTGCGGTGTGCTGGGTGCCTGATGGGGGTGTGGTACATTGTGTACTGTCAGTGGTGTGTGGTGTGCTGGGTCCCTGATGGGGGTGTGGTACATTGTGTACTGTCAGTGGTGTGTGGTGAGCTGGGTGTCTGATGGGGGTGTGGTACATTGTGTACTGTCAGTGGTGTGCGGTGTGCTGGGTGTCTAATGGGGGTGTGGTACATTGTGTACTGTCAGTGATGTGTGGTGTGCTGGGTGCCTGATGGGGGTGTGGTACATTGTGTACTGTCAGTGGTGTGTGGTGTGCTGGGTCCCTGATGGGGGTGTGGTACATTGTGTACTGTCAGTGGTGTGTGGTGTGCTGGGTGTCTGATGGGGGTGTGGTACATTGTGTACTGTCAGTGGTGTGCGGTGTGCTGGGTGTCTGATGGGGCTGTGGTACATTGTGTACTGTCAGTGGTCTGCGGTGTGCTGGGTGTCTGATGGGTGTGTGTTACATTGTGTACTGTCAGTGGTGTGCGGTGTGCTGGGTGTCTGATGGGGGTGTGGTACATTGTGTACTGTCAGTGGTGTGCGGTGTGCTGGGTGCCTGATGGGGGTGTGGTACATTGTGTACTGTCAGTGGTGTGCGGTGTGCTGGGTGCCTGATGGGGGTGTGGTACATTGTGTACTGTCAGTGGTGTGCGGTGTGCTGGGTCCCTGATGGGGGTGTGGGACACTGTGTACTGTCAGTGGTGTGCGGTGCGATGGCTGCCTGTTGGGGGTGTGGTACATTGTGTACTGTCAGTGGTGTGCGGTGTGCTGGGTGTCTGATGAGGGTGTGGTACATTGTGTAATGTCAGTGGTGTGCGGTGTGCTGGGTGTCTGATGAGGGTGTGGTACATTGTGTCCTGTCAGTGGTGTGCGGTGTGCTGGGTGCCTGATGGGGGTGTGGTACATTGTGTACTGTCAGTGGTGTGCGGTGTGCTGGGTGTCTGATGGGGGTGTGGTACATTGTGTACTGTCAGTGGTGTTTGATGTGCTGGGTGCCTGATGGGGGTGTGGTACATTGTGTAATGTCAGTGGTGTGCGGTGTGCGGGGTGTCTGATGGGTGTGTGGTACATTGTGTACTGTCAGTGGTGTGTGGTGTGCAGGGTGCCTGATGGGGGTGTGGTACATTGTGTACTTTCAGTGGTGTGCGGTGTGCAGGGTGCCTCATGGGGGTGTAGTACATTGTGTACTGTCAGTGGTGTGCGGTGTGCTGGGTGTCTGATGGGGCTGTGGTACATTGTGTACTGTCAGTGGTGTGCGGTGTGCTGGGTGTCTGATGGGGTGTGGTACATTGTGTACTGTCAGTGGTGTGTGGTGTGCTGGGTGACTGATGGGGCTGAGGTGCATTGTGTACTGTCAGTGGTGTGTGGTGTGCTGGGTGCCTGATGGGGGTGTGGTACATTGTGTACTGTCAGTGGTGTGCGGTGTGCTGGGTGTCTGATGGGGGTGTGGTACATTGTGTACTGTCAGTGGTGTGTGGTGTGCTGGGTGTCTGATGGGGGTGTGGTACATTGTGTACTGTCAGTGGTGTGCGGTGTGCTGGGTGTCTGATGGGTCTGTGGTACATTGTGTACTGTCAGTGGTGTGCGGTGTGCTGGGTGTCTAATGGGGGTGTGGTACATTGTGTACTGTCAGTGGTGTGCGGTGTGCTGGGTGTCTGATGGGGGTGTGGTACATTGTGTACTGTCAGTGGTGTGCGGTGTGCTGGGTGTCTAATGGGGGTGTGGTACATTGTGTACTGTCAGTGATGTGTGGTGTGCTGGGTGCCTGATGGGGGTGTGGTACATTGTGTACTGTCAGTGGTGTGTGGTGTGCTGGGTCCCTGATGGGGGTGTGGTACATTGTGTACTGTCAGTGGTGTGCGGTGTGCTGGGTGTCTGATGGGGGTGTGGTACATTGTGTACTGTCAGTGGTGTGCGGTGTGCTGGGTGTCTGATGAGGCTGTGGTACATTGTGTACTGTCAGTTGTGTGCGGTGTGCTGGGTGTCTGATGGGGGTGTGGTACATTGTGTACTGTCAGTGGTGTGCGGTGTGCTGGGTGTCTGATGGGGCTGTGGTACATTGTGTACTGTCAGTGGTCTGCGGTGTGCTGGGTGTCTGATGGGTGTGTGTTACATTGTGTACTGTCAGTGGTGTGCGGTGTGCTGGGTGTCTGATGGGGGTGTGGTACATTGTGTACTGTCAGTGGTGTGCGGTGTGCTGGGTGCCTGATGGGGGTGTGGTACATTGTGTACTGTCAGTGGTGTGCGGTGTGCTGGGTGCCTGATGGGGGTGTGGTACATTGTGTACTGTCAGTGGTGTGCGGTGTGCTGGGTCCCTGATGGGGGTGTGGGACACTGTGTACTGTCAGTGGTGTGCGGTGTGCTGGGTCCCTGATGGGGGTGTGGTACATTGTGTAATGTCAGTGGTCTGCGGTGTGCTGGGTGTCTGATGGGGCTGTGGTACATTGTGTACTGTCAGTGGTGTGCGGTGTGCTGGGTGCCTGATGGGGGTGTGGTACATTGTGTACTGTCAGTGGTGTGCGGTGCGATGGCTGCCTGTTGGGGGTGTGGTACATTGTGTACTGTCAGTGGTGTGCGGTGTGCTGGGTGTCTGATGAGGGTGTGGTACATTGTGTAATGTCAGTGGTGTGCGGTGTGCTGGGTGTCTGATGAGGGTGTGGTACATTGTGTCCTGTCAGTGGTGTGCGGTGTGCTGTGTGCCTGATGGGGGTGTGGTACATTGTGTACTGTCAGTGGTGTGCGGTGTGCTGGGTGTCTGATGGGGGTGTGGTACATTGTGTACTGTCAGTGGTGTTTGATGTGCTGGGTGCCTGATGGGGGTGTGGTACATTGTGTACTGTCAGTGGTGTGCGATGTGCTCGGTGTCTGATGGGGGCGGGGTACATTGTGTACTGTCAGTGGTGTGCGGTGTGCTGGGTGCCTGTTGGGGGTGTGGTACATTGTGTACTGTCAGTGGTGTGCGGTGTGCTGGGTGCCTGATGGGGGTGTGGTACATTGTGTACTGTCAGTGGTGTGTGGTGTGCTGAGTGCGTGATGGGGGTGTGGTACATTGTGTACTGTCAGTGGTGTGCAGTGTGCTGGGTGTCTGATGGGGGTGTTGTACATTGTGTACTGTCAGTGGTGTGTGGTGTGCTGGGTGTCTGATGGGGGTGTGGTTCATTGTGTACTGTCAGTGGTGTGCGGTGTGCTGGGTGTCTGATGGGGGTGTGGTACATTGTGTACTGTCAGTGGTGTGCGGTGTGCTGGGTGTCTGATGGGGGTGTAGTACATTATGTACTGCCAGTGGTGTGTGGTGTGCTGGGTGTCTGATGGGGGTGTGGTACATTGTGTACTGTCAGTGGTGTGTGGTGTGCGGGGTGCCTGATGGGGGTGTGGTACATTGTGTACTGTCAGTGGTGTGCGGTGTGCTGGGTGCCTGATGGGTGTGAGGTACATTGTGTACTGTCAGTGGTGTGCAGTGTGCTGGGTGCCTGATGGGGGTGTGGTACATTGTGTACTGTCAGTGGTGTGTGGTGTGCTGGGTGTCTGATGGGGGTGTGGTACATTGTGTGCTGTCAGTGGTGTGTGGTGTGCTGGGTTTCTGATGGGGGTGTGGTACATTGTGTACTGTCAGTGGTGTGTGGTGTGCTGGGTGCCTGATGGGGGTGAGGTACATTGTGTACTGTCAGTGGTGTGTGGTGTGCTGGGTGCCTGATGGGGGTGTGGTACATTGTGTACTGTCAGTGGTGTGCGGTGTGCTGGGTGCCTGATGGGGCTGTGGTACATTGTGTACTGTCAGTGGTGTGTGGTGTGCTGAGTGTCTGATGGGTCTGTGGTACATTGTGTACTGTCAGTGGTGTGCGGTGAGCTGGGTGTCTGATGGGGGTGTGGTACATTGTGTACTGTCAGTGGTGTGCGGTGTGCTGGGTGTCTGATGGGGCTGTGGTACATTGTGTACTGTCAGTGGTGTGCGGTGTGCTGGGTGTCTGATGGGGGTGTGGTACATTGTGTACTGTCAGTGGTGTGCGGTGTGCTGGGTGTCTGATGGGGGTGTGGTACATTGTGTACTGTCAGTGGTGTGCGTGTGCGGGGTAACTGATGGGTGTGAGGTACATTGTGTACTGTCAGTGGTGTGCGGTGTGCTGGGTGTCTGATGGGGGTGTGGTACATTGTGTACTGTCAGTGGTGTGCGGTGTGCTGGGTGTCTGATGGGGGTGTGGTACACTGTGTACTGTCAGTGGTGTGTGGTGTGCTGGGTGTCTGATGGGGGTGTGGTACATTGTGTACTGTCAGTGGTGTACGGTGTGCGGGGTGTCTGATGGGGGTGTGGTACACTGTGTACTGTCAGTGGTGTGTGGTGTGCTGGGTGTCTGATGGGGGTCTGGTACATTGTGTACTGTCAGTGGTGTGCGGTGTGCTGGGTGTCTGATGGGGGTGTGGTACACTGTGTACTGTCAGTGGTGTGCGGTGTGCTGGGTGCCTGATGGGGGTGTGGTACATTGTGTACTGTCAGTGGTGTGCGGTGTGCTGGGTGTCTGATGGGGGTGTGGTACATTGTGTACTGTCAGTGGTGTGCGGTGTGCTGGGTGTCTGATGGGGGTGTGGTACATTGTGTACTGTCAGTGGTGTGCGGTGTGCTGGGTGTCTGATGGGGCTGTGGTACATTGTGTACTGTCAGTGGTGTGCGGTGTGCTGGGTGTCTGATGGGGGTGTGGTACATTGTGTACTGTCAGTGGTGTGCGGTGTGCTGGGTGTCTGATGGGGGTGTGGTACATTGTGTACTGTCAGTGGTGTGCCGTGTGCTGGGTGCCTGATGGGGGTGTGGTACATTGTGTACTGTCAGTGGTGTGCGGTGTGCTGGGTTTCTGATGGGGCTGTGGTACATTGTGTACTGTCAGTGGTGTGCGGTGTGCTGGGTGCCTGATGGGGGTGTGGTACATTGTGTACTGTCAGTGGTGTGCGGTGTGCTGGGTGTCTGATGGGGGTGTGGTACATTGTGTACTGTCAGTGGTGTGCGGTGTGCTGGGTGTCTGATGGGGGTGTGGTACATTGTGTACTGTCAGTGGTGTGCGGTGTGCTGGGTGTCTGATGGGGGTGTGGTACATTGTGTACTGTCAGTGGTGTGCGGTGTGCTGGGTGCCTGATGGGGGTGTGGTACATTGTGTACTGTCAGTGGTGTGCGGTGTGCTGGGTGTCTGATGGGGGTGTGGTACATTGTGTACTGTCAGTGGTGTGCGGTGTGCTGGGTGTCTGATGGGGGTGTGGTACATTGTGTACTGTCAGTGGTGTGCGGTGTGCTGGGTGTCTGATGGGGCTGTGGTACATTGTGTACTGTCAGTGGTGTGCGGTGTGCTGGGTGTCTGATGGGGGTGTGGTACATTGTGTACTGTCAGTGGTGTGCGGTGTGCTGGGTGTCTGATGGGGCTGTGGTACATTGTGTACTGTCAGTGGTGTGCCGTGTGCTGGGTGCCTGATGGGGGTGTGGTACATTGTGTACTGTCAGTGGTGTGCGGTGTGCTGGGTTTCTGATGGGGCTGTGGTACATTGTGTACTGTCAGTGGTGTGCTGGGTGCCTGATGGGGGTGTGGTACATTGTGTACTGTCAGTGGTGTGCGGTGTGCTGGGTGTCTGATGGGGGTGTGGTACATTGTGTACTGTCAGTGGTGTGCGGTGTGCTGGGTGTCTGATGGGGCTGTGGTACATTGTGTACTGTCAGTGGTGTGCGGTGTGCTGGGTGTCTGATGGGGGTGTGGTACATTGTGTACTGTCAGTGGTGTGTGGTGTGCTGGGTGTCTGATGGGGGTGTGGTACATTGTGTACTGTCAGTGGTGTGCGGTGTGCTGGGTGCCTGATGGGTCTGTGGTACATTGTGTACTGTCAGTGGTGTGCGGTGTGCTGGGTTTCTGATGTGGGTGTGGTACATTGTGTACTGTCAGTGGTGTGCGGTGTGCTGTGTGTCTGATGGGGGTGTGGTACATTGTGTACTGTCAGTGGTGTGCGGTGTGCTGGGTGTCTGATGGGGGTGTGGCACATTGTGTACTGTCAGTGGTGTGCGGTGTGCTGGGTGTCTGATGGGGCTGTGGTACATTGTGTACTGTCAGTGGTGTGCGGTGAGCTGGGTGCCTGATGGGGGTGTGGTACAGTGTACTGTCAGTGGTGTGCGGTGTGCTGTGTGCCTGATGGGGGTGTGGTACATTGTGTACTGTCAGTGGTGTGTGGTGTGCTGGGTGTCTGATGGGGGTGTGGTACATTGTGTACTGTCAGTGGTGTGTGGTGTGCTGGGTGTCTGATGGGGCTGTGGTACATTGTGTACTGTCAGTGGTGTGCGGTGTGCTGGGTGCCTGATGGGGGTGTGGTACATTGTGTACTGTCAGTGGTGTGCGGTGAGCTGGGTGTCTGATGGGGGTGTGGTACATTGTGTACTGTCAGTGGTGTGCGGTGTGCTGTGTGCCTGATGGGGGGTGTGGTACATTGTGTACTGTCAGTGGTGTGCGGTGTGCTGTGTGTCTGATGGGGGTGTGGTACATTGTGTACTGTCAGTGGTGTGCGGTGTGCTGGGTGTCTGATGGGGCTGTGGTACATTGTGTACTGTCAGTGGTGTGCGGTATGCTGTGTGCCTGATGCGGGTGTGGCCCATTGTGTACTGTCAGTGGTGTGCGGTGTGCTGTGTGCCTGATGGGGGTGTGGTACATTGTGTACTGTCAGTGGTGTGTGGTGTGCTGGGTGTCTGATGGGGCTGTGGTACATTGTGTACTGTCAGTGGTGTGCGGTGTGCTGGGTGCCTGATGGGAGTGTGGTACATTGTGTACTGTCAGTGGTGTGCGGTGTGCTTGGTGCCTGATGGGTATGTGGTACATTGTGTACTGTCAGTGGTGTGCGGTGTGCTGGGTGCCTGATGGGGTTGTGGTACATTGTGTACTGTCAGTGGTGAGCGGTGTGCTGGGTGTCTGATGGGGGTGTGGTACATTGTGTACTGTCAGTGGTGTGTGGTGTGCTGGGTGTCTGATGGGGGTGTGGTACATTGTGTACTGTCAGTGGTGTGCGGTGTGCTGGGTGCTGATGGGGCTGTGGAACATTGTGTACTGTCAGAGGTGAGCGGTGTGCTGGGTGTCTGATGGGGTTGTGGTACATTGTGTACTGTCAGTGGTGAGCGGTGTGCTGGGTGTCTGATGGGGGTGTGGTACATTGTGTACTGTCAGTGGTGTGTGGCGTGCTGGGTGTCTGATGAGGCTGTGGTACATTGTGTACTTTCAGTGGTGTGCGGTGTGCTGGGTGTCTGATGGGGGTGTCGTACATTGTGTACTGTCAGTGGTGTGCGGTGTGCTGGGTGTCTGATGGGGCTGTGGTACATTGTGTACTGTCAGTGGTGTGCGGTGTGCTGGGTGTCTGATGGGGGTGTGGTACATTGTGTACTGTCAGTGGTGTGTGGTGTGCTGGGTTTCTGATGGGGGTGTGGTACATTGTGTACTGTCAGTGGTGTGCGGTGTGCTGGGTGTCTGATGGGGGTGTGGTACATTGTGTACTGTCTCTGTGGTGTGTGGCGTGCTGGGTGCCTGATGGGGCTGTGGTACATTGTGTACTGTCAGTGGTGTGTGGTGTGCTGGGTTTCTGATGGGGGTGTGGTACATTGTGTACTGTCAGTGGTGTGTGGTGTGCTGGGTGTCTGATGGCGGTGTGGTACATTGTGTACTGACAGTGGTGTGCGGTGTGCTGGGTGTCTGATGGGGGTGTGGTACATTGTGTACTGTCAGTGGTGTGTGGTGTGCTGGGTGTCTGATGGCGGTGTGGTACATTGTGTACTGTCAGTGGTGCGCGGTGTGCTGGGTGTCTGATGGGGGTGTGGTACATTGTGTACTGTCAGTGGTGTGTGGTGTGCTGGGTGTCTGATGGGGGTGTGGTACATTGTGTACTGTCAGTGGTGTGCGGTGTGCTGGGTGTCTGATGGGTCTGTGGTACATTGTGTACTGTCAGTGGTGTGCGGTGTGCTGGGTGTCTAATGGGGGTGTGGTACATTGTGTACTGTCAGTGGTGTGCGGTGTGCTGGGTGTCTGATGGGGGTGTGGTACATTGTGTACTGTCAGTGGTGTGCGGTGAGCTGGGTGTCTGATGGGGCTGTAGTACATTGAGTACTGTCAGTGGTGTGAGGTGTGCTGGGTGTCTGATGGGTCTGTGGTACATTGTGTACTGTCAGTGGTGTGTGGTGTGCTGGGTGTCTGATGGGGGTGTTGTACATTGTGTACTGTCAGTGGTGTGTGGTGTGCTGGGTGTCTGATGGAGGTGTGGTACATTGTGTACTGTCAGTGTTGTGCGGTGTGCTGGGTGTCTGATGGGGGTGTGGTACATTGTGTACAGTCAGTGGTGTGCGGTGTGCTGGGTGTCTGATGGGGGTGTGGTACATTGTGTACTGTCAGTGGTGTGTGGTGTGCTGGGTGTCTGATGGGGGTGTGGTACATTGTGTACTGTCAGTGGTGTGCGGTGTGCTGGGTGTCTGATGGAGGTGTGGTACATTGTGTACTGTCAGTGTTGTGCGGTGTGCTGGGTGTCTGATGGGGGTGTGGTACATTGTGTACAGTCAGTGGTGTGCGGTGTGCTGGGTGTCTGATGGGGGTGTGGTACATTGTGTACTGTCAGTGGTGTGTGGTGTGCTGGGTGTCTGATGGGGGTGTGGTACATTGTGTACTGTCAGTGGTGTGTGGTGTGCTGGGTGCCTGATGGGGGTGTGGTACATTGTGTACTGTCAGTGGTGTGTGGTGTGCTGGGTGTCTGATGGGGGTGTGGTACATTGTGTACTGTCAGTGGTGTGCTGGGTGCCTGATGGGGGTGTGGTACATTGTGTACTGTCAGTGGTGTGCGGTGTGCTGGGTGTCTGATGGGGGTGTGGTACATTGTGTACTGTCAGTGGTGTGCGGTGTGCTGGGTGCCTGATGGGTCTGTGGTACATTGTGTACTGTCAGTGGTGTGCGGTGTGCTGGGTTTCTGATGGGGCTGTGGTACATTGTGTACTGTCAGTGGTGTGCGGTGTGCTGGGTGTCTGATGGGGGTGTGGTACATTGTGTACTGTCAGTGGTGTGCGGTGAGCTGGGTGCCTGATGGGGGTGTGGTACATTGTGTACTGTCAGTGGTGTGCGGTGTGCTGTGTGTCTGATGGGGGTGTGGTACATTGTGTACTGTCAGTGGTGTGCGGTGTGCTGGGTGCCTGATGGGAGTGTGGTACATTGTGTACTGTCAGTGGTGTGCGGTGTGCTTGGTGCCTGATGGGTGTGTGGTACATTGTGTACTGTCAGTGGTGTGCGGTGTGCTGGGTGTCTGATGGGGGTGTGGTACATTGTGTACTGTCAGTGGTGTGCGGTGTGCTGGGTGCCTGATGGGGTTGTGGTACATTGTGTACTGTCAGTGGTGAGCGGTGTGCTGGGTGTCTGATGGGGGTGTGGTACATTGTGTACTGTCAGTGGTGTGTGGTGTGCTGGGTGTCTGATGGGGGTGTGGTACATTGTGTACTGTCAGTGGTGTGCGGTGTGCTGGGTGTCTGATGGGGGTGTGGTACATTGTGTACTGTCAGTGGTGTGTGGTGTGCTGGGTGTCTGATGGGGGTGTGGTACATTGTGTACTGTCAGTGGTGTGTGGTGTGCTGGGTGTCTGATGGGGGTGTGGTACATTGTGTACTGTCTCTGTGGTGTGTGGCGTGCTGGGTGCCTGATGGGGCTGTGGTACATTGTGTACTGTCAGTGGTGTGTGGTGTGCTGGGTTTCTGATGGGGGTGTGGTACATTGTGTACTGTCAGTGGTGTGTGGTGTGCTGGGTGTCTGATGGCGGTGTGGTACATTGTGTACTGACAGTGGTGTGCTGGGTGTCTGATGGGGGTGTGGTACATTGTGTACTGTCAGTGGTGTGCGGTGAGCTGGGTGTCTGATGGGGGTGTGGTACATTGTGTACTGTCAGTGGTGCGCGGTGTGCTGGGTGTCTGATGGGGGTGTGGTAC
This sequence comes from Scyliorhinus torazame, assembly GCF_047496885.1. Classification (NCBI taxonomy): domain Eukaryota; kingdom Metazoa; phylum Chordata; class Chondrichthyes; order Carcharhiniformes; family Scyliorhinidae; genus Scyliorhinus; species Scyliorhinus torazame. Next base: position 426,328 of record NW_027307798.1, read on the forward strand.
ATTGTGTACTGTCAGTGGTGTGTGGTGTGCTGGGTGTCTGATGGCGGTGTGGTACATTGTGTACTGTCAGTGGTGCGCGGTGTGCTGGGTGTCTGATGGGGGTGTGGTACATTGTGTACTGTCAGTGGTGTGCGGTGTGCTGGGTGTCTGATGGGGGTGCGGTACATTGTGTACTGTCAGTGGTGTGTGGTGTGCTGGGTGTCTGATGGCGGTGTGGTACATTGTGTACTGACAGTGGTGTGCGGTGTGCTGGGTGTCTGATGGGGGTGTGGTACATTGTGTACTGTCAGTGGTGTGCGGTGAGCTGGGTGTCTGATGGGGCTGTGGTACATTGAGTACTGTCAGTGGTGTGAGGTGTGCTGGGTGTCTGATGGGTCTGTGGTACATTGTGTACTGTCAGTGGTGTGTGGTGTGCTGGGTGTCTGATGGGGGTGTTGTACATTGTGTACTCTCAGTGGCGTGCGGTGTGCTGGGTGTCTGATGGGGCTGTGGTGCATTGTGTACTGTCAGTGGTGTGCTGGGTGTCTGATGGGGGTGTGGTACATTGTGTACTGTCAGTGGTGTGCGGTGTGCTGGGTGTCTGATGGGGCTGTGGTACATTGTGTACTGTCAGTGGTGTGCGGTGTGCTGGGTGTCTGATGGGGGTGTGGTACATTGTGTACTGTCAGTGGTGTGTGGTGTGCTGGGTGTCTGATGGGGGTGTGGCACATTGTGTACTGTCAGTGGTGTGCAGTGTGCTGGGTGTCTGATGGGGGTGTGGTACATTGTGTACTGTCAGTGGTGTGCGGTGTGCTGGGTGTCTGATGGGGGAGTGGTACATTGTGTACTGTCAGTGGTGTGCGGTGAGCTGGGTGCCTGATGGGGCTGTGGTACATTGTGTACTGTCAGTGGTGTGTGGTGTGCTGGGTGCCTGATGGGGGTGTGGTACATTGTGTACTGTCAGTGGTGTGCGGTGTGCTGGGTGTCTGATGGGGGTGTGGTACATTGTGTACTGTCAGTGGTGTGCGGTGTGCTGGGTGTCTGATGGGGGTGTGGTACATTGTGTACTGTCAGTGGTGTGCGGTGTGCTGGGTGTCTGATGGGGGTGTGGTACATTGTGCACTGTCAGTGGTGTGCGGTGTGCTGGGTGCCTGATGGGGGTGTGGTACATTGTGCACTGTCAGTGGTGTGCGGTGTGCTGGGTGCCTGATGGGGCTGTGGTACATTGTGTACTGTCAGTGGTGTGTGGTGTGCTGGGTGCCTGATGGGGGTTTGGTACATTGTGTACTGTCAGTGGTGTGCGGTGTGCTGGGTGTCAGATGGGGCTGTGGTACATTGTGTACTGTCAGTGGTGTGCGGTGTGCTGGGTGTCTGATGGGGGTGTGGTACATTGTGTACTGTCAGTGGTGTGTGGTGTGCTGTGTGTCTGATGGGGGTGTGGTACATTGTGTACTGTCAGTGGTGTGTGGTGTGCTGGGTGCCTGATGGGGGTGTGGTACATTGTGTACTGTCAGTGGTGTGCGGTGTGCTGTGTGTCTGATGGGGGTGTGGTACATTGTGTACTGTCAGTGGTGTGCGGTGTGCTGGGTGGCTGATGGGTCTGTGGTACATTGTGCACTGTCAGTGGTGTGCGGTGTGCTGGGTGTCTGATGGGGGTGTGGTACATTGTGCACTGTCAGTGGTTTGCGGTGTGCTGGGTGCTTGATGGGGGTGTGGTACATTGTGTCCTGTCAGTGGTGTGCGGTGTGCTGGGTGTCTGATGGGACTGTGGTACATTGTGTACTGTCAGTGGTGTGCGGTGAGCTGGGTGTCTGATGGGGCTGTGGTACATTGTGTACTGTCAGTGGTGTGTGGTGAGCTGGGTGTCTGATGGGGTTGTTGTACATTGTGAACTGTCAGTGGTGTGCAGTGTGCTGGGTGTTTGATGGGGGTGTGGTACATTGTGTCCTGTCAGTGGTGTGTGGTGTGCTGGGTGTCTGATGGGGGTGTGGTACATTGTGTACTGTCAGTGGTGTGCGGTGTGCTGGGTGTCTGATGGGGGTGTGGTACATTGTGTACTGTCAGTGTTGTGTGGTGTGCTGGGTGCCTGATGGGCCTGTGGTACATTGTGTACTGTCAGTGGTGTTTGGTGTGCTGGGTGTCTGATGGGGATGTGGTACATTGTGTACTGTCAGTGGTGTGTGGTGTGCTGGGTGTCTGATGGGGCTGTGGTACATTGTGTGCTGTCAGTGGTGTGCGGTGTGCTGGGTGTCTGATGGGGGTGAGGTACATTGTGTACTGTCAGTGGTGTGCGGTGTGCTGGGTGTCTGATGGGGCTGTGGTACATTGTGTACTGTCAGTGGTGTGTGGTGTGCTGGGTGCCTGATGGGGGTGTTGTACATTGTGAACTGTCAGTGGTGTGCAGTGTGCTGGGTGTTTGATGGGGGTGTGGTACATTGTGTACTGTCAGTGGTGTTTGGTGTGCTGGGTGTCTGATGGGGTTGTTGTACATTGTGAACTGTCAGTGGTGTGCAGTGTGCTGGGTGTTTGATGGGGGTGTGGTACATTGTGTACTGTCAGTGGTGTGTGGTGTGCTGGGTGTCTGATGGGGGGTGTGGTACATTGTGTACTGTCAGTGGTGTTCGGTGTGCTGGGTGCCTGATGGGACTGTGGTACATTGTGTACTGTCAGTGGTGTGCGGTGTGCTGGGTGTCTGATGGGGGTGTGGTACATTGTGTGCTGTCAGTGGTGTGTGGTGTGCTGGGTGTCTGATGGGGGTGTGGTACATTGTGTACTGTCAGTGGTGTGTGGTGTGTTGGGTGACTGATGGGGGTGTGGTACATTGTGTACTGTCAGTGTTGTGCGGTGTGCTGGGTGTCTGATGGGGCTGTGGTACATTGTGTACTGTCAGTGGTGTGTGGTGTGTTGGGTGTCTGATGGGGGTGTGGTACATTGTGTACTGTCAGTGGTGTGCGGTGTGCTGGGTGTCTGATGGGGGTGTGGTACATTGTGTACTGTCAGTGGTGTGTGGTGTGCTGGGTGTCTGATGGGGGTGAGGTACATTGTGTACTGTCAGTGGTGTGCGGTGTGCTGGGTGTCTGATGGGGGTGTGATACATTGTGTACTGTCAGTGGTGTGCGGTGTGCTGGGAGCCTGATGGGGGTGTGGTACATTGTGTACTGTCAGTGGTGTGCGGTGTGCTGGGTGCCTGATGGGGGTGTGGTACATTGTGTACTGTCAGTGGTGTTCGGTGTGCTGGGTGCCTGATGGGAGTGTGGTACATTGTGTACTGTCAGTGGTGTGCGGTGTGCTGGGTGTCTGATGGGGGTGTGGTACATTGTGTACTGTCAGTGGTGTGCGGTGTGCTGGGTGTCTGATGGGGGTGTGGTACATTGTGTACTCTCAGTGGTGTGCGGTGTGCTGGGTGTCTGCTGGGGGTGTGGGACATTGTGAACTGTCAGTGGTGTGCGGTGTGCTGGGTGCCTGATGGGGGTGTGGTACATTGTGTACTGTCAATGGTGTGTGGTGTGCTGGGTGCCTGATGGGGCTGTGGTACATTGTGTCCTGTCAGTGGTGTGCGGTGTGCTGGGTGTCTGATGGGGCTGTGGTACATTGTGTCCTGTCAGTGGTGTGCGGTGTGCTGGGTGTCTGATGGGGCTGTGGTACATTGTGTACTGTCAGTGGTGTGCGGTGTGCTGGGTGCCTGATGGGGGTGTGGTACATTGTGTACTGTCAGTGGTGTGCGGTGTGCTGGGTGTCTGATGGGGCTGTGGTACATTGTGTACTGTCAGTGGTGTGCGGTGTGCTGGGTGTCTGATGGAGCTGTGGTACATTGTGTCCTGTCAGTGGTGTGCGGTGTGCTGGGTGTCTGATGAGGGTGTGGTACATTGTGTACTGTCAGTGGTGTGTGGTGTGCTGGGTGCCTGATGGGGGTGTGGTACATTGTGTACTGTCAGTGGTGTGCGGTGTGCTGGGTTCCTGATGGGACGGTGGTACTTTGTGTACTGTCAATGGTGTGTGGTGTGCTGGGTGTCTGATGGGGGTGTGGTACATTGTGTACTGTCAGTGGTGTGCGGTGTGCTGGGTGTCTGATGGGGGTGTGGTACATTGTGTACTGTCAGTGGTGTGCGGTGTGCTGGGTGTCTGATGGGGGTGTGGTACATTGTGTACTGTCAGTGGTGTGCGGTGTGCTGGGTGTCTGATGGGGGTGTGGTACATTGTGTACTGTCAGTGGTGTGCGGTGTGCTGGGTGTCTGATGGGGGTGTGGTACATTGTGTACGGTCAATGGTGTGTGGTGTGCTGGGTGCCTGATGGGGCTGTGGTACATTGTGTCCTGTCAGTGGTGTGCGGTGTGCTGGGTGTCTGATGGGGCTGTGGTACATTGTGTCCTGTCAGTGGTGTGCGGTGTGCTGGTTGTCTGATGGTGGTGTGGTACATTGTGTACTGTCAGTGGTGTGCGGTGTGCTGGGTGCCTGATGGGGGTGTGGTACATTGTGTACTGTCAGTGGTGTGCGGTGTGCTGGGTGTCTGATGGGGGTGTGGTACATTGTGTACGGTCAGTGGTGTGCGGTGTGCTGGGTGTCTGATGGGGCTGTGGTACATTGTGTACTGTCAGTGGTGTGTGGTGTGCTGGGTGCCTGATGGGTCTGTGGTACATTGTGTACTGTCAGTGGTGTGTGGTGTGCTGGGTGCCTGATGGGGGTGTGGTACATTGTGTACTGTCAGTGGTGTGCGGTGTGCTGGGTGTCTGATGGGGGTGTGGTACATTGTGAACTGTCAGTGGTGTGTGGTGTGCTGGGTGCCTGATGGGGGTGTGGTACATTGTGTACTGTCAGTGGTGTGCGGTGTGCTGGGTGTCTGATGGGGGTGTGGTACATTGTGTACTGTCAGTGGTGTGTGGTGTGCTGGGTGTCTGATGGGAGTGTTGTACATTGTGTACTGTCAGTGGTGTGCGGTGTGCTGGGTGTCTGATGGGGGTGTGGTACATTGTGTACGGTCAGTGGTGTGTGGTGTGCTGGGTGCCTGATGGGGGTGTGGTTCATTGTGTACTGTCAGTGGTGTGCGGTGTGCTGGGTGTCTGATGGGGTGTGGTACACTGTGTACTGTCAGTGGTGTGCGGTGTGCTGGGTGTCTGATGGGGGTGTGGTACATTGTGTACTCTCAGTGGTGTGCGGTGTGCTGGGTGTCTGCTGGGGGTGTGGGACATTGTGAACTGTCAGTGGTGTGCGGTGTGCTGGGTGCCTGATGGGGCTGTGGTACATTGTGTACTGTCAGTGGTGTGCGGTGTGCTGGGTGCCTGATGGGGCTGTGGTACATTGTGTACTGTCAGTGGTGTGCGGTGTGCTGGGTGTCTGATGGGGGTGTGGTACATTGTGTACTGTCAGTGGTGTGCGGTGTGCTGGGTGCCTGATGGGGCTGTGGTACATTGTGTCCTGTCAGTGGTGTGCGGTGTGCTGGGTGTCTGATGGGGGTGTGGTACATTGTGTACTGTCGGTGGTGTGTGGTGTGCTGTGTGTCTGATGGGGGTGTGGTACATTGTGTACTGTCAGTGGTGTGTAGTGTGCTGTGTGTCTGATGGGGGTGTGGTACATTGTGTACTGTCAATGGTGTGTGGTGTGCTGGGTGCCTGATGGGGCTGTGGTACATTGTGTACTGTCAGTGGTGTGTGGTGTGCTGGGTGTCTGATGGGTCTGTGGTACATTGTGTACTGTCAGTGGTGTGCGGTATGCTGGGTGTCTGATGGGGGTGTGGTACATTGTGTACTGTCAGTGGTGTGCGGTGTGCTGGGTGTCTGATGGGGGTGTGGTACATTGTGTACTGTCAGTGGTGTGCGGTGTGCTGGGTGTCTGATGAGGGTGTGGTACATTGTGTACTGTCAGTGGTGTGTGGTGTGCTGGGTGTCTGATGAGGGTGTGGTACATTGTGTACTGTCAGTGGTGTGCGGTGTGCTGGGTGCCTGATGGCGGTGTGGTACATTGTGTACTGTCAGTGGTGTGTGGTGTGCTGGGTGTCTGATGGTGGTGTGGTACATTGTGTACTGTCAGTGGTGTGCGGTGTGCTGGGTGCCTGATGGGGGTGTGGTACATTGTGTACTGTCAGTGGTGTGCGGTGTGCTGGGTGTCTGATGGGGCTGTGGTACATTGTGTACTGTCAGTGGTGTGCGGTGTGCTGGGTGTCTGATGGAGCTGTGGTACATTGTGTCCTGTCAGTGGTGTGCGGTGTGCTGGGTGTCTGATGAGGGTGTGGTACATTGTGTACTGTCAGTGGTGTGTGGTGTGCTGGGTGCCTGATGGGGGTGTTGTACATTGTGTACTGTCAGTGGTGTGCGGTGTGCTGGGTTCCTGATGGGACGGTGGTACTTTGTGTACTGTCAATGGTGTGTGGTGTGCTGGGTGTCTGATGGGGGTGTGGTACATTGTGTACTGTCAGTGGTGTGCGGTGTGCTGAGTGTCTGATGGGGGTGTGGTACATTGTGTACTGTCAGTGGTGTGCGGTGTGCTGGGTGTCTGATGGGGGTGTGGTACATTGTGTACGGTCAATGGTGTGTGGTGTGCTGGGTGCCTGATGGGGCTGTGGTACATTGTGTCCTGTCAGTGGTGTGCGGTGTGCTGGGTGTCTGATGGGGCTGTGGTACATTGTGTCCTGTCAGTGGTGTGCGGTGTGCTGGGTGTCTGATGGTGGTGTGGTACATTGTGTACTGTCAGTGGTGTGCGGTGTGCTGGGTGCCTGATGGGGGTGTGGTACATTGTGTACTGTCAGTGGTGTGCGGTGTGCTGGGTGTCTGATGGGGCTGTGGTACATTGTGTACTGTCAGTGGTGTGCGGTGTGCTGGGTGTCTGATGGGGGTGTGGTACATTGTGTACTGTCAGTGGTGTGCGGTGTGCTGGGTGTCTGATGGGGGTGTGGTACATTGTGTACGGTCAGTGGTGTGTGGTGTGCTGGGTGTCTGATGGGGGTGTGGTACATTGTGTACTGTCAGTGGTGTGTGGTGTGCTGGGTGCCTGATGGGGGTGTGGTACATTGTGTACTGTCAGTGGTGTGTGGTGTGCTGGGTGACTGATGGGTCTGTGGTACATTGTGTACTGTCAGTGGTGTGTGGTGTGCTGGGTGTCTGATGGGGGTGTGGTACATTGTGTACTGTCAGTGGTGTGTGGTGTGCTGGGTGCCTGATGGGGGTGTGGTACATTGTGTACTGTCAATGTTGTGCGGTGTGCTGGGTGTCTGATGGGGGTGTGGTACATTGTGTACTGTCAGTGGTGTGTGGTGTGCTGGGTGTCTGATGGGAGTGTTGTACATTGTGTACTGTCAGTGGTGTGCGGTGTGCTGGGTATCTGATGGGGGTGTGGTACATTGTGTACTGTCAGTGGTGTGCGGTGTGCTGGGTGTCTGATGGGGGTGTGGTACATTGTGTACTGTCAGTGGTGTGTGGTGTGCTGGGTGTCTGATGGGGGTGTGGTACATTGTGTACTGTCAGTGGTGTGTGGTGTGCTGGGTGTCTGATGGGAGTGCTGTACATTGTGTACTGTCAGTGGTGTGCGGTGTGCTGGGTGTCTGATGGGGGTGTGGTACATTGTGTACTGTCAGTGGTGTGCGGTGTGCTGGGTGTCTGATGGGGCTGTGGTACATTGTGTACTGTCAGTGGTGTGCGGTGTGCTGGGTGTCTGATGGGGGTGTGGTACATTGTGTACTGTCAGTGGTGTGCGGTGTGCTGGGTGTCTGATGGGGGTGTGGTACATTGTGTACTGTCAGTGGTGTGTGGTGTGCTGGGTGTCTGATGGGAGTGTTGTACATTGTGTACTGTCAGTGGTGTGCGGTGTGCTGGGTATCTGATGGGGGTGTGGTACATTGTGTACTGTCAGTGGTGTGCGGTGTGCTGGGTGTCTGATGGGGGTGTGGTACATTGTGTACTGTCAGTGGTGTGTGGTGTGCTGGGTGTCTGATGGGGGTGTGGTACATTGTGTACTGTCAGTGGTGTGTGGTGTGCTGGGTGTCTGATGGGAGTGTTGTACATTGTGTACTGTCAGTGGTGTGCGGTGTGCTGGGTGTCTGATGGGGGTGTGGTACATTGTGTACTGTCAGTGGTGTGCGGTGTGCTGGGTGTCTGATGGGGCTGTGGTACATTGTGTACTGTCAGTGGTGTGCGGTGTGCTGGGTGTCTGATGGGGGTGTGGTACATTGTGTACTGTCAGTGGTGTGCGGTGTGCTGGGTGTCTGATGGGGGTGTGGTACATTGTGTACGGTCAGTGGTGTGTGGTGTGCTGGGTGTCTGATGGGGGTGTGGTACATTGTGTACTGTCAGTGGTGTGTGGTGTGCTGGGTGCCTGATGGGGGTGTGGTACATTGTGTACTGTCAGTGGTGTGTGGTGTGCTGGGTGTCTGATGGGGCTGTGTTACATTGTGTACTGTCAGTGGTGTGCGGCGTGCTTGGTGCCTGATGGGGGTGTGGTACATTGTGCACTGTCAGTGGTGTGTGGTGTGCTGGGTGTCTGATGGGGGTGTGGTACATTGTGTACTGTCAGTGGTGTGTGGTGTGCTGGGTGTCTGATGAGGGTGTGGTACATTGTGTACTGTCAGTGGTGTGCGGCGTGCTTGGTGCCTGATGGGGGTGTGGCACATTGTGCACTGTCAGTGGTGTGCGGTGTGCTTGGTGCCTGATGGGGGTGTGGTACATTGTGTACTGTCAGTGGTGTGCGGTGTGCTGGGTGCCTGATGGGTCTGTGGTACATTGTGTACTGTCAGTGGTGTGCGGTGTGCTGGGTATCTGATGGGGGTGTGGTACATTGTGTACTGTCAGTGGTGTGCGGTGTGCTGGGTGTCTGATGGGGGTGTGGTACATTGTGTACTGTCAGTGGTGTGTGGTGTGCTGGGTGCCTGATGGGGGTGTGGTACATTGTGTACTGTCAGTGGTGTGTGGTGTGCTGGGTGCCTGATGGGTCTGTGGTACATTGTGTACTGTCAGTGGTGTGTGGTGTGCTGGGTGCCTGATGGGGGTGTGGTACATTGTGTACTGTCAATGGTGTGCGGTGTGCTGGGTGTCTGATGGGGGTGTGGTACATTGTATACTGTCAGTGGTGTGCGGTGTGCTGGGTGTCTGATGGGGCTGTGGTACATTGTGTACTGTCAGTGGTGGGCGGTGTGCTGTGTGTCTCATGGGGCTGTGGTACATTGTGTACGGTCAGTGGTGTGTGGTGTGCTGGGTGTCTGATGGGGGTGTGGTACATTGTGTACTGTCAGTGGTGTGTGGTGTGCTGGGTGCCTGATGGGGGTGTGGTACATTGTGTACTGTCAGTGGTGTGTGGTGTGCTGGGTGCCTGATGGGTCTGTGGTACATTGTGTACTGTCAGTGGTGTGTGGTGTGCTGGGTGCCTGATGGGGGTGTGGTACATTGTGTACTGTCAATGGTGTGCGGTGTGCTGGGTGTCTGATGGGGGTGTGGTACATTGTATACTGTCAGTGGTGTGCGGTGTGCTGGGTGTCTGATGGGGCTGTGGTACATTGTGTACTGTCAGTGGTGTGCGGTGTGCTGGGTGTCTGATGGGGGTGTGGTACATTGTATACTGTCAGTGGTGTGCGGTGTGCTGGGTGTCTGATGGGGGTGTGGTACATTGTGTACTGTCAGTGGTGTGCGGTGTGCTGGGTGTCTGATGGGGGTGTGGTACATTGTGTACTGTCAGTGGTGTGCGGTGTGCTGGGTGTCTGATGGGGCTGTGGTACATTGTGTACTGTCAGTGGTGTGCGGTGTGCTGGGTGTCTGATGGGGGTGTGGTACATTGTGTACTGTCAGTGGTGTGCGGTGTGCTGGGTGTCTGATGGGGGTGTGGTACATTGTGTACGGTCAGTGGTGTGTGGTGTGCTGGGTGTCTGATGGGGGTGTGGTACATTGTGTACTGTCAGTGGTGTGTGGTGTGCTGGGTGCCTGATGGGGGTGTGGTACATTGTGTACTGTCAGTGGTGTGTGGTGTGCTGGGTGTCTGATGGGGCTGTGTTACATTGTGTACTGTCAGTGGTGTGCGGTGTGCTGGGTGTCTGATGGGGGTGTGGTACATTGTGTACTGTCAGTGGTGTGTGGTGTGCTGGGTGTCTGATGGGGGTGTGGAACATTGTGTACTGTCAGTGGTGTGCGGTGTGCTGGGTGTCTGATGGGGGTGTGGTACATTGTGTACTGTCAGTGGTGTGCGGCGTGCTTGGTGCCTGATGGGGGTGTGGTACATTGTGCACTGTCAGTGGTGTGTGGTGTGCTGGGTGTCTGATGGGGGTGTGGTACATTGTGTACTGTCAGTGGTGTGTGGTGTGCTGGGTGTCTGATGAGGGTGTGGTACATTGTGTACTGTCAGTGGTGTGTGGTGTGCTGGGTGTCTGATGTGGGTGTGGTACATTGTGTACTGTCAGTGGTGTGTGGTGTGCTGGGTGTCTGATGGGGCTGTGGTACATTGTGTACTGTCAGTGGTGTGCGGTTTGCTGGGTGTCTGATGTGGGTGTGGTACATTGTGTACTGTCAGTGGTGTGCGGCGTGCTTGGTGCCTGATGGGGGTGTGGCACATTGTGCACTGTCAGTGGTGTGTGGTGTGCTGGGTGTCTGATGGGGGTGTGGTACATTGTGTACTGTCAGTGGTGTGTGGTGTGCTGGGTGTCTGATGGGGGTGTGGTACATTGTGTACTGTCAGTGGTGTGCGGTGTGCTTGGTGCCTGATGGGGGTGTGGTACATTGTGTACTGTCAGTGGTGTGCGGTGTGCTGGGTGCCTGATGGGTCTGTGGTACATTGTGTACTGTCAGTGGTGTGCGGTGTGCTGGGTATCTGATGGGGGTGTGGTACATTGTGTACTGTCAGTGGTGTGCGGTGTGCTGGGTGTCTGATGGGGGTGTGGTACATTGTGTACTGTCAGTGGCGTGCGGTGTGCTGGGTGTCTGATGGGGGTGAGGTACATTGTGTACTGTCAGTGGTGTGTGGTGTGCTGGGTGTCTGATGGGGGTGTGGTATATTGTGTACTGTCAGTGGTGTGCGGTGTGCTGGGTGTCTGATGGGGCTGTGGTACATTGTGTACTGTCAGTGGTGTGTGGTGTGCTGGGTGTCTGATGGGGCTGTGGTACATTGTGTACTGTCAGTGGTGTGCGGTGTGCTGGGTGTCTGATGGGACTGTGGTACATTGTGTACTGTCAGTGGTGTGCGGTGTGCTGGGTGTCTGATGGGGGTGTGGTACATTGTGTACTGTCAGTGGTGTGCGGTGTGCTGGGTTGTCTGATGGGGCTGTGGTACATTGTGTACTGCCAGTGGTGTGCATTGTGCTGGGTGTCTGATGGGGGTGTGGTACATTGTGTACTGTCAGTGGTGTGCGGTGTGCTGGGTTGTCTGATGGGGCTGTGGTACATTGTGTACTGTCAGTGGTGTGCGGTGTGCTGGGTGTCTGATGGGGGTGTGGTACATTGTGCACTGTCAGTGGTGTGCGGTGTGCTGGGTGTCTGATGGGGGTGTGGTACACTGTGTACTGTCAGTGGTGAGCGGTGTGCTGGGTGTCTGATGGGACTGTGGTACATTGTGTACTGTCAGTGGTGTGCGGTGTGCTGGGTGTCTGATGGGACTGTGGTACATTGTGTACTGTCAGTGGTGTGCGGTGTGCAGGGTGTCTGATGGGGGTGTGGTACATTGTGTACTGTCAGTGGTGTGTGGTGTGCTGGGTGCCTGATGGGCCTGTGGTACATTGTGTACTGTCAGTGGTGTGTGGTGTGCTGGGTGTCTGATGGGGGTGTGGTACATTGTGTACTGTCAGTGGTGTGTGGTGTGCTGGGTGTCTGATGGGGCTGTGGTACATTGTGTGCTGTCAGTGGTGTTTGGTGTGCTGGGTGTCTGATGGGGGTGTGGTACATTGTGTACTGTCAGTGGTGTGCGGTGTGCTGGGTGCCTGATGGGGGTGTGGTACATTGTGTACTGTCAGTGGTGTGCGGTGTGCTGGGTGTCTGATGGGGCTGTGGTACATTGTGTACTGTCAGTGGTGTGCGGTGTGCTGGGTGTCTGATGGGTGTGTGGTACATTGTGAACTGTCAGTGGTGTGCAGTGTGCTGGGTGTTTGATGGGGGTTTGGTACATTGTGTGCTGTCAGTGGTGTGCTGGGTGTCTGATGGGACTGTGGTACATTGTGTACTGTCAGTGGTGTGCGGTGTGCTGGGTGTCTGATGGGGGTGCGGTACATTGTGTACTGTCAGTGGTGTGCGGTGTGCTGGGTGTCTGATGGGGGTGCGGTACATTGTGTACTGACAGTGGTGTGCGGTGTCCTGGGTGTCTGATGGGGGTGTGGTACATTGTGTACTGTCAGTGGTGTGCGGTGTGCTGGGTGTCTGATGGGGCTGTGGTACATTGTGCACTGTCAGTGGTGTGCGGTGTGCTGGGTGTCTGATGGGGGTGTGGTACATTGTGTACTGTCAGTGGTGTGCGGTGTGCTGGGTGTCTGATGGGGGTGTGGTACATTGTGTACTGACAGTGGTGTGTGGTGTGCTGGGTGTCTGATGGGGGTGTGGTACATTGTGTACTGTCAGTAGTGTGTGGTGTGCTGGGTGCCTGATGGGGATGTGGTACATTGTGTACTGTCAGTGGTGTGTGGTGTGCTGTGTGCCTGATGGGGGTGTGGTACATTGTGTACTGTCAGTGGTGTTCGGTGTGCTGGGTGCCTGATGGGACTGTGGTACATTGTGTGCTGTCAGTGGTGTGTGGTGTGCTGGGTGTCTGATGGGGGTGTGGTACATTGTGTACTGTCAGTTGTGTGTGGTGTGCTGGGTGTCTGATGGGGCTGTGGTACATTGTGTACTGTCAGTGGTGTGCGGTGTGCTGGGTGTCTGATGGGGGTGTGGTACATTGTGTACTGTCAGTTGTGTGCGGTGTGCTGGGTGTCTGATGGGGGTGCGTTACATTGTGTACTGTCAGTGGTGTGCGGTGTGCTGGGTGTCTGATGGGGCTGTGGTACATTGTGTACTGTCAGTGGTGTGCGGTGTGCTGGGTGTCTGATGGGGCTGTGGTACATTGTGTACTGTCAGTGGTGTGCGGTGTGCTGGGTGCCTGATGGGGGTGTGGTACATTGTGTACTGTCAGTGGTGTGTGGTGTGCTGGGTGTCTGATGGAGGTGTGGTACATTGTGTACTGTCAGTGGTGTGTGGTGTGCTGTGTGTTTGATGGGGGTGTGGTACATTGTGTACTGTTAGTGGTGTGCGGTGTTCTGGGTGTCTGATGGGGGTGTGGTACATTGTGTACTGTCAGTGGTGTGCGGTGTGCTGGGTATCTGATGGGGGTGTGGTACATTGTGTACTGTCTCTGTGGTGTGCGGTGTGCTGGGTGCCTGATGGGGGTGTGGTACATTGTGTACTGTCAGTGGTGTGCGGTGTGATGGGTATCTGATGGGGGTGTGGTACATTGTGTACTGTCTCTGTGGTGTGCGGTGTGCTGGGTGTCTGATGGGGGTGTGGTACTTTGTGTACTGTCAGTGGTGTGTGGTGTGCTGGGTGCCTGATGGGGGTGTGGTACATTGTGTACTGTCAGTGGTGTGTGGTGTGCTGGGTGCCTGATGGGGGTGTGGTACATTGTGTACTGTCAGTGGTGTGCGGTGTGCTGGGTGTCTGATGGGGTGTGGTACACTGTGTACTGTCAGTGGTGTGCGGTGTGCTGGGTGTCTGATGGGGGTGTGGTACATTGTGTACTGTCAGTGGTGTGCGGTGTGCTGTGTGTCTGATGGGGGTGTGGTACATTGTGTACTGTCAGTGGTGTGCGGTGTGCTGGGTGTCTGATGGGGGTGTGGTACTTTGTGTACTGTCAGTGGTGTGCGGTGTGCTGGGTGTCTGATGGGGGTGTGGTACATTGTGTACTGTCAGTGGTGTGCGGTGTGCTGGGTGCCTGATGGGGGTGTGGTACATTGTGTACTGTCAGTGGTGTGCGGTGTGCTGGATGTCTGATGGGGGTGAGGTACATTGTGTACTGTCAGTGGTGTGCGGTGTGCGGGGTGTCTGATGGGGGTGTGGTACATTGTGTACTGTCAGTGGTGTGCGTTGTGCTGGGTGCCTATGGGGGTGTGGTACATTGTGTACTGTCAGTGGTGTGTGGTGTGCTGGGTGCCTGATGGGGGTGTGGTACATTGTGTACTGTCAGTGGTGTGCGGTGTGCTGGGTGTCTGATGGGACTGTGGTACATTGTGTACTGTCAGTGGTGTGTGGTGTGCTGGGTGTCTGATGGGGTTTTGGTACATTGTGTACTGTCAGTGGTGTGTGGTGTGCTGGGTGTCTGATGGGGGTGTGGTACATTTTGTACTGTCAGTGGTGTGCGGTGTGCTGGGTGTCTGATGGGGCTGTGGTACATTGTGTACTGTCAGTGGTGTGTGGTGTGCTGGGTGTCTGATGGGGGTGTGGTACATTGTGTACTGTCAGTGGTGTGTGGTGTGCTGGGTGTCTGATGGGGGTGTGGTACATTGTGTACTGTCAGTGGTGTGCGGTGTGCTGGGTGTCTGATGGGGGTGTGGTACATTGTGTACTCTCAGTGGTGTGCGGTGTGCTGGGTGTCTGCTGGGGGTGTGGGACATTGTGTACTGTCAGTGGTGTGCGGTGTGCTGGGTGCCTGATGGGGGTGTGGTACATTGTGTACTGTCAATGGTGTGTGGTGTGCTGGGTGCCTGATGGGGCTGTGGTACATTGTGTCCTGTCAGTGGTGTGCGGTGTGCTGGGTGTCTGATGGGGCTGTGGTACATTGTGTCCTGTCAGTGGTGTGCGGTGTGCTGGGTGTCTGATGGGGGTGTGGTACATTGTGTACTGTCAGTGGTGTGCGGTGTGCTGGGTGTCTGATGGTGGTGTGGTACATTGTGTACTGTCAGTGGTGTGCGGTGTGCTGGGTGCCTGATGGGGGTGTGGTACATTGTGTACTGTCAGTGGTGTGCGGTGTGCTGGGTGTCTGATGGGGCTGTGGTACATTGTGTACTGTCAGTGGTGTGTGGTGTGCTGGGTGTCTGATGGGGCTGTGGTACATTGTGTCCTGTCAGTGGTGTGCGGTGTGCTGGGTGTCTGATGAGGGTGTGGTACATTGTGTACTGTCAGTGGTGTGCGGTGTGCTGGGTGTCTGATGGGGCTGTGGTACATTGTGTACTGTCAGTGGTGTGCGGTGTGCTGGGTGCCTGATGGGGGTGTGGTACATTGTGTACTGTCAATGGTGTGTGGTGTGCTGGGTGTCTGATGGGGGTGTGGTACATTGTGCACTGTCAGTGGTGTGCGGTGTGCTGGGTGTCTGATGGGGGTGTGGTACATTGTGTACTGTCAGTGGTGTGCGGTGTGCTGGGTGTCTGATGGTGGTGTGGTACATTGTGCACTGTCAGTGGTGTGCGGTGTGCTGGGTGTCTGATGGGGGTGTGGTACATTGTGCACTGTCAGTGGTGTGCGGTGTGCTGGGTGTCTGATGAGGGTGTGGTACATTGTGTACTGTCAGTGGTGTGCGGTGTGCTGGGTGTCTGATGGTGGTGTGGTACATTGTGTACTGTCAGTGGTGTGCGGTGTGCTGGGAGCCTGATGGGGGTGTGGTACATTGTGTACTGTCAGTGGTGTGCGGTGTGCTGGGTGTCTGATGGGGCTGTGGTACATTGTGTACTGTCAGTGGTGTGCGGTGTGCTGGGTGTCTGATGGGGCTGTGGTACATTGTGTCCTGTCAGTGGTGTGCGGTGTGCTGGGTGTCTGATGGGGGTGTGGTACATTGTATACTGTCAGTGGTGTGCGGTGTGCTGGGTGTCTGATGGGGGTGTGGTACATTGTGTACTGACAGTGGTGTGAGGTGTGCTGGGTGTCTGATGGGACTGTGGTACATTGTGTACTGTCAGTGGTGTGTGGTGTGCTGGGTGCCTGATGGGGGTGTGGTACATTGTGTACTGTCAGTGGTGTGTGGTGTGCTGGGTGTCTAATGGGGCTGTGGTACATTGTGTACTGTCAGTGGTGTGTGGTGTGCTGGGTGTCTGATGGGGGTGTGGTACATTGTGTACTGTCAGTGGTGTGCGGCGTGCTTGGTGCCTGATGGGGGTGTGTTACATTGTGCACTGTCAGTGGTGTGTGGTGTGCTGGGTGTCTGATGGGGGTGTGGTACATTGTGCACTGTCAGTGGTGTGCGGTGTGCTGGGTGTCTGATGGGGCTGTGGTACATTGTGTACTGTCAGTGGTGTGCGGTGTGCTTGGTGCCTGATGGGGGTGTGGTACAATGTGTACTGTCAGTGGTGTGCGGTGTGCTGGGTGCCTGATGGGTCTGTGGTACATTGTGTACTGTCAGTGGTGTGCGGTGTGCTGGTTATCTGATGGGGGTGTGGTACATTGTGTACTGTCAGTGGTGTGCGGTGTGCTGGGTGTCTGATGGGGGTGTGGTACATTGTGTACTGTCAGTGGTGTGTGGTGTGCTGAGTGTCTGATGGGGGTGTGGTACATTGTGTACTGTCAGTGGTGTGCGGTGTGCTGGGTGTCTGATGGGGGTGTGGTACATTGTGTACTGTCAGTGGTGTGCGGTGTGCTGGGTGTCTGATGGGGGTGTGGTTCATTGTGTACTGTCAGTGGTGTGTGGTGTGCTGGGTGTCTGATGGGGGTGTGGTACATTGTGTACTGTCAGTGGTGTGCGGTGTGCTGGGTGTCTGATGGGGGTGTGGTACATTGTGTACTGTCAGTGGTGTGCGGTGTGCTGGGTGCCTGATGGGGGTGTGGTACATTGTGTACTGTCAGTGGTGTGCGGTGTGCTGGGTGCCTGATGGGGGTGTGGTACATTGTGTACTGTCAGTGGTGTGTGGTGTGCTGGGTGTCTGATGGGGGTGTGGTACATTGTGTACTGTCAGTGGTCTGCGGTGTGCTGGGTGTCTGATGGGGCTGTGGTACATTGTGTACTGTCAGTGGTGTGTGGTGTGCTGGTTGCCTGATGGGGGTGTGGTACATTGTGTACTGTCAGTGGTGTGCGGTGTGCTGGGTGTCTGATGGGGGTGTGGTACATTGTGTACTGTCAGTGGTGTGTGGTGTGGTGGGTGTCTGATGGGGGTGTGGTACATTGTGTACTGTCAGTGGTGTGCGGTGTGCTGGGTGTCTGATGGGGGTGTGGTACATTGTGTACTGTCAGTGGTGTGCTGTGTGCTGGGTGCCTGATGGGGGTGTGGTACATTGTGTACTGTCAGTGGTGTGTGGTGTGCTGGGTGTCTGATGGGGCTGTGGTGCATTGTGTACTGTCAGTGGTGTGTGGTGTGCTGGTTGCCTGATGGGGGTGTGGAACATTGTGTACTGACAGTGGTGTGTGGTGTGCTGGGTGTCTGATGGGGCTGTGGTTCATTGTGTACTGTCAGTGGTGTGTGGTGTGCTGGGTGTCTGATGGGGCTGTGGTGCATTGTGTACTGTCAGTGGTGTGCGGTGTGCTGGGTGCCTGATGGGGGTGTGGGACATTGTGTACTGACAGTGGTGTGTGGTGTGCTGGGTGTCTGATGGGGCTGTGGTTCATTGTGTACTGTCAGTGGTGTGTGGTGTGCTGGGTGTCTGATGGGGGTGTGGTACATTGTGTACTGTCAGTGGTGTGCGGTGTACTGGGTGCCTGATGGGGGTGTGGTACACTGTGTACTGTCAGTGGTGTGCGGTGTGCTGGGTGTCTGATGGGGGTGTGGTACATTGTGTACTGTCAGTGGTGTGCGGTGTGCTGGGTGCCTGATGGGGGTGTGGTACATTGTGTACTGTCAGTGGTGTGCGGTGTGCTGGGTGCCTGATGGGGGTGTGGTACATTGTGTAATGTCAGTGGTGTGTGGTGTGCTGGGTGCCTGATGGGGGTGTGGTACATTGTGTAATGTCAGTGGTGTGCGGTGTGCTGGGTGTCTGATGGGGCTGTGGTACATTGTGCACTGTCAGTGGTGTGCGGTGTGCTGGGTGTCTGATGGGGGTGTGGTACATTGTGTACTGTCAGTGGTGTGCGGTGTGCTGGGTGCCTGATGGGGGTGTGGAACATTGTGTACTGTCAGTGGTGTGCGGTGTGCTGGGTGTCTGATGGGGGTGTGGTACATTGTGTACTGTCAGTGGTGTGCGGTGAGCTGGGTGCCTGATGGGGGTGTGGTACATTGTGTACTGTCAGTGGTGTGCGGTGTGCTGGGTGCCTGATGGGGCTGTGGTACATTGTGTACTGTCAGTGGTGTGTGGTGTGCTGGGTGCCTGATGGGGGTGTGGTACATTGTGTACTGTCAGTGGTGTGCGGTGTGCTGAGTGTCTGATGGGGGTGTAGTACATTGTGTACTGTCAGTGGTGTGCGGTGTGCTGTGTCCCTGATGGGGGTGTGGTACATTGTGTACTATCAGTGGTGTGCGATGTGCTGGGTGTCTGATGGGGGTGTGGTACATTGTGTACTGTCAGTGGTGTGCGATGTGCTGGGTGTTCTGATGGGGGTGTGGTACATTGTGCACTGTCAGTGGTGTGTGGTGAGCTGGGTGTCTGATGGGGGTGTGGTACATTGTGCACTGTCAGTGGTGTGCGGTGTGCTGGGTGTCTGATGGGGGTGTGGTACATTGTGTACTGTCAGTGGTGTGCGGTGTGCTGGGTGTCTGATGGGGGTGTGGTACATTGTGCACTGTCAGTGGTGTGTGGTGTGCTGGGTGCCTGATGGGGGTGTGGTACATTGTGTACTGACAGCACACACTGGCCACATAGAGATGGAAATGTTGACCAGGAGATGCAGGGGTTATACAGAGCACATCCTGGCCGCACAGAGATTGGAATGTTGACCAGGAGCTGCAGGGCTGAGACAGAGCACATCGTGGCCACACAGAGATGGGAATGTTGACCAGGAGATGGAGGGGTTATACAGAGCACACCCTGGCCACACAGAGATGGGAATGTTGACCAGGAGCAGGGGTTATACAGAGCACATACTGACCACACAGTGATGGGAATGTTGACCAGGAGCTGAAGGGGTTATACAGAGCACACCCTGACCACACAGAGATGGGAATGTTGACCAGGAGATGCAGGGGTTATACAGAGAACAACCTGGCCACACACAGATGGGAATGTTGACCAGGAGCTGCTGGGGTTAGACAGAGCACACACTGGCCACACAGAGATGGGAATGTTGACCAGGAGCAGAGGTATACAGAGCACACCCTGGCCACACAGATGGGAATGTTGACCAGTAGCTGCAGGGGTTATACAGAGCACACCCTGGCCACACAGAGATGGGAATGTTGACCAGGAGCAGGGGTTATGCAGAGCACATCATGGCCACACAGAGATGGGAATGTTGACCAGGAGCAGGGGTTATACAGAGCACATCGTGGCCACACAAAGATGGGAATGTTGATCAGGAGCAGGGGTATACAGAGCACACCCTGGCCACACAGAGATGGGAATGTTGACCAGGAGCTGCTGTGGTTAGACAGAGCACACCCTGGCCACACAGTGATGGGAATGTAGACCAGGAGCAGTGGTATACAGAGCACACCCTGGCCACACAGATGGGAATGTTGTCCAGGAGTTGCAGGGGTTATACAGAGCACTCCCTGACCACACAGAGGTGGGAATGTTGACCAGGAGCTGCAGGGGTTATACAGAGCACACCCTGGCCACACAGCGAAGGGAATGTTGACCAGGAGCAGGGGTTATACAGAGCACACCCTGGCCACAGAGAGAAGGGAATGTTGACCAGGAGCAGGGTTTATACAGAGCACACCCTGGCCACACAGAGATGGGAATGTTGACCAGGAGATGCAGGGGTTATGCAGAGCAAATCCTGCCCACACAGAGATGGGAATGTTGACCAGGAGCAGGGGTAATGCAGAGCACATCCTGGCCACACAGAGATGGGAATGTTGACCAGGAACTGCAGGGGTTATACAGAGTACACCCTGGCCACACAGAGAAGGGAATGTTGACCAGGAGCTGCTGGGGTTAGACAGAGCACACACTGGCCACACAGAGATGGGAATGTTGACCAGGAGCAGGGGTATACAGAGCACACCCTGGCCACACAGATGGGAATGTTGAACAGTAGCTGCAGGGGTTATACAGAGCACACCCTGGCCACACAGAGATGGGAATGTTGACCAGGAGCAGGGGTATACAGAGCACACCCTGACCACACAGAGGTGGGAATGTTGACCAGGAGCTGCAGGGGTTATACAGAGCACACCCTGGTCACACAGAAATGGGAATGTTGACCATGAGATGCAGGGGTTTTGCAGAGCACATCCTGGCCACACAGAGATGGGAATGATGACCAGGAGCAGGGGTTATGCAGAGCACATCCTGGCCACACAGAGATGGGAATGTTGACCAGGAACTGCAGGGGTTATACAGAGCACACTCTGGCCACACAGAGATGGGAATGTTGACCAGGAGCTGCAGGGGTTATACAGAGCACATCGTGGCCACACAGAGATGGGAATGTTGACCAAAGTTGCACGGTTTATACGGAGCACATACTGACCACACAGTGATGGGAATGTTGACCAGGAGCAGGGGTATACAGAGCACACCCTGGCCACACACAGGTGGGAATGTTGACCAGGAGCTGCTGGGGTTAGACAGAGCACACCCTGGCCACACAGTGATGGGAATGTTGACCAGGAGCAGGGGTATACAGAGCACACCCTGGCCACACAGATGGGAATGTTGACCAGGAGCTGCAGGTGTTATACAGAGCACACCCAGGCTACACACAGATGGGAATGTTGACCATTAGCTGCTGGGGTTAGACAGAGCACACCCTGGCCACACAGTGATGGGGATGTTGACCAGGAGCTGCAGGGGTTATACAGAGCACACCCAGGCTACACACAGATGGGAATGTTGACCATTAGCTGCTGGGGTTAGACAGAGCACACCCTGGCCACACAGATCGGAATGTTGACCAGGAGTTGCAGGGGTTATACAGAGCACACCCTGACCACACAGAGGTGGGTATGTTGACCAGGAGCTGCAGGGGTTATACAGAGCACACCCTGGCCACACAGATGGGAATGTTGACCAGGAGTTGCAGGGGTTATACAGAGCACACCCTGGCCACACAGATGGGAATGTTGACCAGGAGTTGCAGGGGTTATACAGAGCACACCCTGGCCACACAGAGAAGGGAATGTTGACCAGGAGCAGGTTTTATACAGAGCACACCCTGGCCACACAGAGATGGGAATGTTGACCATGAGATGCAGGGGTTTTGCAGAGCACATCGTGGCCACACAGAGATGGGAATGTTGACCAGGAGCTGCAGGGGTTATACAGAGCACATCGTGGCCACACAGAGATGGGAATGTTGACCAGGAGCTGCAGGGGTTATACAGAGCACACCCTGGCCACACAGAGAAGGGAATGTTGACCAGGAGCAGGTTTTATACAGAGCACACCCTGGCCACACAGAGATGGGAATGTTGACCATGAGATGCAGGGGTTTTGCAGAGCACATCGTGGCCACACAGAGATGGGAATGTTGACCAGGAGCTGCAGGGGTTATACAGAGCACATCGTGGCCACACAGAGATGGGAATGTTGACCAGGAGCTTAAGCGGTTATACAGAGCACATCGTGGCCACACAGAGATGGGAATGTTGACCAGGAGATGCAGGGGTTATACAGAGCACATCGTGGCCACACAGAGATTGGAATGTTGACCAGGAGATGGAGGGGTTATACAGAGCACATCCTGGCCACACAGAGATGGGAATGTTGACCAGGAGCTGCAGGGGTTATACAGAGCACATCGTGGCCACACAGAGATTGGAATGTTGACCAGGAGATGGAGGGATTATACAGAGCACATCCTGACCACACAGTGATGGGAATGTTGACCAAAGTTGCACGGGTTATACGGAGCACATACTGACCACACAGTGATGGGAATGTTGACCAGGAGCAGGGGTATACAGAGCACACCCTGGCCACACACAGGTGGGAATGTTGACCAGGAGCTGCTGGGGTTAGACAGAGCACACCCTGGCCACACAGTGATGGGAATGTTGACCAGGAGCAGGGGTATACAGAGCACACCATGGCCACACAGATGGGAATGTTGACCAGGAGTTGCAGGGGTTATACAGAGCACACACTGACCACACAGAAATGGGAATGTTGACCAGGAGCTGCAGGGGTTATACAGAGCACACCCAGGCCACACACAGATGGGAATGTTGACCATTAGCTGCTGGGGTTAGACAGAGCACACCCTGGCCACACAGTGATGGGGATGTTGACCAGGAGCAGGGGTATACAGAGCACACCCTGACCACACAGAGGAGGGTATGTTGACCAGGAGCTGCATGGGTTATACAGAGCACACCCTGGCCACACACAGAGGTGGGAATGTTGACCAGGAGCAGATGTTATACAGAGCACACCTTGGCCACACAGAGATGGGAATGTTGACCAGGAGCAGGGTTTATACAGAGCACACCCTGGCTACACAGAGATGGGAATGTTGACCAGGAGATGCAGGGGTTATACAGAGCACACCCTGGCTACACAGAGATGGGAATGTTGACCAGGAGATGCAGGGGTTAAACAGAGCACACCCTGGCCACACAGAGATGGGAATGTTGACCAGGAGCATGTGTTATGCAGAGCACATCCTGGTCACACAGTGATGGGAATGTTGACCAGGAGTTGTAGGGGTTATACAGAGCACATCCTAACCACACAGTGATGGGAATGTTGACCAGGAGCAGGGGTACACAGAGCACACCCTGGCCACACACAGATGGGAATGTTGACCAGGAGTTGCAGGGGTTATGCAGAGCACTCACTGGCCACACAGAGATGGGAATGTTGACCAGGAGCTGCAGGGATTATACAGAGCACACCCTGGCCACACAGAGAAGGGAATGTTGACCAGGAGCAGGGTTTATATAGAGCACACCCTGGCCACACAGAGATGGGAATGTTGACCAGGAGCTGCAGGGGTTATGCAGAGCACACCCTGCCCACACAGAGATGGGAATCTTGACCAGAAGCTGCAGGGGTTATACAGAGAACACCCTGGCCACACAGAGAAGGGAATGTTGACCAGGAGCTGCAGGGGTTATACAGAGCACACCCTGGCCACACAGAGAAGGGAATGTTGACCAGGAGCAGGGGTTATACAGAGCACACCCTGGCCACACAGAGATGGGAATGTTGACCAGGGGCAGGGTTTATACAGAGCACACCCTGACCACACAGAGATGGTAATGTTGACCAGGAGATGCAGGGATTATGCAGAGCACATCTTGGCCACACAGAGATGGGAATGTTGACCATGAGCTGCAGGGGTTATACAGAGCACACCCTGGCCACACAGAGATGGGAATGTTGACCAGGAGCATGGGTTATGCAGAGCACATCCTGGCCACACAGAAATGGGAATGTTGACCATGAGCTGAAGGGGTTATACAGAGCACATCGTGGCCACACAGAGATGGGAATGTTGACCAGGAGATGCAGGGGTTATACAGAGAACACCCTGGCCACACACAGATGGGAATGTTGACCAGGAGCTGCTGGGGTTAGACAGAGCACACCCTGGCCACACAGAGATGGGAATGTTGACCAAAGTTGCACGGGTTATACGGAGCACATACTGACCACACAGTGATGGGAATGTTGACCAGGAGCAGGGGTATACAGAGCACACCCTGGCCACACACAGGTGGGAATGTTGACCAGGAGCTGCTGGGGTTAGACAGAGCACACCCTGGCCACACAGTGATGGGAATGTTGACCAGGAGCAGGGGTATACAGAGCACACCCTGGCCACACAGATGGGAATGTTGACCAGGAGCTGCTGGGGTTAGACAGAGCACACCCTGGCCACACAGTGATGGGGATGTTGACCAGGAGCAGGGGTTATACAGAGCACACCCTGGCCACACACAGGTGGGAATGTTGACCAGGAACTGCTGGGGTTAGACAGAGCCCACCCTGGCCACACAGTGATGGGAATGTTGACCAGGAGCAGGGGTATACAGAGCACACCCTGACCACACAGATGGGAATGTTGACCAGGAGTTGCAGGGGTTATACAGAGCACACACTGGCCACACAGAAATGGGAATGTTGACCAGGAGCTGCAGGGGTTATACAGAGCACACCCTGGCCACACAGAAATGGGAATATTGACCATTAGCTGCTGGGGTTAGACAGAGCACACCCTGGCCACACAGTGATGGGGATGTTGACCATTAGCTGCTGGGGTTAGACAGAGCACACCCTGGCCACACAGTGATGGGGATGTTGACCAGGAGCAGGGGTATACAGAGCACACCCTGGTCACACAGATGGGAATGTTGACCAGGAGTTGCAGGGGTTATACAGAGCACACCCTGGCCACACAGAGAAGGGAATGTTGACCAGGAGCAGGTTTTATACAGAGCACACCCTGGCCACACAGAGATGGGAATGTTGACCATGAGATGCAGGGGTTTTGCAGAGCACATCCTGGCCACACAGAGA
Organism: Scyliorhinus torazame; assembly: GCF_047496885.1. Lineage (NCBI taxonomy): Eukaryota > Metazoa > Chordata > Chondrichthyes > Carcharhiniformes > Scyliorhinidae > Scyliorhinus > Scyliorhinus torazame. Next base: position 450,708 of record NW_027307798.1, read on the forward strand.
TGGGAATGTTGACATGAGCTGCAGGGGTTATACAGAGCACACCCTGGCCACACAGAGATTGGAATGTTGACCAGGAGATGGAGGGGTTATTCAGAGCACATCCTGACCACACAGTGATGGGAATGTTGACCAAAGTTGCACGGGTTATACGGAGCACATACTGACCACACAGTGATGGGAATGTTGACCAGGAGCAGGGGTATACAGAGCACACCCTGGCCACACAGATGGGAATGTTGACCAGGAGTTGCAGGGGTTATACAGAGCACACACTGGCCACACAGATGGGAATGTTGACCAGGAGCAGGGGTATACAGAGCACACCCTGGCCACACAGATGGGAATGTTGACCAGGAGTTGCAGGGGTTATACAGAGCACACCCTGGCCACACAGAGATGGGAATGTTGACCAGGAGCAGGGGTTATACAGAGCACCTCCTGGCCACACAGAGATGGGAATGTTGAACAGGAGCAGAGGTATACAGAGCACACCCTGGCCACACAGAGATGGGAATGTTGACCAGGAGCAGGGGTTATACAGAGCACCTCCTGGCCACACAAAGATGGGAATGTTGACCAGGCGATGCTAGGGTTATACAGAGCACACCCTGGCCACACAGTGATGGGAATGTTGACCAGGAGTTGCAGGGGTTATACAGAGCACATCCAGACCACACAGTGATGGGAATGTTGACCAGGAGCAGGGGTATGCAGAGCACACCCTGGCCACACACAGATGGGAATGTTGATCAGGAGCTGCTGGGGTTAAACAGAGCTCACCCTGGCCACACAGAGATGGGAATGTTGATCAGGAGCTGCTGTGTTTAGACAGAGCACACCCTGGCCACACAGATGGGAATGTTGACCAGGAGTTGCAGGGGTTATACAGAGCACTCCCTGACCACACAGAGGTGGGAATGTTGTCCAGGAGCTGCAGGGGTTATACAGAGCACACCCTGGCCACACAGAGAAGGGAATGTTGACCAGGAGCAGGGGTTATACAGATCACACCCTGGCCACAGAGAGAAGGGAATGTTGACCAGGAGTAGGGTTTATACAGAGCACACCCTGGCCACACAGAGATGGGAATGTTGACATGAGCTGCAGGGGTCATACAGAGCACACCCTGACCACACAGAGATGGGAATGTTGACCAGGATATGCAGGAGTTATGCAGAGCAAATCCTGGCCACACAGAGATGGGAATGTTGACCATGAGCTGCAGGGGCTATACAGAGCACACCTTGGCCACACAGAGATGGGAATGTTGACCAGGAGCAGGGGTTATGCAGAGCACATCCTGGCCACACAGAGATGGGAATGTTGACCAGGAACTGCAGGGGTTATACAGAGTACACCCTGGCCACACAGAGATGGGAATGTTGACCAGGAGCAGGGGTTATACAGAGCACATGCTGGCCACACAGAGAAGGGAATGTTGACCAGGAGCAGGGTTTATACAGAGCACACCCTGGCCACACAGAGATGGGAATGTTGACCAGGAGATGCAGGGGTTATACCGAGCCCATCCTGGCCACACAGAGATGGGAATGTTGACCAGGAGCATGGGTTATGCAGAGCACATCCTGGCCACACAGAGATGGGAATGTTGACCAGGAGCTTAAGCGGTTATACAGAGCACATTGTGGCCACACAGAGATGGGAATGTTGACCAGGAGATGCAGGGGTTATACAGAGCACACCCTGGCCACACACAGATGGGAATGTTGACCAGGAGCTGCTGGGGTTAGACAGAGCACACCCTGGTCACACAGTGATGGGCATGTTGACCAGGAGCAGTGGTATACAGAGCACACCCTGGCCACACAGATGGGAATGTTGACCAGTAGCTGCAGGGGTTATACAGAGCACACCCTGGCCACAGAGAGAAGGGAATGTTGACCAGGAGCAGGGTTTATACAGAGCACACCCTGGCCACACAGAGATGGGAATGTTGACCAGGACATGCAGGGGTTATGCAGAGCACATCTTGGCCACACAGAGATGGGAATGTTGACCATGAGCTGCAGGGGTTATACAGAGCACGCCTTGGCCACACAGAGATGGGAATGTTGACCAGCAGCAGGGGTTATGCAGAGCACATCCTGGCCACACAGAGATGGGAATGTAGACCAGGAGCTGCAGGGGTTATACAGAGCACATCGTGGCCACACAGAGAAGGGAATGTTGACCAGTAGCTGAAGGGGTGATACAGAGCACACCCTGGCCACACAGTGATGGGAATGTTGACCAGGAGCAGGGGTTATACAGAGCACATCATGGCCACACAGAGATGGGAATGTTGACCAGGAGCTGCAGGGGTTATACAGAGCACACCCTGGACACACAGAGAAGGGAAAGATTGACCAGGAGCAGGGGTTATACAGAGCACACCCTGGCCACACAGAGAAGGGAATGTTGACCAGGGGCAGGGTTTATACAGAGCACACCCTGACCACACAGAGATGGGAATGTTGACCATGAGATGCAGGGATTATGCAGAGCACATCCTGGCCACACAGAGATGGGAATGTTGACCATGAGCTGCAGGGGTTATACAGAGCACACCCTGGCCACACAGAGATGGGAATGTTGACCAGGAGCTGAAGGGGTTATACAGAGCACATCGTGGCCACACAGAGATGGGAATGTTGACCAGGAGATGCTGGGGTTAGACAGAGCACACCCTGGCCACACAGAGATGGGAATGTTGACCAGGAGCAGAGGTTATACAGAGCACATCATGGCCACACAGAGATGGAAATGTTGACCAGTAGCTGCAGGGGTGATACAGAGCACACCCTGGCCACACAGAGATGGGAATGTTGACCAGGAGCAGGGGTTATACAGAGCACATCATGGCCACACAGAGATGGGAATGTTGACCTGGAGCTGCAGGGGTTATACAGAGCACACCCTGGCCACACAGTGAAGGGAATGTTGACCAGGAGCATGGGTTATGCAGAGCACCTCCTGGCCACACAGAGATGGGAATGTTGACCAGGAGCTTAAGCGGTTATACAGAGCACATCGTGGCCACACAAAGATGGGAATGTTGACCAGGCGATGCAGGGGTTATACAGAGCACATCCTGACCACACAGTGATGGGAATGTTGACCAGGAGTTGCAGGGGTTATACAGAGCACATCCTGACCACACAGTGATGGGAATGTTGACCAGGAGCAGGGGTATACAGAGCACACCCTGGCCACACACAGATGGGAATGTTGATCAGGAGCTGCTTGGGTTATACAGAGCTCACCCTGGCCACACAGAGATGGGAATGTTGACCAGGAGCTGCTGTGGTTATACAGAGCACACCCTGGCCACACACAGATGGGAATGTTGATCAGGAGCTGCTGGGGTTATACAGAGCTCAACCTGGCCACACAGAGATGGGAATGTTGACCAGGAGCAGGGGTTATGCAGAGCACATCCTGGCCACACAGAGATGGGAATGTTGACCAGGAACTGCAGGGGTTATACAGAGTACACCCTGGCCACATAGAGAAGAGAATGTTGACCAGGAGCAGGGGTTATACAGAGCACACGCTGGCCACACAGAGAAGGGAATGTTGACCAGGAGCAGGGTTTATACAGAGCACACCCTGGCCACACAGAGATGGGAATGTTGACCAGGAGATGCAGGGGTTATACAGAGCCCATCCTGGCCACACAGAGATGGGAATGTTGACCAGGAGCATGGGTTATGCAGAGCACATCCTGGCCACACAGAGATGGGAATGTTGACCAGGAGCTTAAGCGGTTATACAGAGCACATTGTGGCCACACAGAGATGGGAATGTTGACCAGGAGATGCAGGGGTTATACAGAGCACACCCTGGCCACACACAAATGGGAATGTTGACCAGGAGCTGCTGGGGTTAGACAGAGCACACCCTGACCACACAGTGATGGGCATGTTGACCAGGAGCAGTGGTATACAGAGCACACCCTGGCCACACAGATGGGAATGTTGACCAGTAGCTGCAGGGGTGATACAGAGCACACCCTGGCCACACAGAGAAGGGAATGTTGACCAGGAGCAGGGGTTATGCAGAGCACATCCTGGCCACACAGAGATGGGAATGTAGACCAGGAGCTGCAGGGGTTATACAGAGCACATCGTGGCCACACAGAGAAGGGAATGTTGACCAGGAGCTGCAGGGGTTATACAGAGCACACCCTGGACACACAGAGAAGGGAATGTTGACCAGGAGCAGGGGTTATACAGAGCACACCCTGGCCACACAGAGAAGGGAATGTTGACCAGGGGCAGGGTTTATACAGAGCACACCCTGACCACACAGAGATGGGAATGTTGACCAGGAGATGCAGGGATTATGCAGAGCACATCCTGGCCACACAGAGATGGGAATGTTGACCATGAGCTGCAGGGGTTATACAGAGCACACCCTGGCCACACAGAGATGGGAATGTTGACCAGGAGCTGAAGGGGTTATACAGAGCACATCGTGGCCACACAGAGATGGGAATGTTGACCAGGAGATGCTGGGGTTAGACAGAGCACACCCTGGCCACACAGAGATGGGAATGTTGACCAGGAGCAGAGGTTATACAGAGCACATCATGGCCACACAGAGAGGGGAATGTTGACCAGGAGCAGGGGTTATACAGAGCACACCCTGACCACGCAGAGATGGGAATGTTGACCAGGAGCTGCTGAGGTTATACAGAGCACACCCTGGCCACACAGAGAAGGGAATGTTGACCAGGGGCAGGGTTTATACAGAGCACACCCTGACCACACAGAGATGGGAATGTTGACCAGGAGCTGCAGGGGTTAGACAGAGCACACCCTGGCCACACAGTGAAGGGAATGTTGACCAGGAGCATGGGTTATACAGAGCACATCCTGACCACACAGTGATTGGAATGTTGACCAGGAGTTGCAGGGGTTATACAGAGCACATCCTGACCACACAGTGATGGGAATGTTGACCAGGAGCAGGGGTATACAGAGCACACCCTGGCCACACACAGATGGGAATGTTGATCAGGAGCTGCTTGGGTTATACAGAGCTCACTCTGGCCACACAGAGATGGGAATGTTGACCAGGAGCTGCTGTGGTTATACAGAGCACACCCTGGCCACACACAGATGGGAATGTTGATCAGGAGCTGCTGGGGTTATACAGAGCTCACCCTGGCCACACAGAGATGGGAATGTTGACCAGGAGCAGGGGTTATGCAGAGCACATCCTGGCCACACAGAGATGGGAATGTTGACCAGGAACTGCAGGGGTTATACAGAGTACACCCTGGCCACATAGAGAAGAGAATGTTGACCAGGAGCTGCAGGGGTTATACAGAGCACACCCTGGACACACAGAGAAGGGAATGTTGACCAGGAGCAGGGTTTATACAGAGCACACCCTGGCCACACAGAGATGGGAATGTTGACCAGGAGCTGCAGGGGTTATACAGAGCACACGCTGGCCACACAGAGAAGGGAATGTTGACCAGGAGCAGGGTTTATACAGAGCATACCCTGGCCACACAGAGATGGGAATGTTGACCAGGAGCATGGGTTATGCAGAGCACATCCTGGCCACACAGAGATGGGAATGTTGACCAGGAGCTTAAGCGGTTATACAGAGCACATTGTGGCCACACAGAGATGGGAATGTTGACCAGGAGATGCAGGGGTTATACAGAGCACACCCTGGCCACACACAGATGGGAATGTTGACCAGGAGCTGCTGGGGTTAGACAGAGCACACCCTGACCACACAGTGATGGGCATGTTGACCAGGAGCAGTGGTATACAGAGCACACCCTGGCCATACAGATGGGAATGTTGACCAGTAGCTGCAGGGGTGATACAGAGCACACCCTGGCCACACAGAGAAGGGAATGTTGACCAGGAGCAGGGGTTATACAGAGCACACCCTGGCCACAGAGAGAAGGGAATGTTGACCAGGAGCAGGGTTTATACAGAGCACACCCTGGCCACACAGAGATGGGAATGTTGACCAGGACATGCAGGGGTTATGCAGAGCACATCTTGGCCACACAGAGATGGGAATGTTGACCATGAGCTGCAGGGGTTATACAGAGCACGCCTTGGCCACACAGAGATGGGAATGTTGACCAGGACATGCAGGGGTTATGCAGAGCACATCCTGGCCACACAGAGATGGGAATGTAGACCGGGAGCTGCAGGGGTTATACAGAGCACATCGTGGCCACACAGAGAAGGGAATGTTGACCAGGAGCTGCAGGGGTTATACAGAGCACACCCTGGACACACAGAGAAGGGAATGTTGACCAGGAGCAGGGGTTATACAGAGCACACCCTGGCCACACAGAGAAGGGAATGTTGACCAGGGGCAGGGTTTATACAGAGCACACCCTGACCACACAGAGATGGGAATGTTGACCAGGAGATGCAGGGATTATGCAGAGCACATCCTGGCCACACAGAGATGGGAATGTTGACCATGAGCTGCAGGGGTTATACAGAGCACACCCTGGCCACACAGAGATGGGAATGTTGACCAGGAGCTGAAGGGGTTATACAGAGCACATAGTGGCCACACAGAGATGGGAATGTTGACCAGGAGATGCAGGGGTTATACAGAGAACACCCTGGCCACACACAGATGGGAATGTTGACCAGGAGATGCTGGGGTTAGACAGAGCACACCCTGGCCACACAGAGATGGGAATGTTGACCAGGAGCAGAGGTTATACAGAGCACATCATGGCCACACAGAGATGGGAATGTTGACCAGTAGCTGCAGGGGTGATACAGAGCACACCCTGGCCACACAGAGATGGGAATGTTGACCAGGAGCAGGGGTTATACAGAGCACATCATGGCCACACAGAGATGGGAATGTTGACCAGGAGCTGCAGGGGTTATACAGAGCACACCCTGGCCACACAGTGAAGGGAATGTTGACCAGGAGCATGGGTTATGCAGAGCACCTCCTGGCCACACAGAGATGGGAATGTTGACCAGGAGCTTAAGCGGTTATACAGAGCACATCGTGGCCACACAGAGATGGGAATGTTGACCAGGAGCTGCAGGGGTTATACAGAGCACACCCTGGCCACACAGTGATTGGAATGTTGACCAGGAGCTGCAGGGGTTATACAGAGCACACCCTGGCCACACAGTGATTGGAATGATGACCAGGAGCTGCAGGGGTTATACAGAGCACATCCTGGCCACACAGTGATGGGAATGTTGACCAGGAGCTGCAGGGGTTATACAGAGCACATCCTGGCCACACAGTGATGGGAATGTTGACCAGGAGTTGCAGGGGTTATACAGAGCACATACTGGCCACACAGAGATGGGAATGTTGACCAGGAGCTGCTGTGGTTATACAGAGCACACCCTGGCCACACACAGATGGGAATGTTGATCAGGAGCTGCTGGGGTTATACAGAGCTCACCCTGGCCACACAGTGATGGGTATGTTGACCAGGGGCAGTGGTATACAGAGCACACCCTGGCCACACAGATGGGAATGTTGACCAGGAGTTGCAGGGGTTATACAGAGCACTCCCTGACCACACAGAGGTGGGAATGTTGACCAGGAGCTGCAGGGGTTATACAGAGCACACCCTGCCCACACAGAGAAGGGAATGTTGACCAGGAGCAGGGGTTATACAGAGCACACCCTGGCCACAGAGAGAAGGGAATGTTGACCAGGAGCAGGGTTTATACAGAGCACACCCTGGCCACACTAGATGGGAATGTTGACATGAGCTGCAGGGGTTATACAGAGCACACCCTGGCCACACAGAGATGGGAATGTTGACCAGGAGATGCAGGGGTTATGCAGAGCAAATCCTGGCCACACAGAGATGGGAATGTTGACCAAGAGCTGCAGGGGTTATGCAGAGCACATCCTGGCCACACAGAGATGGGAATGTTGACCAGGAACTGCAGGGGTTATACAGAGTACACCCTGGCCACATAGAGAAGAGAATGTTGACCAGGAGCAGGGGTTATACAGAGCACACGCTGGCCACACAGAGAAGGGAATGTTGACCAGGAGCAGGGTTTATACAGAGCACACCCTGGCCACACAGATGGGAATGTTGACCAGGAGATGCAGGGCTTATACAGAGCACACCCTGGCCACACAGAGATGGGAATGTTGACCAGGAGCTTAAGCGGTTATACAGAGCACATCGTGGCCACACAGAGATGGGAATGTTGACCAGGAGATGCAGGAGTTATACAGAGCACACCCTGGCCACACACAGGTGGGAATGTTGACCAGGAGCTGCTGGGGTTAGACAGAGCACACACTGGCCACTCAGAGATGGGAATGTTGACCAGGAGCTGCAGGGGTTAGACAGAGCACACCCAGGCCACACAGAGATTGGCATGTTGACCAGGAGCAGTGGTATACAGAGCACACGCTGGCCACACAGATGGGAATGTTGACCAGGAGCAGGGGTTATGCAGAGCACATCCTGGCCACACAGAGATGGGAATGTTGACCAGGAGCTGCAGGGGTTATACAGAGCACACCCTGGCCACACAGAGAAGGGAATGTTGACCAGGAGCAGGGGTCATAAAGAGCATAACCTGGCCACACAGAGAAGGGAATGTTGACCAGGAGCAGGGTTTATACAGAGCACACCCTGGCCACACAGAGAAGGGAATGTTGACCAGGAGCAGGGTTTATACAGAGCACATCCTGGCCACACAGAGATGGCAATGTTGACTATGAGCTGCAAGGATTATACAGAGCACACCCTGGCCACACAGTGATGGGAATGTTGACCAGGAGCTGCAGGGGTTATACAGAGCACACCCTGGCCACACACAGATGGGAATGTTGACCAGGAGCTGCTGGGGTTAGACAGAGCACACACTGGCCACACAGAGACGGGAATGTTGACCAGGAGCAGCGGTATACAGAGCACACCCTGGCCACACAGATGGGAATGTTGAACAGTAGCTGCAGGGGTTATACAGAGCACACCCTGGCCACACAGAGATGGGAATGTTGACCAGGAGCAGGGGTATACAGAGCACACCCTGGCCACACAGAGATGGGAATGTTGACCAGGAGCAGAGGTATACAGAGCACACCCTGGCCACACAGATAGGAATGTTGACCAGTAGCTGCAGGGGTGATACAGAGCACACCCTGGCCACACCGAGATGGGAATGTTGACCAGGAGCAGGGGTTATACAGAGCACATCATGGCCACACAGAGATGGGAATGTTGACCAGGAGCTGCAGGGGTTATACAGAGCACACCCTGGCCACACAGTGAAGGGAATGTTGACCAGTAGCATGGGTTATGCAGAGCACCTCCTGGCCACACAGAGATGGGAATGTTGACCAGGAGATGCATGGGTTATACAGAGCACACCCTGGCCACACACAGATGGGAATGTTGACCAGGAGCTGCTGGGGTTAGACAGAGCACACCCTGGCCACACAGAGATGGGCATGTTGACCAGTAGCAGGGGTATACAGAGCACACCCTGGCCACACAGATGGGAATGTTGACCAGTAGCTGCAGGGGTGATACAGAGCACATCCTGGCCACACAGAGATGGGAATGTTGACCAGGAGCAGGGGTTATGCAGAGCACATCCTGGCCACACAGAGATGGGAATGTTGACCAGGAGCTGCAGGGGTTATACAGAGCATACCCTGGCCAACAGAGAAGGGAATGATGACCAGGAGCAGGGGTTATACAGAGCACACCCTGGCCACACAGGGAAGGGAATGTTGACCAGGAGCATGGTTTATACAGAGCACACCCTGGCCACACAGAGATGGGAATGTTGACCAGGAGCTGCAGGGATTATGCAGAGCACATCCTGGCCACACAGAGATGGCAATGTTGACTTTGAGCTGCAGGGTTTATACAGAGCACACCCTGGCCACACAGAGATGGCAATGTTGACTTTGAGCAGCAGGGGTTATACAGAGCACACCCTGGTCACACACAGATGGGAGTGCTGACCAGGAGCTGCAGGGGTTATACAGAGCACACACTGGCCACACAGAGATGGGAATGTTGACCAGGGGCAGGAGTTATACAGAGCACAACCTGGCCACACAGAAATGGGAATGTTGACCAGGAGCTGCAGGAGTTATACAGATCATACCCTGGGCACACACAGATGGGAATGTTGACCAGGAGCTGCAGGGGTTATACAGAGCACATCCTGGCCACACAGATATGGGAATGTTGACCAGGAGCTGCAGGGGTTATACAGAGCACATCCTGGCCACACAGAGATGGGAATGTTAACCAGGAGCTGCAGGGGTTATACAGAGCACATCCTGGCCACACAGATATGGGAATGTTGCCCAGGAGCTGCTTGGGTTATACAGAGCACACCCTGGCCACACAGAGATGGGAATGTTGACCAGGAGCTGCAGGGGTTATACAGAGCACACCCTGGCCACACACACATGGGAATGTTGACCAGGAGCCTCAGGGGTTATACAATGCACACCCTGGCTACACAGAGATGGGAATGTTGACCAGGAGCTGCAGGGGTTATACAGAGCACAGCCTGGCCACACAGAGATGGGAATGTTGACCAGGAGCTGCAGGGGTTATACAGAGCACATCCTGGCCACACAGATATGGGAATGTTGACCAGGAGTTGCTAGGGTTATACCGTGCACATCCTTGCCACACAGAGATGGGAATGTTGACCAGGAGCTGCAGGGGTTATACAGAGCACAGCCTGGCCATACAGAGGTGGGAATGTTGACCAGGAGCTGCAGGAGTTATACAGAGCACACCCTGGCCACACAGAGATGGGAATGTAGACCAGGAGCTGCAGGGGTTATACAGAGCACACCCTGGCCACACAGTGATGGGAATGTTGACCAGGAGCTGCAGGGGTTATACAGAGCACACCCTGGCCACACACAGATGGGAATGTTGACCAGGAGCTGCAGGGGTTCTACAGAGCACACCCTGGCCACACAGAGATGGGAATGTTAACCAGGAGCTGCAGGAGTTATACAGAGCACACCCTGACCACACACAGAGATGGGAATGTTGACCAGGAGCTACTGGGATTATACAGTGCACATCCTGGCCACACAGAGATGGGAATGTTGACCAGGAGCAGCAGGGGTTATACAGAGCACACCCTGGCCACACACAGATTGGAATGCTGACCAGGAGCTGCAGGGGTTATACAGAGCACACACTGGCCACACAGAGATGGGAATGTTGACCAGGAGCAGGAGTTATACAGAGCACAACCTGGCCACACAGAGATGGGAATGTAGACCAGGAGCTGCAGGGGTTATACAGAGCACACCCTTGCCACACAGAGATGGGAATGTTGACCAGGAGCTGCAGGAGTTATACAGAGCATACCCTGGGCACACACAGATGGGAATGTTGACCAGGAGCTGCAGGGGTTATACAGAGCGCCACCTGGCCTCACAGAGAAGGACATGTTGACCAGGAGCTGCAGGAGTTATACAGAGCACACCCTGACCACACAGAGATGGGAATGTAGACCAGGAGCTGCAGGGGTTATACAGAGCACACCCTTGCCACACAGAGATGGGAATGTTGACCAGGAGCTGCAGGAGTTATACAAAGCACATACTGGCCACACACAGAAATGGGAATATTAACCAGGAGCTGCAGTGGTTATGCAGAGCACACCTTGGCCACACAGAAATGGGAATGTTAACCAGGAGCTGCAGGGGTTATACAGAGCACACCCTGACCACACACAGAGATGGGAATGTTGACCAGGAGCTACTGGGATTATACAGTGCACATCCTGGCCACACAGAGATGGGAATGTTGACCAGGAGCAGCAGGGGTTATCCAGAGCACACCCTGACCACACACAGAGATGGGAATGTTTACCAGGAGCTGCAGGGGTTATACAGAGCACACCCTGACCACACACAGAGATGGGAATGTTGACCAGGAGCTACTGGGATTATACAGTGCACATCCTGGCCACACAGAGATGGGAATGTTGACCAGGTGCTGCAGGAGTATACAGAGCACATCCTGGCCACACAGAGATGGGAATGTTCACCAGGAGCTGCAGGGGTTATACAGAGCACACACTGGCCACACAGAGATGGGAATGTTGACCAGGAGCTGAGGAGTTATACAGAGCACACCCTGGGCACACACAGATGGGAATGTTGACCAGGAGCTGCAGGGGTTATACTGAGCACACCGTGGCCACACAGAGATGGGAATGTTGACCAGGAGCTGCAGGGGTTATACAGAGCACACCCTGGCCACACACAGAGATGGGAATGTTGACCAGGAGCTGCAGGGGTTATACAGAGCACACCCTGGCCACACACAGAGATGGGAATGTTGACCAGGAGCTGCAGGGGTTATACAGAGCGCCACCTGGCCTCACAGAGATGGGAATGTTGACCAGGAGCTGCAGGAGTTATACAGAGCACACCCTGGCCACACACAGAGATGGGAATGTTGACCAGGAGCTGCAGGGGTTATACAGAGCACACCCTGGCCACACACAGAGATGGGAATGTTAACCAGGAGCTGCAGGGGTTATACAGTGCCCATCCTTGCCACACAGAGATGGGAATGTAGACCAGGAGCTGCAGGGGTTATACAGAGCACACCCTGGCCACACATAGATGGGGATATTGACCAGGAGCTGCAGGGGTATACAGAGCACACCCTGACCACACACAGAGGTGGGAATGTTGACCAGGAGCTGCAGGAGTTATACAGAGCACACCCTTGCCACACAGAGATGGGAATGTTTACCAGGAGCTGCAGGAGTATACAGAGCACATCCTGGCCACACAGAGATGGGAATGTTGACCAGGTGCTGCAGGAGTATACAGAGCACATCCTGGCCACACAGAGATGGGAATGTTCACCAGGAGCTGCAGGGGTTATGCAGAGCACACACTGGCCACACAGAGATGGGAATGTTGACCAGGAGCTGAGGAGTTATACAGAGCACACCCTGGGCACACACAGATGGGAATGTTGACCAGGAGTTGCAGGAGTTATACAGAGCACAACCTGGCCACACTGAGATGGGAATGTTGACCAGGAGCTGCAGGAGTTATACAGAGCACACCCTGGCCACACAGAAATGGGAATATTGACCAGGAGTTGCAGGAGTTATACAGAGCACAACCTGGCCACACTGAGATGGGAATGTTGACCAGGAGCTGCAGGGGTTATACAGAGCACATCCTGGCCACACAGAGATGGGAATGTTGACCAGGAGCTGAGGAGTTATACAGAGCACACCCTGGGCACACACAGATGGGAATGTTGACCAGGAGTTGCAGGGGTTATACAGAGCGCCACCTGGCCTCACAGAGAAGGACATGTTGACCAGGAGCTGCAGGAGTTATACAGAGCACACCCTGGCCACACAGAGATGGGAATGTTGACCAGGAGCAGGGGTTATACAGAGCACACCCTGGCCACACAGAGATGGGAATGTTGACCAGGAGCTGCAGGGGTTATACAGAGCACATCCTGGCCACACACACAGATGGGAATGTTGGCCAGGAGCTGGAGGGGATATACAGAGCACATCCTGGCCACACGGAGAAGGGAATGTTGACCAGGAGCTGCAGGGGTATACAGAGCACACCCTGGCCACACACAGAGATGGGAATGTTGACCAGGAGCTGCAGGGGTATACAGAGCACACCCTGGCCACACACAGAGATGGGAATGTTGACCAGGAGCTGCAGGGGTTATACAGAGCACACCCTTGACACACACACAGATGGGAATGTTGACCAGGAGCTGCAGGGGTTAGACAGAGCACATCCTGGCCACACAGAGATGGGAATGTTGACCAGGAGCTGCAGTGGTTATACAGTGCGCACGCTGTCCACACACAGATGGGAGTTTTGACCAGGAGCTGCTGGGGTTATACAGAGCACACCCTTGACACACACACAGATGGAAATGTTGACCAGGAGCTGCAGGGGTTATACAGAGCACACCCTGGCCACACAGATGGGAATGTTGACCAGGAGCTGCAGGAGATATACAGAGCACACCCTGGACACACAGACAGATGGGAATGTTGTCCAGGAGCTGCAGGGGTTATACAGAGCACAACCTGGCCACACAGAAATGGGAATATTGACCAGGAGCTGCAGGAGTTATACAGAGCACAACCTGCCCACACAGAGATGGTAATGCTGACCAGGAGCTGCAGGGGTTATACAGAGCACACACTGGCCACACAGAGATGGGAATGTTGACCAGGGGCAGGAGTTATACAGAGCACAACCTGGCCACACAGAAATGGGAATGTTGACCAGGAGCTGCAGGAGTTATACAGATCATACCCTGGGCACACACAGATGGGAATGTTAACCAGGAGCTGCAGGGGTTATACAGAGCACATCCTGGCCACACAGATATGGGAATGTTGACCAGGAGCTGCAGGGGTTATACAGAGCACATCCTGGCCACACAGAGATGGGAATGTTAACCAGGAGCTGCAGGGGTTATACAGAGCACATCCTGGCCACACAGATATGGGAATGTTGCCCAGGAGCTGCTTGGGTTATACAGAGCACACCCTGGCCACACAGAGATGGGAATGTTGACCAGGAGCTGCAGGGGTTATACAGAGCACACCCTGGCCACACACACATGGGAATGTTGACCAGGAGCCTCAGGGGTTATACAATGCACACCCTGGCTACACAGAGATGGGAATGTTGACCAGGAGCTGCAGGGGTTATACAGAGCACAGCCTGGCCACACAGAGATGGGAATGTTGACCAGGAGCTGCAGGGGTTATACAGAGCACATCAACAAAGAACAAAGAACAAAGAAATGTACAGCACAGGAACAGGCCCTTCGGCCCTCCAAGCCCGTGCCGACCATACTGCCCGACTAAACTACAATCTTCTACACTTCCTGGGTCCGTATCCTTCTATTCCCATCCTATTCATATATTTGTCAAGATGCCCCTTAAATGTCCCTATCGTCCCTGCCTCCACTACCTCCTCCGGTAGTGAGTTCCAGGCACCCACTACCCTCTGCGTAAAAAACTTGCCTCGTACATCTACTCTAAACTTTGCCCCTCTCACCTTAAACCTATGCCCCCTAGTAATTGACCCCTCTACCCTGGGGAAAAGCCTCTGACTATCCACTCTGTCTATGCCCCTCATAATTTTGTATACCTCTATCAGGTCGCCCCTCAACCTCCTTCGTTCCAGTGAGAACAAACCGAGTTTATTCAATCGCTCCTCATAGCTTATGCCCTCCATACCAGGCAACATTCTGGTAAATCTCTTCTGCACCCTCTCTAAAGCCTCCACATCCTTCTGGTAGTGTGGCGACCAGAATTGAACACTATACTCCAAGTGTGGCCTAACTAAGGTTCTATACAGCTGCAACATGACTTGCCAATTCTTATACTCAATGCCCCGGCCAATGAAGGCAAGCATGCCGTATGCCTTCTTGACTACCTTCTCCACCTGTGTAGCCCCTTTCAGTGATCTGTGGACCTGTACTCCTAGATCTCTTTGACTTTCAATACTCCTGAGGGTTCTACCATTCACTGTATATTCCCTACCTGCATTAGCCCTTCCAAAATGCATTACCTCACATTTGTCCAGGTTAAACTCCATCTGCCATCTCTCCGCCCAAGTCTCCAGACAATCTAAATCCTGCTGTATCCTCAGACAGTCCTCATCGCTATCCGCAATTCCACCAACCTTTGTGTCGTCTGCAAACTTACTAATCAGACCAGTTACATTTTCCTCCAAATCATTTATATATACTACAAAGAGCAAAGGTCCCAGCACTGATCCCTGTGGAACACCACTGGTCACAGCCCTCCAATTAGAAAAGCATCCCTCCATTGCTACCCTCTGCCTTCTATGGCCTAGCCAGTTCTGTATCCACCTTGCCAGTTCACCCCTGATCCCGTGTGACTTCACCTTTTGTACTAGTCTACCATGAGGGACCTTGTCAAAGGCCTTACTGAAGTCCATATAGACAACATCTACTGCCCTACCTGCATCAATCATCTTAGTGACCTCCTCGAAAAACTCGATCAAGTTAGTGAGACACGACCTCCCCTTCACAAAACCGTGCTGCCTCTCACTAATACGTCCATTTGCTTCCAAATGGGAGTAGATCCTGTCTCGAAGAATTCTCTCAAGTAATTTCCCTACCACTGAAGTAAGGCTCACCGGCCTGTAGTTCCCGGGATTATCCCTGCCACCCTTCTTAAACAGAGGAACAACATTGGCTATTCTCCAGTCCTCCGGGACATCCCCTGAAGACAGCGAGGATCCAAAGATTTCTGTCAAGGCCTCAGCAATTTCCTCTCCAGCCTCCTTCAGTATTCTGGGGTAGATCCCATCCGGCCCTGGGGACTTATCTACCTTAATATTTTTTAAGACACCCAACACCTCGTCTTTTTGGATCACAATGTGACCCAGGCTATCTACACCCCCTTCTCCAGACTCAACATCTACCAATTCCTTCTCTTTGGTGAATACTGATGCAAAGTATTCATTTAGTACCTCGCCCATTTCCTCTGGCTCCACACATAGATTCCCTTGCCTATCCTTCAGTGGGCCAACCCTTTCCCTGGCTACCCTCTTGCTTTTTATGTAAGTGTAAAAAGCCTTGGGATTTTCCTTAACCCTATTTGCCAATGACTTTTCATGACCCCTTCTAGCCCTCCTGACTCCTTGCTTAAGTTCCTTCCTACTTTCCTTATATGCCACACAGGCTTCGTCTGTTCCCAGCCTTTTAGCCCTGACAAATGCCTCCTTTTTCTTTTTGACGAGGCCTACAATATCATTCGTCATCCAAGGTTCCCGAAAATTGCCGTATTTATCTTTCTTCCTCACAGGAACATGCCTGTCCTGTATTCCTTTCAACTGACACTTGAAAGCCTCCCACATGTCAGATGTTGATTTGCCCTCAAACATCCGCCCCCAATCTATGTTCTTCAGGTCCCGCCTAATATTGTTATAATTAGCCTTCCCCCAATTTAGCACATTCATCCTCGGACCACTCTTATCCTTGTCCACCAGTACTTTAAAACTTACTGAATTGTGGTCACTGTTACCGAAATGCTCCCCTACTGAAACATCTACCACCTGGCCGGGCTCATTCCCCAATACCAGGTCCAGTACCGCCCCTTCCCTAGTTGGACTGTTTACATATTGTTTTAAGAAGCCCTCCTGGATGCTCCTTACAAACTCTGCCCCGTCTAAGCCCCTGGCACTAAGTGAGTCCCAGTCAATATTGGGGAAGTTGAAGTCTCCCATCACCACAACCCTGTTGTTTTTACTCTTTTCCAAAATCTGTCTACCTATCTGCTCCTCTATCTCCCGCTGGCTGTTGGGAGGCCTGTAGTATACCCCCAACATTGTGACTGCACCCTTCTTATTCCTGATCTCTACCCATATAGCCTCACTGCCCTCTGAGGTGTCCTCTCGCTGTATAGCTGTGATACTCTCCTGAACAAGTAGCGCAACTCCGCCTCCCCTTTTACATCCCCCTCTATCCCGCCTGAAACATCTAAATCCTGGAACGTTTAGCTGCCAATCCTGCCCTTCCCTCAACCAGGTCTCTGTAATGGCAACAACATCATAGTTCCAAGTAGTAATCCAAGCTCTAAGTTCATCTGCCTTACCCGTAATGCTCCTTGCATTAAAACATATGCACTTCAGGCCACCAGACCCGCTGTGTTCAGCAACTTCTCCCCGTCTGCTCTGCCTCAGAGCCACACTGTCCATATTCCCTAGTTCTCCCTCAACGCTCTCACCTTCTGACCTATTGCTCCCGTGCCCACCCCCCTGCCATACTAGTTTAAACCCTCCCGTGTGACACTAGCAAATCTCGCGGCCAGGATATTTATGCCTCTCCGGTTTAGATGCAACCCGTCCATCTTATACAGGTCACACCTGCCCCGGAAGAGCTCCCAGTGGTCCAGATAACCGAAACCCTCCCTCCTACACCAGCTGTTTAGCCACGTGTTTGTCTGCTCTATCTTCCTATTTCTAGCCTCACTGGCACGTGGCACAGGGAGTAATCCCGAGATTACAACCCTCGAGGTCCTGTCTTTTAACTTTCTGCCTAGCTCCCTGAACTCCTGCTGCAGGACCTCATGCCTCTTCCTGCCTATGTCGTTAGTACCAATATGTACAACGACCTCTACCTGTTTGCCCTCCCCCTTCAGGATTCCCTCTACCCGTTCGGAGACATCCTGGACCCTGGCACCAGGGAGGCAACATACCATCCTGGAGTCTCTTTCACGTCCACAGAAGCGCCTATCTGTTCCCCTGACTATAGAGTCCCCTATAACTATTACTCTTCTGCGCTTTGACCCTCCCTTCTGAACATCAGAGCCAGCCGTGGTGCCACTGCTCTGGCTGCTGCTGTTTTCCCCTGATAGGCTATCCCCCCCGACAGTATCCAAAGGGGTATACCTGTTCGAGAGGGGGACAACCACAGGGGATTCCTGCACTGACTGCCTGCCCTTTCTGGTGGTCACCCATTTCTCTGCCTGCACCTTGGGTGTGACCACACTTACATAACTGCGATCTATGACGCTTTCCGCCACCTGCATGCTCCTAAGTGCATCCAATTGCTGCTCCAACCGAACCATGCGGTCTGTGAGGAGCTGCAGTTGGGTGCACTTTCTGCAGATGAAGCCATCCAGGACGCTGGAAGCCTCCCGGACCTGCCACATCTCACAGTCAGAGCACAGCACCCCTCTAACTGACATTGCGTCAATTAATTAAAATTTGTCTTTTTTTATAAATACTTTTTTTTTTTTTAAATTACAAAGTTACTGTCAACTATCTGTTTCCTAGCACTAGATTTCTAATAGAAATGCGATAGCTAACTATAATATCCTCCGATCTCTGGCTTAGATATCCTCTAAATTATAATTAAGTTATTATGTTTAATTAGTTCCCAAATAGTCAAAAAAATTGAGGTTCGAATCCCAACCAGCCACTCAGGTCACAGCTTTTCTGTGATGTCACTTCAGTTTCCCCCCGACACACACAATTTGAAAAAAGGTATAAAAGTAAAAATCACTTGCTTACCTTCTGAGATGTTCCCAGGTTCTCTCGCTGACAGAGACTGCTCCTCCACCTCCAATCCTTGGCCTGCACAATGCTAATAATATATAATATAATATGGCACTTACCTTCCACCAATGGGTCTTATTATTAGGTTAGAGGAGGAGGGTGGGTGGGAGACACTACACGTGTAGTGTCTCGGGTTTCCTCTCCACCAGAATTTATTGGGGGGGGGGGGACTTGCCAGAGGTCGAACTTCCGGTTCCCGCCGAAATCCAAAGGGCTGCTCCTGTAAAGGTAAGAGCTTTTAAACTCACTACTCACCTCCCAGAAGGCCCCTGCGCACCGCTGCCGCCGAAATCCAAAGGGCTGCTCCTGTAAAGGTAAGAGCTTTTAAACTCACTACTCACCTCCCAGAAGGTCAGCATTCCACATCCTGGCCACACAGATATGGGAATGTTGACCAGGAGTTGCTAGGGTTATACCGTGCACATCCTTGCCACACAGAGATGGGAATGTTGACCAGGAGCTGCAGGGGTTATACAGAGCACAGCCTGGCCATACAGAGGTGGGAATGTTGACCAGGAGCTGCAGGAGTTATACAGAGCACACCCTGGCCACACAGAGATGGGAATGTAGACCAGGAGCTGCAGGGGTTATACAGAGCACACCCTTGCCACACAGAGATGGGAATGTTGACCAGGAGCTGCAGGAGTTATACAAAGCACATACTGGCCACACACAGAAATGGGAATATTAACCAGGAGCTGCAGTGGTTATGCAGAGCACACCTTGGCCACACAGAAATGGGAATGTTAACCAGGAGCTGCAGGGGTTATACAGAGCACACCCTGACCACACACAGAGATGGGAATGTTGACCAGGAGCTACTGGGATTATACAGTGCACATCCTGGCCACACAGAGATGGGAATGTTGACCAGGAGCAGCAGGGGTTATCCAGAGCACACCCTGACCACACACAGAGATGGGAATGTTTACCAGGAGCTGCAGGGGTTATACAGAGCACACCCTGACCACACACAGAGATGGGAATGTTGACCAGGAGCTACTGGGATTATACAGTGCACATCCTGGCCACACAGAGATGGGAATGTTGACCAGGTGCTGCAGGAGTATACAGAGCACATCCTGGCCACACAGAGATGGGAATGTTCACCAGGAGCTGCAGGGGTTATACAGAGCACACACTGGCCACACAGAGATGGGAATGTTGACCAGGAGCTGAGGAGTTATACAGAGCACACCCTGGGCACACACAGATGGGAATGTTGACCAGGAGCTGCAGGGGTTATACTGAGCACACCGTGGCCACACAGAGATGGGAATGTTGACCAGGAGCTGCAGGGGTTATAAGCACACCCTGGCCACACACAGAGATGGGAATGTTGACCAGGAGCTGCAGGGGTTATACAGAGCACACCCTGGCCACACACAGAGATGGGAATGTTGACCAGGAGCTGCAGGGGTTATACAGAGCGCCACCTGGCCTCACAGAGATGGGAATGTTGACCAGGAGCTGCAGGAGTTATACAGAGCACACCCTGGCCACACACAGAGATGGGAATGTTGACCAGGAGCTGCAGGGGTTATACAGAGCACACCCTGGCCACACACAGAGATGGGAATGTTAACCAGGAGCTGCAGGGGTTATACAGTGCCCATCCTTGCCACACAGAGATGGGAATGTAGACCAGGAGCTGCAGGGGTTATACAGAGCACACCCTGGCCACACATAGATGGGGATATTGACCAGGAGCTGCAGGGGTATACAGAGCACACCCTGACCACACACAGAGGTGGGAATGTTGACCAGGAGCTGCAGGAGTTATACAGAGCACACCCTTGCCACACAGAGATGGGAATGTTTACCAGGAGCTGCAGGAGTATACAGAGCACATCCTGGCCACACAGAGATGGGAATGTTGACCAGGTGCTGCAGGAGTATACAGAGCACATCCTGGCCACACAGAGATGGGAATGTTCACCAGGAGCTGCAGGGGTTATACAGAGCACACACTGGCCACACAGAGATGGGAATGTTGACCAGGAGCTGAGGAGTTATACAGAGCACACCCTGGGCACACACAGATGGGAATGTTGACCAGGAGTTGCAGGAGTTATACAGAGCACAACCTGGCCACACTGAGATGGGAATGTTGACCAGGAGCTGCAGGAGTTATACAGAGCACACCCTGGCCACACAGAAATGGGAATATTGACCAGGAGTTGCAGGAGTTATACAGAGCACAACCTGGCCACACTGAGATGGGAATGTTGACCAGGAGCTGCAGGGGTTATACAGAGCACATCCTGGCCACACAGAGATGGGAATGTTGACCAGGAGCTGAGGAGTTATACAGAGCACACCCTGGGCACACACAGATGGGAATGTTGACCAGGAGTTGCAGGGGTTATACAGAGCGCCACCTGGCCTCACAGAGAAGGACATGTTGACCAGGAGCTGCAGGAGTTATACAGAGCACACCCTGGCCACACAGAGATGGGAATGTTGACCAGGAGCAGGGGTTATACAGAGCACACCCTGGCCACACAGAGATGGGAATGTTGACCAGGAGCTGCAGGGGTTATACAGAGCACATCCTGGCCACACAGAGATGGGAATGTTGACCAGGAGCTGCAGGAGTTATACAGAGCACATCCTGGCCACACACACAGATGGGAATGTTGGCCAGGAGCTGGAGGGGATATACAGAGCACATCCTGGCCACACGGAGAAGGGAATGTTGACCAGGAGCTGCAGGGGTTATAGAGAGCACACCCTGGCCACACACAGAGATGGGAATGTTGACCAGGTGCTGCAGTGGTTATACAGTGCGCACGCTGTCCACACACAGATGGGAGTTTTGACCAGGAGCTGCTGGGGTTATACAGAGCACACCCTTGACACACACACAGATGGGA
The DNA here is from genome assembly GCF_047496885.1 of Scyliorhinus torazame. Classification (NCBI taxonomy): domain Eukaryota; kingdom Metazoa; phylum Chordata; class Chondrichthyes; order Carcharhiniformes; family Scyliorhinidae; genus Scyliorhinus; species Scyliorhinus torazame. The sequence goes on from NW_027307798.1 coordinate 472,694, forward strand.
ATGTTGACCAGGAGCTGCAGGGGTTATACAGAGCACATCCTGGCCACACAGAGATGGGAATGTTGACCAGGAGCTGCAGTGGTTATACAGTGCGCACGCTGTCCACACACAGATGGGAGTTTTGACCAGGAGCTGCTGGGGTTATACAGAGCACACCCTTGACACACACACAGATGGAAATGTTGACCAGGAGCTGCAGGGGTTATACAGAGCACACCCTGGCCACACAGATGGGAATGTTGACCAGGAGCTGCAGGAGATATACAGAGCACACCCTGGACACACAGACAGATGGGAATGTTGTCCAGGAGCTGCAGGGGTTATACAGAGCACAACCTGGCCACACAGAAATGGGAATATTGACCAGGAGCTGCAGGAGTTATACAGAGCACAACCTGCCCACACAGAGATGGTAATGTTGACCAGGAGCTGCAGGAGTTATACAGAGCACAACCTGGCCACACAGAGATGGTAATGTTGACCAGGAGCTGCAGGAGTTATACAGAGCATACCCTGGGCACACACAGATGGGAATGTTGACCAGGAGCTGCAGGACTTATACAGAGCGCCACCTGGCCTCACAGAGAAGGACATGTTGACCAGGAGCTGCAGGAGTTATACAGAGCACACCCTGGCCACACAGAGATGGGAATGTAGACCAGGAGCTGCAGGGGTTTTACAGAGCACATCCTGGCCACACAGAGATGGGAATGTTGACCAGGAGCTGCAGTGGTTATACAGAGCACACCCTGGCCACATAGAGATGGGAATGTTGACCAGGAGCTGCAGGGGTTATACAGAGCACACCCTGGCCACATAGAGATGGGAATGTTGACCAGGAGCTGCAGGGGTTATGCAGAGCACATCCTGGCCACATAGAAATGGGAATGTTGACCAGGAGCTGCAGGGGTTATGCAGAGCACATCCTGGCCACAAACAGAGATGGGAATGTTGACCAGGACCTGCAGTGGTTATACAGAGCAAACCCTGGACACACAGAGATGGGAATGTTGACCAGGAGCTGCAGGGATTATAGAGAGCACACCCTGGCCACTCAGAGATGGGAATGTTGACCAGGAGCTGCAGGAGTTATACAGAGCACATCCTGGCCACACACAGAGATGGGAATGTTAACCAGGAGCTGCAGGGGGTATACAGAGCACACCCTGGCCACACCGAGATGGCAATGTTGAGCAGGAGCTGCAGGAGTATACAGAGCACATTCTGGCCACACACAGAGATGGGAATGTTAACCAGGAGCTGCAGGGGTTATACAGAGCACACCCTGGCCACACAGAGATGGGAATGTTCACCAGGAGCTGCAGGAGTTATACAGAGCACACCCTGGCCACACACACAGATGGGAATGTTGTCCAGGAGCTGCAGGGGTTATACAGAGCACAACCTGGCCACACAGAAATGGGAATATTGACCAGGAGCTGCAGGAGTTATACAGAGCGCCACCTGGCCTCACAGAGATGGGAATGTTGACCAGGAGCTGCAGGAGTTATACAGAGCACACCCTGGCCACACACAGAGATGGGAATGTTAACCAGGAGCTGCAGGGGTTATACAGAGCACACCCTGGCCACACAGAGATGGGAATGTTGACCAGGAGCAGCAGGAGTTATACAGAGCACACCCTGGCCACACAGTGATGGGAATGTTGACCAGGAGCTGCAGGAGTTATACAGAGCACACCCTGGCCACACACAGAGATACGAATGTTGACCAGGAGCTACTGGGATTATACAGTGCCCATCCTTGCCACACAGAGATGGGAATGTAGACCAGGAGCTGCAGGGGTTATACAGAGCACACCCTGGCCACACATAGATGGGGATATTGACCAGGAACTGCAGGGGTATACAGAGCACACCCTGACCACACACAGAGGTGGGAATGTTGACCAGGAGCTGCAGGAGTTATACAGAGCACACCCTTGCCACACAGAGATGGGAATGTTTACCAGGTGCTGCAGGAGTATACAGAGCACATCCTGGCCACACAGAGATGGGAATGTTGACCAGGTGCTGCAGGAGTATACAGAGCACATCCTGGCCACACAGAGATGGGAATGTTCACCAGGAGCTGCAGGGGTTATACAGAGCACACACTGGCCACACAGAGATGGGAATGTTGACCAGGAGCTGAGGAGTTATACAGAGCACACCCTGGCCACACTGAGATGGGAATGTTGACCAGGAGCTGCAGGAGTTATACAGAGCACACCCTGGCCACCCAGAAATGGGAATATTGACCAGGAGTTGCAGGAGTTATACAGAGCACAACCTGGCCACACTGAGATGGGAATGTTGACCAGGAGCTGCAGGAGTTATACAGAGCACACCCTGGCCACACAGAAATGGGAATATTGACCAGGAGTTGCAGGAGTCATACAGAGCACAACCTGGCCACACTGAGATGGGAATGTTGACCAGGAGCTGCAGGAGTTATACAGAGCATACCCTGGGCACACACAGATGGGAATGTTGACCAGGCGCTGCAGGGGTTATACAGAGTGCCACCTGGCCTCACAGAGAAGGACATGTTGACCAGGAGCTACAGGAGTTATACAGAGCACACCCTGGCCACACAGAGATGGGAATGTTGACCAGGAGCAGGGGTTATACAGAGCACACCCTGGCCACACAGAGATGGGAATGTTGACCAGGAGCTGCAGGGGTTATTCAGAGCACATCCTGGCCACACAGAGATGGGAATGTTGACCAGGAGCTGCAGGAGTTATACAGAGCACATCCTTGCCACACACACAGATGGGAATGTTGGCCAGGAGCTGGAGGGGATATACAGAGCACATCCTGGCCACACGGAGAAGGGAATGTTGACCAGGAGCTGCAGGGGTTATAGAGAGCACACCCTGGACACACACAGAGATGGTAATGTTGACCAGGTGCTGCAATGGTTATAGAGAGCAGACCATGGCCACACACAGAGATGGGAATGTTGACCAGGTGCTGCAGTGGTTATACAGTGCGCACGCTGTCCACACACAGATGGGAGTTTTGACCAGGAGCTGCTGGGGTTATACAGAGCACACCCTTGACACACACACAGATGGAAATGTTGACCAGGAGCTGCAGGGGTTATACAGAGCACACCCTGGCCACACAGATGGGAATGTTGACCAGGAGCTGCAGGAGATATACAGAGCACACCCTGGACACACAGACAGATGGGAATGTTGTCCAGGAGCTGCAGGGGTTATACAGAGCACAACCTGGCCACACAGAAATGGGAATATTGACCAGGAGCTGCAGGAGTTATACAGAGCACAACCTGCCCACACAGAGATGGTAATGTTGACCAGGAGCTGCAGGAGTTATACAGAGCACAACCTGGCCACACAGAGATGGTAATGTTGACCAGGAGCTGCAGGAGTTATACAGAGCACACCCTGGCCACACACAGATGGGAATGTTGACCAGGAGCTGCAGGACTTATACAGAGCGCCACCTGGCCTCACAGAGAAGGACATGTTGACCAGGAGCTGCAGGAGTTATACAGAGCACACCCTGGCCACACAGAGATGGGAATGTAGACCAGGAGCTGCAGGGGTTTTACAGAGCACATCCTGGCCACACAGAGATGGGAATGTTGACCAGGAGCTGCAGTGGTTATACAGAGCACACCCTGGCCACATAGAGATGGGAATGTTGACCAGGAGCTGCAGGGGTTATACAGAGCACACCCTGGCCACATAGAGATGGGAATGTTGACCAGGAGCTGCAGGAGTTATGCAGAGCACATCCTGGCCACATAGAAATGGGAATGTTGACCAGGAGCTGCAGGGGTTATGCAGAGCACATCCTGGCCACAAACAGAGATGGGAATGTTGACCAGGACCTACAGTGGTTATACAGAGCAAACCCTGGACACACAGAGATGGGAATGTTGACCAGGAGCTGCAGGGATTATAGAGAGCACACCCTGGCCACTCAGAGATGGGAATGTTGACCAGGAGCTGCAGGAGTTATACAGAGCACATCCTGGCCACACACAGAGATGGGAATGTTAACCAGGAGCTGCAGGGGTTATACAGAGCACACCCTGGCCACACAGAGATGGGAATGTTCACCAGGAGCTGCAGGAGTTATACAGAGCACACCCTGGCCACACACACAGATGGGAATGTTGTCCAGGAGCTGAGGAGTTATACAGAGCACACCCTGGCCACACTGAGATGGGAATGTTGACCAGGAGCTGCAGGAGTTATACAGAGCACACCCTGGCCACACAGAAATGGGAATATTGACCAGGAGTTGCAGGAGTTATACAGAGCACAACCTGGCCACACTGAGATGGGAATGTTGACCAGGAGCTGCAGGAGTTATACAGAGCACACCCTGGCCACACAGAAATGGGAATATTGACCAGGAGTTGCAGGAGTTAGACAGAGCACAACCTGGCCACACTGAGATGGGAATGTTGACCAGGAGCTGCAGGAGTTATACAGAGCATACCCTGGGCACACACAGATGGGAATGTTGACCAGGCGCTGCAGGGGTTATACAGAGCGCCACCTGGCCTCACAGAGAAGGACATGTTGACCAGGAGCTACAGGAGTTATACAGAGCACACCCTGGCCACACAGAGATGGTAAAGTTGACCAGGAGCAGGGGTTATACAGAGCACACCCTGGCCACACAGAGAAGGGAATGTTGACCAGGAGCTGCAGGGGTTATACAGAGCACATCCTGGCCACACAGAGATGGGAATGTTGACCAGGAGCTGCAGGAGTTATACAGAGCACATCCTTGCCACACACACAGATGGGAATGTTGGCCAGGAGCAGGAGGGGATATACAGAGCACATCCTGGCCACACGGAGAAGGGAATGTTGACCAGGAGCTGCAGGGGTTATAGAGAGCACACCCTGGACACACACAGAGATGGTAAATTTGACCAGGTGCTGCAATGGTTATACAGAGCACACCCTGGCCACACACAGAGATGGGAATGTTGACCAGGAGCTGCAGTGGTTATACAGTGCGCACGCTGTCCACACACAGATGGGAGTTTTGACCAGGAGCTGCTGGGGTTATACAGAGCACACCCTTGACACACACACAGATGGAAATGTTGACCAGGAGCTGCAGGGGTTATACAGAGCACACCCTGGCCACACAGATGGGAATGTTGACCAGGAGCTGCAGGAGATATACAGAGCACACCCTGGACACACAGACAGATGGGAATGTTGTCCAGGAGCTGCAGGGGTTATACAGAGCACAACCTGGCCACACAGAAATGGGAATATTGACCAGGAGCTGCAGGAGTTATACAGAGCACAACCTGCCCACACAGAGATGGTAATGTTGACCAGGAGCTGCAGGAGTTATACAGAGCACAACCTGGCCACACAGAGATGGTAATGTTGACCAGGAGCTGCAGGAGTTATACAGAGCACACCCTGGCCACACACAGATGGGAATGTTGACCAGGAGCTGCAGGACTTATACAGAGCGCCACCTGGCCTCACAGAGAAGGACATGTTGACCAGGAGCTGCAGGAGTTATACAGAGCACACCCTGGCCACACAGAGATGGGAATGTAGACCAGGAGCTGCAGGGATTTTACAGAGCACATCCTGGCCACACAGAGATGGGAATGTTGACCAGGAGCTGCAGTGGTTATACAGAGCACACCCTGGCCACATAGAGATGGGAATGTTGACCAGGAGCTGCAGGGGTTATACAGAGCACACCCTGGCCACATAGAGATGGGAATGTTGACCAGGAGCTGCAGGAGTTATGCAGAGCACATCCTGGCCACATAGAAATGGGAATGTTGACCAGGAGCTGCAGGGGTTATGCAGAGCACATCCTGGCCACAAACAGAGATGGGAATGTTGACCAGGACCTACAGTGGTTATACAGAGCAAACCCTGGACACACAGAGATGGGAATGTTGACCAGGAGCTGCAGGGATTATAGAGAGCACACCCTGGCCACTCAGAGATGGGAATGTTGACCAGGAGCTGCAGGAGTTATACAGAGCACATCCTGGCCACACACAGAGATGGGAATGTTAACCAGGAGCTGCAGGGGTTATACAGAGCACACCCTGGCCACACAGAGATGGGAATGTTCACCAGGAGCTGCAGGAGTTATACAGAGCACACCCTGGCCACACACACAGATGGGAATGTTGTCCAGGAGCTGAGGAGTTATACAGAGCACACCCTGGCCACACTGAGATGGGAATGTTGACCAGGAGCTGCAGGAGTTATACAGAGCACACCCTGGCCACACAGAAATGGGAATATTGACCAGGAGTTGCAGGAGTTATACAGAGCACAACCTGGCCACACTGAGATGGGAATGTTGACCAGGAGCTGCAGGAGTTATACAGAGCACACCCTGGCCACACAGAAATGGGAATATTGACCAGGAGTTGCACGAGTTAGACAGAGCACAACCTGGCCACACTGAGATGGGAATGTTGACCAGGAGCTGCAGGAGTTATACAGAGCATACCCTGGGCACACACAGATGGGAATGTTGACCAGGCGCTGCAGGGGTTATACAGAGCGCCACCTGGCCTCACAGAGAAGGACATGTTGACCAGGAGCTACAGGAGTTATACAGAGCACACCCTGGCCACACAGAGATGGTAAAGTTGACCAGGAGCAGGGGTTATACAGAGCACACCCTGGCCACACAGAGAAGGGAATGTTGACCAGGAGCTGCAGGGGTTATACAGAGCACATCCTGGCCACACAGAGATGGGAATGTTGACCAGGAGCTGCAGGAGTTATACAGAGCACATCCTTGCCACACACACAGATGGGAATGTTGGCCAGGAGCAGGAGGGGATATACAGAGCACATCCTGGCCACACGGAGAAGGGAATGTTGACCAGGAGCTGCAGGGGTTATAGAGAGCACACCCTGGACACACACAGAGATGGTAAATTTGACCAGGTGCTGCAATGGTTATACAGAGCACACCCTGGCCACACACAGAGATGGGAATGTTGACCAGGAGCTGCAGTGGTTATACAGTGCGCACGCTGTCCACACACAGATGGGAGTTTTGACCAGGAGCTGCTGGGGTTATACAGAGCACACCCTTGACACACACACAGATGGAAATGTTGACCAGGAGCTGCAGGGGTTATACAGAGCACACCCTGGCCACACAGATGGGAATGTTGACCAGGAGCTGCAGGAGATATACAGAGCACACCCTGGACACACAGACAGATGGGAATGTTGTCCAGGAGCTGCAGGGGTTATACAGAGCACAACCTGGCCACACAGAAATGGGAATATTGACCAGGAGCTGCAGGAGTTATACAGAGCACAACCTGCCCACACAGAGATGGTAATGTTGACCAGGAGCTGCAGGAGTTATACAGAGCATACCCTGGGCACACACAGATGGGAATGTTGACCAGGAGCTGCAGGACTTATACAGAGCGCCACCTGGCCTCACAGAGAAGGACATGTTGACCAGGAGCTGCAGGAGTTATACAGAGCACACCCTGGCCACACAGAGATGGGAATGTAGACCAGGAGCTGCAGGGGTTTTACAGAGCACATCCTGGCCACACAGAGATGGGAATGTTGACCAGGAGCTGCAGTGGTTATACAGAGCACACCCTGGCCACATAGAGATGGGAATGTTGACCAGGAGCTGCAGGGGTTATACAGAGCACATCCTGGCCACACAGAGATGGGAATGTTGACCAGGAGCTGCAGTGGTTATACAGAGCACACCCTGGCCACATAGAGATGGGAATGTTGACCAGGAGTTGCAGGGGTTATACAGAGCACACCCTGGCCACATAGAGATGGGAATGTTGACCAGGAGCTGCAGGGGTTATGCAGAGCACATCCTGGCCACATAGAAATGGGAATGTTGACCAGGAGCTGCAGGGGTTATGCAGAGCACATCCTGGCCACAAACAGAGATGGGAATGTTGACCAGGACCTGCAGTGGTTATACAGAGCAAACCCTGGACACACAGAGATGGGAATGTTGACCAGGAGCTGCAGGGATTATAGAGAGCACACCCTGGCCACTCAGAGATGGGAATGTTGACCAGGAGCTGCAGGAGTTATACAGAGCACATCCTGGCCACACACAGAGATGGGAATGTTAACCAGGAGCTGCAGGGGGTATACAGAGCACACCCTGGCCACACCGAGATGGCAATGTTGAGCAGGAGCTGCAGGAGTATACAGAGCACATCCTGGCCACACACAGAGATGGGAATGTTAACCAGGAGCTGCAGGGGTTATACAGAGCACACCCTGGCCACACAGAGATGGGAATGTTCAGCAGGAGCTGCAGGAGTTATACAGAGCACACCCTGGCCACACACACAGATGGGAATGTTGTCCAGGAGCTGCAGGGGTTATACAGAGCACAACCTGGCCACACAGAAATGGGAATATTGACCAGGAGCTGCAGGAGTTATACAGAGCGCCACCTGGCCTCACAGAGATGGGAATGTTGACCAGGAGCTGCAGGAGTTATACAGAGCACACCCTGGCCACACACAGAGATGGGAATGTTAACCAGGAGCTGCAGGGGTTATACAGAGCACACCCTGGCCACACAGAGATGGGAATGTTGACAAGGAGCAGCAGGAGTTATACAGAGCACACCCTGGCCACACAGTGATGGGAATGTTGACCAGGTGCTGCAGGAGTTATACAGAGCACACCCTGGCCACACACAGAGATACGAATGTTGACCAGGAGCTACTGGGATTATACAGTGCCCATCCTTGCCACACAGAGATGGGAATGTAGACCAGGAGCTGCAGGAGTATACAGAGCACACCCTGGCCACACATAGATGGGGATATTGACCAGGAGCTGCAGGGGTATACAGAGCACACCCTGACCACACACAGAGGTGGGAATGTTGACCAGGAGCTGCAGGAGTTATACAGAGCACACCCTTGCCACACAGAGATGGGAATGTTGACCAGGAGCTGCAGGAGTATACAGAGCACATCCTGGCCACACAGAGATGGGAATGTTCACCAGGAGCTGCAGGGGTTATACAGAGCACACACTGGCCACACAGAGATGGGAATGTTGACCAGGAGCTGAGGAGTTATACAGAGCACACCCTGGGCACACACAGATGGGAATGTTGACCAGGAGTTGCAGGAGTTATACAGAGCACAACCTGGCCACACTGAGATGGGAATGTTGACCAGGAGCTGCAGGAGTTATACAGAGCACACCCTGGCCACACAGAAATGTGAATATTGACCAGGAGTTGCAGGAGTTATACAGAGCACAACCTGGCCACACTGAGATGGGAATGTTGACGAGGAGCTGCAGGAGTTATACAGAGCATACCCTGGGCACACACAGATGGGAATGTTGACCAGGCGCTGCAGGGGTTATACAGAGCGCCACCCCTCACAGAGAAGGACATGTTGACCAGGAGCTGCAGGAGTTATACAGAGCACACCCTGGCCACACAGAGATGGCAATGTTGAGCAGGAGCTGCAGGAGTATACAGAGCACATCCTGGCCACACACAGAGATGGGAATGTTAACCAGGAGCTGCAGGGGTTATACAGAGCACACCCTGGTCACACAGAGATTGGAATGTTGACCAGGAGCTGCAGTGGTTATACAGAGCACACCCTGGCCACACAGAGATGGGAATGTTCAGCAGGAGCTGCAGGAGTTATACAGAGCACACCCTGGCCACACACACAGATGGGAATGTTGTCCAGGAGCTGCAGGGGTTATACAGAGCACAACCTGGCCACACAGAAATGGGAATATTGACCAGGAGCTGCAGGAGTTATACAGAGCACAACCTGCCCACACAGAGATGGTAATGTTGACCAGGAGCTGCAGGAGTTATACAGAGCATACCCTGGGCACACACAGATGGGAATGTTGACCAGGAGCTGCAGTGGTTATACAGAGCACACCCTGGCCACATAGAGATGGGAATGTTGACCAGGAGCTGCAGGGGTTATACAGAGCACATCCTGGCCACACAGAGATGGGAATGTTGACCAGGAGCTGCAGTGGTTATACAGAGCACACCCTGGCAACATAGAGATGGGAATGTTGACCAGGAGTTGCAGGGGTTATACAGAGCACACCCTGGCCACATAGAGATGGGAATGTTGACCAGGAGCTGCAGGGGTTATGCAGAGCACATCCTGGCCACATAGAAATGGGAATGTTGACCAGGAGCTGCAGGGGTTATGCAGAGCACATCCTGGCCACAAACAGAGATGGGAATGTTGACCAGGGCCTGCAGTGGTTATACAGAGCAAACCCTGGACACACAGAGATGGGAATGTTGACCAGGAGCTGCAGGGATTATAGAGAGCACACCCTGGCCACTCAGAGATGGGAATGTTGACCAGGAGCTGCAGGAGTTATACAGAGCACATCCTGGCCACACACAGAGATGGGAATGTTAACCAGGAGCTGCAGGGGGTATACAGAGCACACCCTGGCCACACCGAGATGGCAATGTTGAGCAGGAGCTGCAGGAGTATACAGAGCACATCCTGGCCACACACAGAGATGGGAATGTTAACCAGGAGCTGCAGGGGTTATACAGAGCACACCCTGGCCACACAGAGATGGGAATGTTCAGCAGGAGCTGCAGGAGTTATACAGAGCACACCCTGGCCACACACACAGATGGGAATGTTGTCCAGGAGCTGCAGGGGTTATACAGAGCACAACCTGGCCACACAGAAATGGGAATATTGACCAGGAGCTGCAGGAGTTATACAGAGCGCCACCTGGCCTCACAGAGATGGGAATGTTGACCAGGAGCTGCAGGAGTTATACAGAGCACACCCTGGCCACACACAGAGATGGGAATGTTAACCAGGAGCTGCAGGGGTTATACAGAGCACACCCTGGCCACACAGAGATGGGAATGTTGACAAGGAGCAGCAGGAGTTATACAGAGCACACCCTGGCCACACAGTGATGGGAATGTTGACCAGGAGCTGCAGGAGTTATACAGAGCACACCCTGGCCACACACAGAGATACGAATGTTGACCAGGAGCTACTGGGATTATACAGTGCCCATCCTTGCCACACAGAGATGGGAATGTAGACCAGGAGCTGCAGGAGTCTACAGAGCACACCCTGGCCACACATAGATGGGGATATTGACCAGGAGCTGCAGGGGTATACAGAGCACACCCTGACCACACACAGAGGTGGGAATGTTGACCAGGAGCTGCAGGAGTTATACAGAGCACACCCTTGCCACACAGAGATGGGAATGTTGACCAGGAGCTGCAGGAGTATACAGAGCACATCCTGGCCACACAGAGATGGGAATGTTCACCAGGAGCTGCAGGGGTTATACAGAGCACACACTGGCCACACAGAGATGGGAATGTTGACCAGGAGCTGAGGAGTTATACAGAGCACACCCTGGGCACACACAGATGGGAATGTTGACCAGGAGTTGCAGGAGTTATACAGAGCACAACCTGGCCACACTGAGATGGGAATGTTGACCAGGAGCTGCAGGAGTTATACAGAGCACACCCTGGCCACACAGAAATGGGAATATTGACCAGGAGTTGCAGGAGTTATACAGAGCACAACCTGGCCACACTGAGATGGGAATGTTGACGAGGAGCTGCAGGAGTTATACAGAGCATACCCTGGGCACACACAGATGGGAATGTTGACCAGGCGCTGCAGGGGTTATACAGAGCGCCACCTGGCCTCACAGAGAAGGACATGTTGACCAGGAGCTGCAGGAGTTATACAGAGCACACCCTGGCCACACAGAGATGGGAATGTTGACCAGGAGCAGGGGTTATACAGAGCACACCCTGGCCACACAGAGATGGGAATGTTGACCAGGAGCTGCAGGGGTTATACAGAGCACATCCTGGCCACACAGAGATGGGAATGTTGACCAGGAGCTGCAGGAGTTATACAGAGCACATCCTGGCCACACACACAGATGGGAATGTTGGCCAGGAGCTGGAGGGGATATACAGAGCACATCCTGGCCACACGGAGAAGGGAATGTTGACCAGGAGCTGCAGGGGTTATAGAGAGCACACCCTGGACACACACAGAGATGGTAATGTTGACCAGGTGCTGCAGTGGTTATACAGTGCGCACGCTGTCCACACACAGATGGGAGTTTTGAGCAGGAGCTGCAGGGGTTATACAGAGCACACCCTGGCCACACAGATGGGAATGTTGACCAGGAGCTGCAGGAGATATACAGAACACACCCTGGACACACAGACAGATGGGAATGTTGTCCAGGAGCTGCAGGGGTTATACAGAGCACAACCTGGCCACACAGAAATGGGAATATTGATCAGGAGCTGCAGGAGTTATACAGAGCACAACCTGCCCACACAGAGATGGTAATGTTGACCAGGAGCTGCAGGAGTTATACAGAGCATACCCTTGGCACACACAGATGGGAATGTTGACCAGGAGCTGCAGGACTTATACAGAGCGCCACCTGGCCTCACAGAGAAGGACATGTTGACCAGGAGCTGCAGGAGTTATACAGAGCACACCCTGGCCACACAGAGATGGGAATGTAGACCAGGAGCTGCAGGGGTTTTACAGAGCACATCCTGGCCACACAGAGATGGGAATGTTGACCAGGAGCTGCAGTGGTTATACAGAGCACACCCTGGCCACATAGAGATGGGAATGTTGACCAGGAGCTGCAGGGGTTATACAGAGCACACCCTGGCCACATAGAGATGGGAATGTTGACCAGGAGCTGCAGGGGTTATGCAGAGCACATCCTGGCCACATAGAAATGGGAATGTTGACCAGGAGCTGCAGGGGTTATGCAGAGCACATCCTGGCCACAAACAGAGATGGGAATGTTGACCAGGACCTGCAGTGGTTATACAGAGCAAACCCTGGACACACAGAGATGGGAATGTTGACCAGGAGCTGCAGGGATTATAGAGAGCACACCCTGGCCACTCAGAGATGGGAATGTTGACCAGGAGCTGCAGGAGTTATACAGAGCACATCCTGGCCACACACAGAGATGGGAATGTTAACCAGGAGCTGCAGGGGGTATACAGAGCACACCCTGGCCACACCGAGATGGCAATGTTGAGCAGGAGCTGCAGGAGTATACAGAGCACATCCTGGCCACACACAGAGATGGGAATGTTAACCAGGAGCTGCAGGGGTTATACAGAGCACACCCTGGCCACACAGAGATGGGAATGTTCACCAGGAGCTGCAGGAGTTATACAGAGCACACCCTGGCCACACACACAGATGGGAATGTTGTCCAGGAGCTGCAGGGGTTATACAGAGCACAACCTGGCCACACAGAAATGGGAATATTGACCAGGAGCTGCAGGAGTTATACAGAGCAAAACCTGGCCACACAGAGATGGTAATGTTGACCAGGAGCTGCAGGAGTTATACAGAGCATACCCTGGGCACACACAGATGGGAATGTTGACCAGGAGCTGCAGGGGTTATACAGAGCGCCACCTGGCCTCACAGAGAAGGACATGTTGACCAGGAGCTGCAAGAGTTATACAGAGCACACCCTGGCCACACAGAGATGGGAATGTAGACCAGGAGCTGCAGGGGTTATACAGAGCACACCCTGGCCACACAGAGATAGGAATGTTGACCAGGAGCTGCAGGAGGTATACAAAGCACATACTGGCCACACACAGAGATGGGAATGTTGACCAGGAGCTACTGGGATTATACAGTGCACATCCTGGCCTCACAGAGATGGGAATGTTGACCAGGAGCAGAAGGGGTTATCCAGAGCACACCCTGACCACACACAGAGATGGGAACGTTTACCAGGAGCTGCAGGAGTATACAGAGCACATCCTGGCCACACAGAGATGGGAGTGTTCACCAGGTGCTGCAGGAGTATACAGAGCCCATCCTGGCCACACAGAGATGGGAATGTTCACCAGGAGCTGCAGGGGTTATACAGAGCACACACTGGCCACACAGAGATTGGAATGTTGACCAGGAGCTGAGGAGTTATACAGAGCACACCCTGGGCACACACAGTTGGGAATGTTGACCAGGAGCTGCAGGGGTTATACTGAGCACACCCTGGCCACACAGAGATGGGAATGTTGACCAGGAGCAGGGGTTATACAGAGCACACCCTGGCCACACAGAGATGGGAATGTTGACCAGGAGCTGCAGGGGTTATACAGAGCACATCCTGGCCACACAGAGATGGGAATGTTGACCAGGAGCTGCAGGAGTTATACAGAGCACATCCTGGCCACACACACAGATGGGAATGTTGGCCAGGAGCTGGAGGGGATATACAGAGCACATCCTGGCCACACGGAGAAGGGAATGTTGACCAGGAGCTGCAGGGGTTATAGAGAGCACACACTGGACACACACAGAGATGGGAATGTTGACCAGGAGCTGCAGGGGGTATACAGAGCAGACCATGGCCACACACAGAGATGGGAATGTTGACCAGGTGCTGCAGTGGTTATACAGTGCGCACGCTGTCCACACACAGATGGGAGTTTTGAGCAGGAGCTGCAGGGGTTATACAGAGCACATCCTGGCCACACAGAGATGGGAATGTTGACCATGAGCTGCAGGGGTTATACTGAGCATACCCTGGCCACACACAGAAATGGGAAAGTTGACCAGGAGCTGCAGGAGTTATACAGAGCACAACCTGGCCACATAGAGATGGGAATGTTGACCAGGAGCTGCAGGAGTTATACAGAGCACACCCTGGCCACACAGAGATGGGAATGTTGACCAGGAGCTGCAGGGGTTATACAGAGCACACCCTGGTCACACACAGAGATGGGAATGTTAACCAGGAGCTGCAGTGGTTATACAGAGCACACCCTGGCCACACAGAGATGGGAATGTTCACCAGGAGCTACTGGGATTATACAGTGCCCATCCTTGCCACACAGAGATGGGAATGTAGACCAGGAGCTGCAGGGGTTATACAGAGCACACCCTGGCCACACATAGATGGGGATATTGACCAGGACCTGCAGGGGTATACAGAGCACACCCTGACCACACACAGAGATGGGAATGTTGACCAGGAGCTGCAGGAGTTATACAGAGCACACCCTTGCCACACAGAGATGGGAATGTTTACCAGGAGCTGCAGGAGGTATACAAAGCACATACTGGCCACACACAGAAATGGGAATGTTAACCAGGAGCTGCAGGGGTCATACAGAGCACACCCTGGCCACACAGAAATGTGAATGTTAACCAGGAGCTGCAGGGGTTAGACAGAGCACACACTGGCCAGACAGAGATGGGAATGTTGACCTGGAGCTACTGGGATTATACAGTGCACATCCTGGCCACACAGAGATGGGAATGTTGACCAGGAGCAGCAGGGGTTATACAGAGCACACCCTGACCACACACAGAGATGGGAATGTTTACCAGGAGCTGCAGGAGTATACAGAGCCCATCCTGGCCACACAGAGATGGGAATGTTGACCAGGAGCAGCAGGGGTTATCCAGAGCACACCCTGGCCACACAGAGATGGGAATGTTGACCAGGAGCTTCAGGAGTTACACAGAGCACATCCTGGCCACACAGAGATGGGAATTTTGACCATGAGCTGCAGGGGTTATACTGAGCATACCCTGGCCACACACAGAAATGGGAAAGTTGACCAGGAGTGCAGGAGTTATACAGAGCACAACCTGGCCACATAGAGATGGGAATGTTGACCAGGAGCAGCAGGGGTTATACAGAGCACACCCTGGCCACACACAGAGATGGGAATGTTGACCAGGAGCTACTGGGATTCTACAGTGCACACCCTGGCCACACAGAGATGGGAATGTTGACCAGGAGCTGCAGGGGTTATACAGAGCACATCCTGGCCACACAGAGATGGGAATGTTGACCAGGAGCTGCAGGAGTTATACAGAGCACATCCTGGCCACACACACAGATGGGAATGTTGGCCAGGAGCTGGAGGGGATATACAGAGCACATCCTGGCCACACGGAGAAGGGAATGTTGACCAGGAGTTGCAGGGGTTATACAGAGCACACCCTGGACACACACAGATGGGAATGTTGACCAGGTGCTGCAGTGGTTATACAGTGCGCACGCTGTCCACACACAGATGGGAGTTTTGACCAGGAGCTGCAGGGGTTATACAGAGCACACCCTGGCCACACAGATGGGAATGTTGACCAGGAGCTGCAGGAGATATACAGAGCACACCCTGGACACACAGACAAATGGGAATGTTGTCCAGGAGCTGCAGGGGTTATACAGAGCACAACCTGGCCACACAGAAATGGGAATATTGACCAGGAGCTGCAGGAGTTATACAGAGCACAACCTGGCCACACAGAGATGGTAATGTTGACCAGGAGCTGCAGGAGTTATACAGAGCATACCCTGGGCACACACAGATGGGAATGTTGACCAGGAGCTGCAGGACTTATACAGAGCGCCACCTGGCCTCACAGAGAAGGACATGTTGACCAGGAGCTGCAGGAGTTATACAGAGCACACCCTGGCCACACAGAGATGGGAATGTAGACCAGGAGCTGCAGGGGTTTTACAGAGCACATCCTGGCCACACAGAAATGGGAATGTTGACCAGGAGCTGCAGTGGTTATACAGAGCACACCCTGGCCACATAGAGATGGGAATGTTGACCAGGAGCTGCAGGGGTTATGCAGAGCACATCCTGGCCACATAGAAATGGGAATGTTGACCAGGAGCTGCAGGGGTTATGCAGAGCACATCCTGGCCACAAATAGAGATGGGAATGTTGACCAGGACCTGCAGTGGTTATACAGAGCAAACCCTGGACACACAGAGATGGGAATGTTGACCAGGAGCTGCAGGGATTATAGAGAGCACACCCTGGCCACTCAGAGATGGGAATGTTGACCAGGAGCTGCAGGAGTTATACAGAGCACATCCTGGCCACACACAGAGATGGGAATGTTAACCAGGAGCTGCAGGGGGTATACAGAGCACACCCTGGCCACACCGAGATGGCAATGTTGAGCAGGAGCTGCAGGAGTATACAGAGCACATCCTGGCCACACACAGAGATGGGAATGTTAACCAGGAGCTGCAGGGGTTATACAGAGCACACCCTGGCCACACAGAGATGGGAATGTTCACCAGGAGCTGCAGGAGTTATACAGAGCACACCCTGGCCACACACACAGATGGGAATGTTGTCCAGGAGCTGCAGGGGTTATACAGAGCACAACCTGGCCACACAGAAATGGGAATATTGACCAGGAGCTGCAGGAGTTATACAGAGCACAACCTGGCCACACAGAGATGGTAATGTTGACCAGGAGCTGCAGGAGTTATACAGAGCATACCCTGGGCACACACAGATGGGAATGTTGACCAGGAGCTGCAGGGGTTATACAGAGTGCCACCTGGCCTCACAGAGAAGGACATGTTGACCAGGAGCTGCAGGAGTTATACAGAGCACACCCTGGCCACACAGAGATGGGAATGTAGACCAGGAGCTGCAGGGGTTATACAGAGCACACCCTGGCCACACAGAGATAGGAATGTTGACCAGGAGCTGCAGGAGGTATACAAAGCACATACTGGCCACACACAGAAATGGGAATGTTAACCAGGAGCTGCAGGGGTCATACAGAGCACACCCTGGCCACACAGAAATGTGAATGTTAACCAGGAGCTGCAGGGGTTAGACAGAGCACACACTGGCCAGACAGAGATGGGAATGTTGACCTGGAGCTACTGGGATTATACAGTGCACATCCTGGCCACACAGAGATGGGAATGTTGACCAGGAGCAGCAGGGGTTATACAGAGCACACCCTGGCCACACACAGAGATGGGAATGTTGACCAGGAGCTACTGGGATTATACAGTGCACATCCTGGCCTCACAGAGATGGGAATGTTGACCAGGAGCAGCAGGGGTTATCCAGAGCACACCCTGACCACACACAGAGATGGGAATGTTTACCAGGAGCTGCAGGAGTATACAGAGCACATCCTGGCCACACAGAGATGGGAGTGTTCACCAGGTGCTGCAGGAGTATACAGAGCCCATCCTGGCCACACAGAGATGGGAATGTTGACCAGGAGCAGCAGGGGTTATCCAGAGCACACCCTGGCCACACAGAGATGGGAATGTTGACCAGGAGCTTCAGGAGTTACACAGAGCACATCCTGGCCACACAGAGATGGGAATGTTGACCATGAGCTGCAGGGGTTATACTGAGCATACCCTGGCCACACACAGAAATGGGAAAGTTGACCAGGAGTGCAGGAGTTATACAGAGCACAACCTGGCCACATAGAGATGGGAATGTTGACCAGGAGCTGCAGGAGTTATACATAGCACACCCTGGCCACACAGAGATGGGAATGTTGACCAGGAGCTGCAGGGGTTATACAGAGCACACCCTGGTCACACACAGAGATGGGAATGTTAACCAGGAGCTGCAGGGGTTATACAGAGCACACCCTGGCCACACAGAGATGGGAATGTTGACCAGGAGTTGCAGGAGTTATACAGAGCACCCCCTGACCACACATAGAGATGGGAGTGTTGACCAGGAGCTGCAGGAGTTATACAGAGCACACCCTGGCCACACACAGAGATGGGAATGTTGACCAGGAGCTACTGGGATTATACAGTGCCCATCCTTGCCACACAGAGATGGGAATGTAGACCAGGAGCTGCAGGGGTTATACAGAGCACACCCTGGCCACACATAGATGGGGATATTGACCAGGAGCTGCAGGGGTATACAGAGCACACCCTGACCACACACAGAGATGGGAATGTTGACCAGGAGCTGCAGGAGTTATACAGAGCACACCCTTGCCACACAGAGATGGGAATGTTTACCAGGAGCTGCAGGAGTATACAGAGCACATCCTGTCCACACAGAGATGGGAATGTTGACCAGGTGCTGCAGGAGTATACAGAGCACATCCTGGCCACACAGAGATGGGAATGTTCACCAGGAGCTGCAGGGGTTATACAGAGCACACACTGGCCACACAGAGATGGGAATGTTGACCAGGAGCTGAGGAGTTATACAGAGCGCACCCTGGGCACACACAGATGGGAATGTTGACCAGGAGCTGCAGGGGTTATACTGAGCACACCCTGGCCAAACATAGATGGGAATGTTGACCAAGAGCAGCAGGGGTTATACAGAGCACACCCAGGCCTCACAGAGAAGGACATGTTGACCAGGAGCTGCAGTGGTTATACAGAGCAAACCCTGGACACACAGAGATGGGAATGTTGACCAGGAGCTGCAGGGATTATAGAGAGCACACCCTGGCCACTCAGAGATGGGAATGTTGACCAGGAGCTGCAGGAGTTATACAGAGCACATCCTCGCCACACACAGAGATGGGAATGTTAACCAGGAGCTGCAGGGGTTATACAGAGCACACCCTGGCCACACAGAGATGGGAATGTTCACCAGGAGCTGCAGGAGTTATACAGAGCACACCCTGGCCACACACACAGATGGGAATGTTGTCCAGGAGCTGCAGGGGTTATACAGAGCACAACCTGGCCACACAGAAATGGGAATATTGACCAGGAGCTGCAGGAGTTATACAGAGCACAACCTGGCCACACAGAGATGGTAATGTTGACCAGGAGCTGCAGGAGTTATACAGAGCATACCCTGGGCACACACAGATGGGAATGTTTACCAGGAGCTGCAGGGGTTATACAGAGCGCCACCTGGCCTCACAGAGAAGGACATGTTGACCAGGAGCTGCAGGAGTTATACAGAGCACACCCTGGCCACACAGAGATGGGAATGTAGACCAGGAGCTGCAGGGGTTATACAGAGCACACCCTGGCCACACAGAGATGGGAATGTTGACCAGGAGCTGCAGGATGTATACAAAGCACATACTGGCCACACACAGAAATGGGAATGTTAACCAGGAGCTGCAGGGGTCATACAGAGCACACCCTGGCCACACAGAAATGGGAATGTTAACCAGGAGCTGCAGGGGTTAGACAGAGCACACACTGGCCAGACAGAGATGGGAATGTTGACCAGGAGCTACTGGGATTATACAGTGCACATCCTGGCCACACAGAGATGGGAATGTTGACCAGGAGCAGCAGGGGTTATACAGAGCACACCCTGACCACACACAGAGATGGGAATGTTGACCAGGAGCTGCAGGAGTTATACAGAGCACACCCTTGCCACACAGAGATGGGAATGTTTACCAGGAGCTGCAGGAGTATACAGAGCACATCCTGGCCACACAGAGATGGGAATGTTGACCAGGTGCTGCAGGAGTATACAGAGCGCATCCTGGCCACACAGAGATGGGAATGTTCACCAAGAGCTGCAGGGGTTATACAGAGCACACACTGGCCACACAGAGATGGGAATATTGACCAGGAGCTGAGGAGTTATACAGAGCACACCCTGGGCACACACAGATGAAAAAGTTGACCAGGAGCTGCAGGGGTTATACTGAGCACACCCTGGCCACACAGAGATGGGAATGTTGACCAGGAGCTGCAGGGGTTATACAGAGCACACCCTGGCCTCACAGAGAAGGACATGTTGACCAGGAGCTGCAGGAGTTATGCAGAGCACACCCTGGCCAGACACAGAGATGGGAATGTTAACCAGGAGCTGCAGGGGTTATACAGAGCACACCCTGGCCACACAGAGATGGGAATGTTGACCAGGAGCTGCAGGAGTTATACAGAGCATACCCTGGGCACACACAGATGGGAATGTTGCCCAGGAGCTGCAGGGGTTATACAGAGCACACCCTGGCCACACACAGAGATGGGAATGTTGACCAGGAGCTGCAGGAGTTATACAGAGCACACCCTGGCCTCACAGAGAAGGACATGTTGACCAGGAGCTGCAGGAGTTGTACAGAGCACACCCTGGTCACACACAGAGATGGGAATGTTAACCAGGAGCTGCAGGGGTTATACAGAGCACACCCTGGCCACACAGAGATGGAAATGTTGACCAGGAGCAGAAGGGGTTATCCAGAGCACACCCTGACCACACACAGAGATGGGAATGTTTACCAGGAGCTGCAGGAGTATACAGAGCACATCCTGGCCACACAGAGATGGGAGTGTTCACCAGGTGCTGCAGGAGTATACAGAGCCCATCCTGGCCACACAGAGATGGGAATGTTCACCAGGAGCTGCAGGGGTTATACAGAGCACACCCTGGCCACACAGAGATGGGAATGTAGACCAGGAGCTGCAGGGGTTTTACAGAGCACATCCTGGCCACACAGAGATGGGAATGTTGACCAGGAGCTGCAGTGGTTATACAGAGCACACCCTGGCCACATAGAGATGGGAATGTTGACCAGGAGCTGCAGGGGTTATACAGAGCACACCCTGGCCACATAGAGATGGGAATGTTGACCAGGAGCTGCAGGGGTTATGCAGAGCACATCCTGGCCACATAGAAATGGGAATGTTGACCAGGAGCTGCAGGGGTTATGCAGAGCACATCCTGGCCACAAACAGAGATGGGAATGTTGACCAGGACCTGCAGTGGTTATACAGAGCAAACCCTGGACACACAGAGATGGGAATGTTGACCAGGAGCTGCAGGGATTATAGAGAGCACACCCTGGCCACTCAGAGATGGGAATGTTGACCAGGAGCTGCAGGAGTTATACAGAGCACATCCTGGCCACACACAGAGATGGGAATGTTAACCAGGAGCTGCAGGGGTTATACAGAGCACACCCTGGCCACACAGAGATGGGAATGTTCACCAGGAGCTGCAGGAGTTATACAGAGCACACCCTGGCCACACACACAGATGGGAATGTTGTCCAGGAGCTGAGGAGTTATACAGAGCACACCCTGGCCACACTGAGATGGGAATGTTGACCAGGAGCTGCAGGAGTTATACAGAGCACACCCTGGCCACACAGAAATGGGAATATTGACCAGGAGTTGCAGGAGTTATACAGAGCACAACCTGGCCACACTGAGATGGGAATGTTGACCAGGAGCTGCAGGAGTTATACAGAGCACACCCTGGCCACACAGAAATGGGAATATTGACCAGGAGTTGCAGGAGTTAGACAGAGCACAACCTGGCCACACTGAGATGGGAATGTTGACCAGGAGCTGCAGGAGTTATACAGAGCATACCCTGGGCACACACAGATGGGAATGTTGACCAGGCGCTGCAGGGGTTATACAGAGCGCCACCTGGCCTCACAGAGAAGGACATGTTGACCAGGAGCTACAGGAGTTATACAGAGCACACCCTGGCCACACAGAGATGGGAATGTTGACCAGGAGCAGGGGTTATACAGAGCACACCCTGGCCACACAGAGATGGGAATGTTGACCAGGAGCTGCAGGGGTTATACAGAGCACATCCTGGCCACACAGAGATGGGAATGTTGACCAGGAGCTGCAGGAGTTATACAGAGCACATCCTTGCCACACACACAGATGGGAATGTTGGCCAGGAGCAGGAGGGGATATACAGAGCACATCCTGGCCACACGGAGAAGGGAATGTTGACCAGGAGCTGCAGGGGTTATAGAGAGCACACCTTGGACACACACAGAGATGGTAAATTTGACCAGGTGCTGCAATGGTTATACAGAGCAGACCATGGCCACACACAGAGATGGGAATGTTGACCAGGAGCTGCAGTGGTTATACAGTGCGCACGCTGTCCACACACAGATGGGAGTTTTGACCAGGAGCTGCTGGGGTTATACAGAGCACACCCTTGACACACACACAGATGGAAATGTTGACCAGGAGCTGCAGGGGTTATACAGAGCACACCCTGGCCACACAGATGGGAATGTTGACCAGGAGCTGCAGGAGATATACAGAGCACACCCTGGACACACAGACAGATGGGAATGTTGTCCAGGAGCTGCAGGGGTTATACAGAGCACAACCTGGCCACACAGAAATGGGAATATTGACGAGGAGCTGCAGGAGTTATACAGAGCACAACCTGCCCACACAGAGATGGTAATGTTGACCAGGAGCTGCAGGAGTTATACAGAGCATACCCTGGGCACACACAGATGGGAATGTTGACCAGGAGCTGCAGGACTTATACAGAGCGCCACCTGGCCTCACAGAGAAGGACATGTTGACCAGGAGCTGCAGGAGTTATACAGAGCACACCCTGGCCACACAGAGATGGGAATGTAGACCAGGAGCTGCAGGGGTTTTACAGAGCACATCCTGGCCACATAGAGATGGGAATGTTGACCAGGAGCTGCAGGGGTTATACAGAGCACATCCTGGCCACACAGAGATGGGAATGTTGACCAGGAGCTGCAGTGGTTATACAGAGCACACCCTGGCCACATAGAGTTGGGAATGTTGACCAGGAGTTGCAGGGGTTATACAGAGCACACCCTGGCCACATAGAGATGGGAATGTTGACCAGGAGCTGCAGGGGTTATGCAGAGCACATCCTGGCCACATAGAAATGGGAATGTTGACCAGGAGCTGCAGGGGTTATGCAGAGCACATCCTGGCCACAAACAGAGATGGGAATGTTGACCAGGACCTGCAGTGGTTATACAGAGCAAACCCTGGACACACAGAGATGGGAATGTTGACCAGGAGCTGCAGGGATTATAGAGAGCACACCCTGGCCACTCAGAGATGGGAATGTTGACCAGGAGCTGCAGGAGTTATACAGAGCACATCCTGGCCACACACAGAGATGGGAATGTTAACCAGGAGCTGCAGGGGGTATACAGAGCACACCCTGGCCACACCGAGATGGCAATGTTGAGCAGGAGCTGCAGGAGTATACAGAGCACATCCTGGCCACACACAGAGATGGGAATGTTAACCAGGAGCTGCAGGGGTTATACAGAGCACACCCTGGCCACACAGAGATGGGAATGTTCAGCAGGAGCTGCAGGAGTTATACAGAGCACACCCTGGCCACACACACAGATGGGAATGTTGTCCAGGAGCTGCAGGGGTTATACAGAGCACAACCTGGCCACACAGAAATGGGAATATTGACCAGGAGCTGCAGGAGTTATACAGAGCGCCACCTGGCCTCACAGAGATGGGAATGTTGACCAGGAGCTGCAGGAGTTATACAGAGCACACCCTGGCCACACACAGAGATGGGAATGTTAACCAGGAGCTGCAGGGGTTATACAGAGCACACCCTGGCCACACAGAGATGGGAATGTTGACCAGGAGCAGCAGGAGTTATACAGAGCACACCCTGGCCACACAGTGATGGGAATGTTGACCAGGAGCTGCAGGAGTTATACAGAGCACACCCTGGCCACACACAGAGATACGAATGTTGACCAGGAGCTACTGGGATTATACAGTGCCCATCCTTGCCACACAGAGATGGGAATGTAGACCAGGAGCTGCAGGGGTTATACAGAGCACACCCTGGCCACACATAGATGGGGATATTGACCAGGAGCTGCAGGGGTATACAGAGCACACCCTGACCACACACAGAGGTGGGAATGTTGACCAGGAGCTGCAGGAGTTATACAGAGCACACCCTTGCCACACAGAGATGGGAATGTTTACCAGGAGCTGCAGGAGTATACAGAGCACATCCTGGCCACACAGAGATGGGAATGTTGACCAGGTGCTGCAGGAGTATACAGAGCACATCCTGGCCACACAGAGATGGGATGTTCACCAGGAGCTGCAGGGGTTATACAGAGCACACACTGGCCACACAGAGATGGGAATGTTGACCAGGAGCTGAGGAGTTATACAGAGCACACCCTGGGCACACACAGATGGGAATGTTGACCAGGAGTTGCAGGAGTTATACAGAGCACAACCTGGCCACACTGAGATGGGAACGTTGACCAGGAGCTGCAGGAGTTATACAGAGCACACCCTGGCCACACAGAAATGGGAATATTGACCAGGAGTTGCAGGAGTTATACAGAGCACAACCTGGCCACACTGAGATGGGAATGTTGACGAGGAGCTGCAGGAGTTATACAGAGCATACCCTGGGCACACACAGATGGGAATGTTGACCAGGCGCTGCAGGGGTTATACAGAGCGCCACCTGGCCTCACAGAGAAGGACATGTTGACCAGGAGCTGCAGGAGTTATACAGAGCACACCCTGGCCACACAGAGATGGGAATGTTGACCAGGAGCAGGGGTTATACAGAGCACACCCTGGCCACACAGAGATGGGAATGTTGACCAGGAGCTGCAGGGGTTATTCAGAGCACATCCTGGCCACACAGAGATGGGAATGTTGACCAGGAGCTGCAGGAGTTATACAGAGCACATCCTGGCCACACACACAGATGGGAATGTTGGCCAGGAGCTGGAGGGGATATACAGAGCACATCCTGGCCACACGGAGAAGGGAATGTTGACCAGGAGCTGCAGGGGTTATAGAGAGCACACCCTGGACACACACAGAGATGGGAATGTTGACCAGGAGCTGCAGGAGTTATACAGAGCACACCCTGGCCACACAGAGATGGGAATGTTGACCAGGAGCTGCAGGAGTTATACAGAGCACATCCTGGCCACACACACAGATGGGAATGTTGGCCAGGAGCTGGAGGGGATATACAGAGCACATCCTGGCCACACGGAGAAGGGAATGTTGACCAGGAGCTGCAGGGGTTATAGAGAGCACACCCTGGACACACACAGAGATGGGAATGTTGACCAGGAGCTGCAGGAGATATACAGAGCACACCCTGGACACACAGACAGATGGGAATGTTGTCCAGGTGCTGCAGTGGTTATACAGTGCGCACGCTGTCCACACACAGATGGGAGTTTTGACAAGGAGCTGCAGGGGTTATACAGAGCACACCCCGGCCACACAGATGGGAATGTTGACCAGGAGCTGCAGGAGATATACAGAGCACACCCTGGACACACAGACAAATGGGAATGTTGTCCAGGAGCTGCAGGGGTTATACAGAGCACAACCTGGTCACACAGAAATGGGAATATTGACCAGGAGCTGCAGGAGTTATACAGAGCACAACCTGGCCACACAGAGATGGTAATGTTGACCAGGAGCTGCAGGAGTTATACAGAGCATACCCTGGGCACACACAGATGGGAATGTTGACCAGGAGCTGCAGGACTTATACAGAGCGCCACCTGGCCTCACAGAGAAGGACATGTTGACCAGGAGCTGCAGGAGTTATACAGAGCACACCCTGGCCACACAGAGATGGGAATGTAGACCAGGAGCTGCAGGGGTTTTACAGAGCACATCCTGGCCACACAGAAATGGGAATGTTGACCAGGAGCTGCAGTGGTTATACAGAGCACACCCTGGCCACATAGAGATGGGAATGTTGACCAGGAGCTGCAGGGGTTATACAGAGCACACCCTGGCCACATAGAGATGGGAATGTTGACCAGGAGCTGCAGGGGTTATGCAGAGCACATCCTGGCCACATAGAAATGGGAATGTTGACCAGGAGCTGCAGGGGTTATGCAGAGCACATCCTGGCCACAAACAGAGATGGGAATGTTGACCAGGACCTGTAGTGGTTATACAGAGCAAACCCTGGACACACAGAGATGGGAATGTTGACCAGGAGCTGCAGGGATTATAGAGAGCACACCCTGGCCACTCAGAGATGGGAATGTTGACCAGGAGCTGCAGGAGTTATACAGAGCACACCCTTGCCACACAGAGATGGGAATGTTTACCAGGAGCTGCAGGAGTATACAGAGCACATCCTGGCCACACAGAGATGGGAATGTTGACCATGTGCTGCAGGAGTATACAGAGCACATCCTGGCCACACAGAGATGGGATGTTCACCAGGAGCTGCAGGGGTTATACAGAGCACACACTGGCCACACAGAGATGGGAATGTTGACCAGGAGCTGAGGAGTTATACAGAGCACACCCTGGGCACACACAGATGGGAATGTTGACCAGGAGTTGCAGGAGTTATACAGAGCACAACCTGGCCACACTGAGATGGGAATGTTGACCAGGAGCTGCAGGAGTTATACAGAGCACACCCTGGCCACACAGAAATGGGAATATTGACCAGGAGTTGCAGGAGTTATACAGAGCACAACCTGGCCACACTGAGATGGGAATGTTGACGAGGAGCTGCAGGAGTTATACAGAGCATACCCTGGGCACACACAGATGGGAATGTTGACCAGGCGCTGCAGGGGTTATACAGAGCGCCACCTGGCCTCACAGAGAAGGACATGTTGACCAGGAGCTGCAGGAGTTATACAGAGCACACCCTGGCCACACAGAGATGGGAATGTTTACCAGGAGCAGGGGTTATACAGAGCACACCCTGGCCACACAGAGATGGGAATGTTGACCAGGAGCTGCAGGGGTTATACAGAGCACATCCTGGCCACACAGAGATGGGAATGTTGACCAGGAGCTGCAGGAGTTATACAGAGCACATCCTGGCCACACACACAGATGGGAATGTTGGCCAGGAGCTGGAGGGGATATACAGAGCACATCCTGGCCACACGGAGAAGGGAATGTTGACCAGGAGCTGCAGGGGTTATAGAGAGCACACCCTGGACACACAGAGATGGGAATGTTGACCAGGAGCTGCAATGGTTATACAGAGCAGACCATGGCCACACACAGAGATGGGAATGTTGACCAGGTGTTGCAGTGGTTATACAGTGCGCACGCTGTCCACACACAGATGGGAGTTTTGACCAGGAGCTGCAGGGGTTATACAGAGTACACCCTGGCCACACAGATGGGAATGTTGACCAGGAGCTGCAGGAGATATACAGAGCACACCCTGGACACACAGACAGATGGGAATGTTGTCCAGGAGCTGCAGGGGTTATACAGAGCACAACCTGGCCACACAGAAATGGGAATATTGATCAGGAGCTGCAGGAGTATACAGAGCACATCCTGGCCACACACAGAGATGGTAATGTTAACCAGGAGCTGCAGGGGTTATACAGAGCACACCCTGGCCACACAGAGATGGGAATGTTCACCAGGAGCTGCAGGAGTTATACAGAGCACACCCTGGCCACACACACAGATGGGAATGTTGTCCAGGAGCTGCAGGGGTTATACAGAGCACAACCTGGCCACACAGAAATGGGAATATTGACCAGGAGCTGCAGGAGTTATACAGAGCCAAACCTGGCCACACAGAGATGGTAATGTTGACCAGGAGCTGCAGGAGTTATACAGAGCATACCCTGGGCACACACAGATGGGAATGTTGACCAGGAGCTGCAGGGGTTATACAGAGCGCCACCTGGCCTCACAGAGAAGGACATGTTGACCAGGAGCTGCAGGAGTTATACAGAGCACACCCTGGCCACACAGAGATGGGAATGTAGACCAGGAGCTGCAGGGGTTATACAGAGCACACACTGGCCACACACAGATGGGAATGTTGACCAGGTGCTGCAGGAGTATACAGAGCACATCCTGGCCACACAGAGATGGGAATGTTCACCAGGAGCTGCAGGGGTTATACAGAGCACACACTGGCCACACACAGATGGGAATGTTGACCAGGAGCAGGGGTTATACAGAGCACACCCTGGCCACACAGAGATGGGAATGTTGACCAGGAGCTGCAGGGGTTATACAGAGCACATCCTGGCCACACAGAGATGGGAATGTTGACCAGGAGCTGCAGGAGTTATACAGAGCACATCCTGGCCACACACACAGATGGGAATGTTGGCCAGGAGCTGGAGGGGATATACAGAGCACATCCTGGCCACACAGAGATGGGAATGTTGACCAGGAGTTGCAGGGGTTATACAGAGCACACCCTGGCCACACACAGAGATGGGAATGTTGACCAGGTGCTGCAGTGGTTATACAGTGCGCACGCTGTCCACACACAGATGGGAGTTTTGACAAGGAGCTGCAGGGGTTATACAGAGCACACCCTGGCCACACAGATGGGAATGTTGACCAGGAGCTGCAGGAGATATACAGAGCACACCCTGGACACACAGACAAATGGGAATGTTGTCCAGGAGCTGCAGGGGTTATACAGAGCACAACCTGGTCACACAGAAATGGGAATATTGACCAGGAGCTGCAGGAGTTATACAGAGCACAACCTGGCCACACAGAGATGGTAATGTTGACCAGGAGCTGCAGGAGTTATACAGAGCATACCCTGGGCACACACAGATGGGAATGTTGACCAGGAGCTGCAGGACTTATACAGAGCGCCACCTGGCCTCACAGAGAAGGACATGTTGACCAGGAGCTGCAGGAGTTATACAGAGCACACCCTGGCCACACAGAGATGGGAATGTAGACCAGGAGCTGCAGGGGTTTTACAGAGCACATCCTGGCCACACAGAAATGGGAATGTTGACCAGGAGCTGCAGTGGTTATACAGAGCACACCCTGGCCACATAGAGATGGGAATGTTGACCAGGAGCTGCAGGGGTTATACAGAGCACACCCTGGCCACATAGAGATGGGAATGTTGACCAGGAGCTGCAGGGGTTATGCAGAGCACATCCTGGCCACATAGAAATGGGAATGTTGACCAGGAGCTGCAGGGGTTATGCAGAGCACATCCTGGCCACAAACAGAGATGGGAATGTTGACCAGGACCTGTAGTGGTTATACAGAGCAAACCCTGGACACACAGAGATGGGAATGTTGACCAGGAGCTGCAGGGATTATAGAGAGCACACCCTGGCCACTCAGAGATGGGAATGTTGACCAGGAGCTGCAGGAGTTATACAGAGCACACCCTTGCCACACAGAGATGGGAATGTTTACCAGGAGCTGCAGGAGTATACAGAGCACATCCTGGCCACACAGAGATGGGAATGTTGACCATGTGCTGCAGGAGTATACAGAGCACATCCTGGCCACACAGAGATGGGATGTTCACCAGGAGCTGCAGGGGTTATACAGAGCACACACTGGCCACACAGAGATGGGAATGTTGACCAGGAGCTGAGGAGTTATACAGAGCACACCCTGGGCACACACAGATGGGAATGTTGACCAGGAGTTGCAGGAGTTATACAGAGCACAACCTGGCCACACTGAGATGGGAATGTTGACCAGGAGCTGCAGGAGTTATACAGAGCACACCCTGGCCACACAGAAATGGGAATATTGACCAGGAGTTGCAGGAGTTATACAGAGCACAACCTGGCCACACTGAGATGGGAATGTTGACGAGGAGCTGCAGGAGTTATACAGAGCATACCCTGGGCACACACAGATGGGAATGTTGACCAGGCGCTGCAGGGGTTATACAGAGCGCCACCTGGCCTCACAGAGAAGGACATGTTGACCAGGAGCTGCAGGAGTTATACAGAGCACACCCTGGCCACACAGAGATGGGAATGTTTACCAGGAGCAGGGGTTATACAGAGCACACCCTGGCCACACAGAGATGGGAATGTTGACCAGGAGCTGCAGGGGTTATACAGAGCACATCCTGGCCACACAGAGATGGGAATGTTGACCAGGAGCTGCAGGAGTTATACAGAGCACATCCTGGCCACACACACAGATGGGAATGTTGGCCAGGAGCTGGAGGGGATATACAGAGCACATCCTGGCCACACGGAGAAGGGAATGTTGACCAGGAGCTGCAGGGGTTATAGAGAGCACACCCTGGACACACAGAGATGGGAATGTTGACCAGGAGCTGCAATGGTTATACAGAGCAGACCATGGCCACACACAGAGATGGGAATGTTGACCAGGTGTTGCAGTGGTTATACAGTGCGCACGCTGTCCACACACAGATGGGAGTTTTGACCAGGAGCTGCAGGGGTTATACAGAGTACACCCTGGCCACACAGATGGGAATGTTGACCAGGAGCTGCAGGAGATATACAGAGCACACCCTGGACACACAGACAGATGGGAATGTTGTCCAGGAGCTGCAGGGGTTATACAGAGCACAACCTGGCCACACAGAAATGGGAATATTGATCAGGAGCTGCAGGAGTATACAGAGCACATCCTGGCCACACACAGAGATGGTAATGTTAACCAGGAGCTGCAGGGGTTATACAGAGCACACCCTGGCCACACAGAGATGGGAATGTTCACCAGGAGCTGCAGGAGTTATACAGAGCACACCCTGGCCACACACACAGATGGGAATGTTGTCCAGGAGCTGCAGGGGTTATACAGAGCACAACCTGGCCACACAGAAATGGGAATATTGACCAGGAGCTGCAGGAGTTATACAGAGCCAAACCTGGCCACACAGAGATGGTAATGTTGACCAGGAGCTGCAGGAGTTATACAGAGCATACCCTGGGCACACACAGATGGGAATGTTGACCAGGAGCTGCAGGGGTTATACAGAGCGCCACCTGGCCTCACAGAGAAGGACATGTTGACCAGGAGCTGCAGGAGTTATACAGAGCACACCCTGGCCACACAGAGATGGGAATGTAGACCAGGAGCTGCAGGGGTTATACAGAGCACACACTGGCCACACACAGATGGGAATGTTGACCAGGTGCTGCAGGAGTATACAGAGCACATCCTGGCCACACAGAGATGGGAATGTTCACCAGGAGCTGCAGGGGTTATACAGAGCACACACTGGCCACACACAGATGGGAATGTTGACCAGGAGCAGGGGTTATACAGAGCACACCCTGGCCACACAGAGATGGGAATGTTGACCAGGAGCTGCAGGGGTTATACAGAGCACATCCTGGCCACACAGAGATGGGAATGTTGACCAGGAGCTGCAGGAGTTATACAGAGCACATCCTGGCCACACACACAGATGGGAATGTTGGCCAGGAGCTGGAGGGGATATACAGAGCACATCCTGGCCACACAGAGATGGGAATGTTGACCAGGAGTTGCAGGGGTTATACAGAGCACACCCTGGCCACACACAGAGATGGGAATGTTGACCAGGTGCTGCAGTGGTTATACAGTGCGCACGCTGTCCACACACAGATGGGAGTTTTGACAAGGAGCTGCAGGGGTTATACAGAGCACACCCTGGCCACACAGATGGGAATGTTGACCAGGAGCTGCAGGAGATATACAGAGCACACCCTGGACACACAGACAAATGGGAATGTTGTCCAGGAGCTGCAGGGGTTATACAGAGCACAACCTGGTCACACAGAAATGGGAATATTGACCAGGAGCTGCAGGAGTTATACAGAGCACAACCTGGCCACACAGAGATGGTAATGTTGACCAGGAGCTGCAGGAGTTATACAGAGCATACCCTGGGCACACACAGATGGGAATGTTGACCAGGAGCTGCAGGACTTATACAGAGCGCCACCTGGCCTCACAGAGAAGGACATGTTGACCAGGAGCTGCAGGAGTTATACAGAGCACACCCTGGCCACACAGAGATGGGAATGTAGACCAGGAGCTGCAGGGGTTTTACAGAGCACATCCTGGCCACACAGAAATGGGAATGTTGACCAGGAGCTGCAGTGGTTATACAGAGCACACCCTGGCCACATAGAGATGGGAATGTTGACCAGGAGCTGCAGGGGTTATACAGAGCACACCCTGGCCACATAGAGATGGGAATGTTGACCAGGAGCTGCAGGGGTTATGCAGAGCACATCCTGGCCACATAGAAATGGGAATGTTGACCAGGAGCTGCAGGGGTTATGCAGAGCACATCCTGGCCACAAACAGAGATGGGAATGTTGACCAGGACCTGCAGTGGTTATACAGAGCAAACCCTGGACACACAGAGATGGGAATGTTGACCAGGAGCTGCAGGGATTATAGAGAGCACACCCTGGCCACTCAGAGATGGGAATGTTGACCAGGAGCTGCAGGAGTTATACAGAGCACACCCTTGCCACACAGAGATGGGAATGTTTACCAGGAGCTGCAGGAGTATACAGAGCACATCCTGGCCACACAGAGATGGGAATGTTGACCATGTGCTGCAGGAGTATACAGAGCACATCCTGGCCACACAGAGATGGGATGTTCACCAGGAGCTGCAGGGGTTATACAGAGCACACACTGGCCACACAGAGATGGGAATGTTGACCAGGAGCTGAGGAGTTATACAGAGCACACCCTGGGCACACACAGATGGGAATGTTGACCAGGAGTTGCAGCAGTTATACAGAGCACAACCTGGCCACACTGAGATGGGAATGTTGACCAGGAGCTGCAGGAGTTATACAGAGCACACCCTGGCCACACAGAAATGGGAATATTGACCAGGAGTTGCAGGAGTTATACAGAGCACAACCTGGCCACACTGAGATGGGAATGTTGACGAGGAGCTGCAGGAGTTATACAGAGCATACCCTGGGCACACACAGATGGGAATGTTGACCAGGCGCTGCAGGGGTTATACAGAGCGCCACCTGGCCTCACAGAGAAGGACATGTTGACCAGGAGCTGCAGGAGTTATACAGAGCACACCCTGGCCACACAGAGATGGGAATGTTTACCAGGAGCAGGGGTTATACAGAGCACACCCTGGCCACACAGAGATGGGAATGTTGACCAGGAGCTGCAGGGGTTATACAGAGCACATCCTGGCCACACAGAGATGGGAATGTTGACCAGGAGCTGCAGGAGTTATACAGAGCACATCCTGGCCACACACACAGATGGGAATGTTGGCCAGGAGCTGGAGGGGATATACAGAGCACATCCTGGCCACACGGAGAAGGGAATGTTGACCAGGAGCTGCAGGGGTTATAGAGAGCACACCCTGGACACACAGAGATGGGAATGTTGACCAGGAGCTGCAATGGTTATACAGAGCAGACCATGGCCACACACAGAGATGGGAATGTTGACCAGGTGTTGCAGTGGTTATACAGTGCGCACGCTGTCCACACACAGATGGGAGTTTTGACCAGGAGCTGCAGGGGTTATACAGAGTACACCCTGGCCACACAGATGGGAATGTTGACCAGGAGCTGCAGGAGATATACAGAGCACACCCTGGACACACAGACAGATGGGAATGTTGTCCAGGAGCTGCAGGGGTTATACAGAGCACAACCTGGCCACACAGAAATGGGAATATTGATCAGGAGCTGCAGGAGTATACAGAGCACATCCTGGCCACACACAGAGATGGGAATGTTAACCAGGAGCTGCAGGGGTTATACAGAGCACACCCTGGCCACACAGAGATGGGAATGTTCACCAGGAGCTGCAGGAGTTATACAGAGCACACCCTGGCCACACACACAGATGGGAATGTTGTCCAGGAGCTGCAGGGGTTATACAGAGCACAACCTGGCCACACAGAAATGGGAATATTGACCAGGAGCTGCAGGAGTTATACAGAGCAAAACCTGGCCACACAGAGATGGTAATGTTGACCAGGAGCTGCAGGAGTTATACAGAGCATACCCTGGGCACACACAGATGGGAATGTTGACCAGGAGCTGCAGGGGTTATACAGAGCGCCACCTGGCCTCACAGAGAAGGACATGTTGACCAGGAGCTGCAGGAGTTATACAGAGCACACCCTGGCCACACAGAGATGGGAATGTAGACCAGGAGCTGCAGGGGTTATACAGAGCACACCCTGGCCACACAGAGATAGGAATGTTGACCAGGAGCTGCAGGAGGTATACAAAGCACATACTGGCCACACACAGAGATGGGAATGTTGACCAGGAGCTACTGGGATTATACAGTGCACATCCTGGCCTCACAGAGATGGGAATGTTGACTAGGAGCAGAAGGGGTTATCCAGAGCACACCCTGACCACACACAGAGATGGGAATGTTTACCAGGAGCTGCAGGAGTATACAGAGCACATCCTGGCCACACAGAGATGGGAGTGTTCACCAGGTGCTGCAGGAGTATACAGAGCCCATCCTGGCCACACAGAGATGGGAATGTTCACCAGGAGCTGCAGGGGTTATACAGAGCACACACTGGCCACACAGAGATGGGAATGTTGACCAGGAGCTGAGGAGTTATACAGAGCACACCCTGGGCACACACAGTTGGGAATGTTGACCAGGAGCTGCAGGGGTTATACTGAGCACACCCTGGCCACACAGAGATGGGAATGTTGACCAGGAGCTGCAGGAGTTATACAGAGCACATCCTGGCCACACAGAGATGGGAATGTTGACCATGAGCTGCAGGGGTTATACTGAGCATACCCTGGCCACACACAGAAATGGGAAAGTTGACCAGGAGCTGCAGGAGTTATACAGAGCACAAGCTGGCCACATAGAGATGGGAATGTTGACCAGGAGCTGCAGGAGTTATACAGAGCACACCCTGGCCACACAGAGATGGGAATGTTGACCAGGAGCTGCAGGGGTTATACAGAGCACCCCCTGACCACACATAGAGATGGGAATGTTGACCAGGAGCTGCAGGAGTTATACAGAGCACACCCTGGCCACACACAGAGATGGGAATGTTGAACAGGAGCTACTGGGATTATACAGTGCCCATCCTTGCCACACAGAGATGGGAATGTAGACCAGGAGCTGCAGGGGTTATACAGAGCACACCCTGGCCACACATAGATGGGGATATTGACCAGGACCTGCAGGGGTATACAGAGCACACCCTGACCACACACAGAGATGGGAATGTTGACCAGGAGCTGCAGGAGTTATACAGAGCACACCCTTGCCACACAGAGATGGGAATGTTTACCAGGAGCTGCAGGAGTATACAGAGCACATCCTGTCCACACAGAGATGGGAATGTTGACCAGGTGCTGCAGGAGTATACAGAGCACATCCTGGCCACACAGAGATGGGAATGTTCACCAGGAGCTGCAGGGGTTATACAGAGCACACACTGGCCACACAGAGATGGGAATGTTGACCAGGAGCTGAGGAGTTATACAGAGCGCACCCTGGGCACACACAGATGGGAATGTTGACCAGGAGCTGCAGGGGTTATACTGAGCACACCCTGGCCACACAGAGATGGGAATGTTGACCAGGAGCAGCAGGAGTTATACAGAGCACACCCTGGCCACACAGTGATGGGAATGTTGACCAGGAGCTGCAGGAGTTATACAGAGCACACCCTGGCCACACACAGAGATACGAATGTTCACCAGGAGCTACTGGGATTATACAGTGCCCATCCTTGCCACACAGAGATGGGAATGTAGACCAGGAGCTGCAGGGGTTATACAGAGCACACACTGGCCACACACAGATGGGAATGTTGACCAGGTGCTGCAGGAGTATACAGAGCACATCCTGGCCACACAGAGATGGGAATGTTCACCAGGAGCTGCAGGGGTTATACAGAGCACACACTGGCCACACACAGATGGGAATGTTGACCAGGAGCAGGGGTTATACAGAGCACACCCTGGCCACACAGAGATGGGAATGTTGACCAGGAGCTGCAGGGGTTATACAGAGCACATCCTGGCCACACAGAGATGGGAATGTTGACCAGGAGCTGCAGGAGTTATACAGAGCACATCCTGGCCACACACACAGATGGGAATGTTGGCCAGGAGCTGGAGGGGATATACAGAGCACATCCTGGCCACACGGAGAAGGGAATGTTGACCAGGATTTGCAGGAGTTATACAGAGCACACCCTGGACACACACAGAGATGGGAATGTTGACCAGGTGCTGCAGTGGTTATACAGTGCGCACGCTGTCCACACACAGATGGGAGTTTTGACCAGGAGCTGCAGGGGTTATACAGAGCACACCCTGGCCACACAGATGGGAATGTTGACCAGGTGCTGCAGGAGATATACAGAGCACACCCTGGACACACAGACAAATGGGAATGTTGTCCAGGAGCTGCAGGGGTTATACAGAGCACACCCTGTCCACACAGAGATGGGAATGTTGACCAGGAGCTGCAGGGGTTATACAGAGCACAACCTGGTCACACAGAAATGGGAATATTGACCAGGAGCTGCAGGAGTTATACAGAGCACAACCTGGCCACACAGAGATGGTAATGTTGACCAGGAGCTGCAGGAGTTATACAGAGCATACCCTGGGCACACACAGATGGGAATGTTGACCAGGAGCTGCAGGACTTATACAGAGCGCCACCTGGCCTCACAGAGAAGGACATGTTGACCAGGAGCTGCAGGAGTTATACAGAGCACACCCTGGCCACACAGAGATGGGAATGTAGACCAGGAGCTGCAGGGGTTTTACAGAGCACATCCTGGCCACACAGAAATGGGAATGTTGACCAGGAGCTGCAGTGGTTATACAGAGCACACCCTGGCCACATAGAGATGGGAATGTTGACCAGGAGCTGCAGGGGTTATACAGAGCACACCCTGGCCACATAGAATTGGGAATGTTGACCAGGAGCTGCAGGGGTTATGCAGAGCACATCCTGGCCACATAGAAATGGGAATGTTGACCAGGAGCTGCAGGGGTTATGCAGAGCACATCCTGGCCACAAACAGAGATGGGAATGTTGACCAGGACCTGCAGTGGTTATACAGAGCAAACCCTGGACACACAGAGATGGGAATGTTGACCAGGAGCTGCAGGGATTATAGAGAGCACACCCTGGCCACTCAGAGATGGGAATGTTGACCAGGAGCTGCAGGAGTTATACAGAGCACATCCTGGCCACACACAGAGATGGGAATGTTAACCAGGAGCTGCAGGGGGTATACAGAGCACACCCTGGCCACACAGAGATGGGAATGTTCACCAGGAGCTGCAGGAGTTATACAGAGCACACCCTGGCCACACACACAGATGGGAATGTTGTCCAGGAGCTGCAGGGGTTATACAGAGCACAACCTGGCCACACAGAAATGGGAATATTGACCAGGAGCTGCAGGAGTTATACAGAGCACAACCTGGCCACACAGAGATGGTAATGTTGACCAGGAGCTGCAGGAGTTATACAGAGCATACCCTGGGCACACACAGATGGGAATGTTGACCAGGAGCTGCAGGGGTTATACAGAGCGCCACCTGGCCTCACAGAGAAGGACATGTTGACCAGGAGCTGCAGGAGTTATACAGAGCACACCCTGGCCACACAGAGATGGGAATGTAGACCAGGAGCTGCAGGGGTTATACAGAGCACACCCTGGCCACACAGAGATAGGAATGTTGACCAGGAGCTGCAGGATGTATACAAAGCACATACTGGCCACACACAGAAATGGGAATGTTAACCAGGAGCTGCAGGGGTCATACAGAGCACACCCTGGCCACACAGAAATGCGAATGTTAACCAGGAGCTGCAGGGGTTAGACAGAGCACACACTGGCCAGACAGAGATGGGAATGTTGACCAGGAGCTACTGGGATTATACAGTGCACATCCTGGCCACACAGAGATGGGAATGTTGACCAGGAGCAGCAGGGGTTATACAGAGCACACCCTGGCCACACACAGAGATGGGAATGTTGACCAGGAGCTACTGGGATTATACAGTGCACATCCTGGCCTCACAGAGATGGGAATGTTGACCAGGAGCAGCAGGGGTTATCCAGAGCACACCCTGACCACACACAGAGATGGGAATGTTTACCAGGAGCTGCAGGAGTATACAGAGCACTTCCTGGCCACACAGAGATGAGAGTGTTCACCAGGTGCTGCAGGAGTATACAGAGCCCATCCTGGCCACACAGAGATGGGAATGTTCACCAGGAGCTGCAGGGGTTATACAGAGCACACACTGGCCACACAGAGATGGGAATGTTGACCAGGAGCTGAGGAGTTATACAGAGCACACCCTGGGCACACACAGATGGGAATGTTGACCAGGAGCTGCAGGGGTTATACTGAGCACACCCTGGCCACACAGAGATGGGAATGTTGACCAGGAGCTTCAGGAGTTATACAGATCACATCCTGGCCACACAGAGATGGGAATGTTGACCATGAGCTGCAGGGGTTATACTGAGCATACCCTGGCCACACACAGAAATGGGAAAGTTGACCAGGAGTGCAGGAGTTATACAGAGCACAACCTGGCCACATAGAGATGGGAATGTTGACCAGGAGCTGCAGGAGTTATACAGAGCACACCCTGGCCACACAGAGATGGGAATGTTGACCAGGAGCTGCAGGGGTTATACAGAGCACACCCTGGTCACACACAGAGATGGGAATGTTAACCAGGAGCTGCAGGGGTTATACAGAGCACACCCTGGCCACACAGAGAATGGAATGTTGACCAGGAGTTGCAGGAGTTATACAGAGCACCCCCTGACCACACATAGAGATGGGAGTGTTGACCAGGAGCTGCAGGAGTTATACAGAGCACACCCTGGCCACACACAGAGATGGGAATGTTGACCAGGAGCTACTGGGATTATACAGTGCCCATCCTTGCCACACAGAGATGGGAATGTAGACCAGGAGCTGCAGGGGTTATACAGAGCACACCCTGGCCACACATAGATGGGGATATTGACCAGGAGCTGCAGGGGTATACAGAGCACACCCTGACCACACACAGAGATGGGAATGTTGACCAGGAGCTGCAGGGGTTATACAGAGCACACCCTGGCCACACAGAGATGGGAATGTTCACCAGGAGCTGCAGGAGTTATACAGAGCACACCCTGGCCACACACACAGATGGGAATGTTGTCCAGGAGCTGCAGGGGTTATACAGAGCACAACCTGGCCACACAGAAATGGGAATATTGACCAGGAGCTGCAGGAGTTATACAGAGCACAACCTGGCCACACAGAGATGGTAATGTTGACCAGGAGCTGCAGGAGTTATACAGAGCATACCCTGGGCACACACAGATGGGAATGTTTACCAGGAGCTGCAGGGGTTATACAGAGCACACCCTGGCCACACAGAGATGGGAATGTAGACCAGGAGCTGCAGGGGTTATACAGAGCACACCCTGGCCACACAGAGATGGGAATGTTGACCAGGAGCTGCAGGAGGTATACAAAGCACATACTGGCCACACACAGAAATGGGAATGTTAACCAGGAGCTGCAGGGGTCATGCAGAGCACACCCTGGCCACACAGAAATGGGAATGTTAACCAGGAGCTGCAGGGGTTAGACAGAGCACACACTGGCCAGACAGAGATGGGAATGTTGACCAGGAGCTACTGGGATTATACAGTGCACATCCTGGCCACACAGAGATGGGAATGTTGACCAGGAGCAGCAGGGGTTATACAGAGCACACCCTGACCACACACAGAGATGGGAATGTTGACCAGGAGCTGCAGGAGTTATACAGAGCACACCCTTGCCACACAGAGATGGGAATGTTTACCAGGAGCTGCAGGAATATACAGAGCACATCCTGGCCACACAGAGATGGGAATGTTGACCAGGTGCTGCAGGAGTATACAGAGCGCATCCTGGCCACACAGAGATGGGAATGTTCACCAGGAGCTGCAGGGGTTATACAGAGCACACACTGGCCACACAGAGATGGGAATATTGACCAGGAGCTGAGGAGTTATACAGAGCACACCCTGGGCACACACAGATGAAAAAGTTGACCAGGAGCTGCAGGGGTTATACTGAGCACACCCTGGCCACACAGAGATGGGAATGTTGACCAGGAGCTGCAGGGGTTATACAGAGCACACCCTGGCCTCACAGAGAAGGACATGTTGACCAGGAGCTGCAGGAGTTATGCAGAGCACACCCTGGCCAGACACAGAGATGGGAATGTTAACCAGGAGCTGCAGGGGTTATACAGAGCACACCCTGGCCACACAGAGATGGGAATGTTGACCAGGAGCTGCAGGAGTTATACAGAGCATACCCTGGGCACACACAGATGGGAATGTTGACCAGGAGCTGCAGGGGTTATACAGAGCACACCCTGGCCACACACAGAGATGGGAATGTTGACCAGGAGCTGCAAGAGTTATACAGAGCACACCCTGGCCTCACAGAGAAGGACATGTTGACCAGGAGCTGCAGGAGTTGTACAGAGCACACCCTGGTCACACACAGAGATGGGAATGTTAACCAGGAGCTGCAGGGGTTATACAGAGCACACCCTGGCCACACAGAGATGGGAATGTTGACCAGGAGCTGCAGGGGTTATACAGAGCACACCCTGGCCTCACAGAGAAGGACATGTTGACCAGGAGCTCCAGGAGTTATACAGAGCACACCCTGGTCACACACAGAGATGGGAATGTTAACCAGGAGCTGCAGGGGTTATACAGAGCACACCCTGGCCACACAGAGATGGGAATGTTGACCAGGAGCTGCAGTTATACAGAGCACCCCCTGGCCACACATAGAGATGGGAATGTTGACCAGGAGCTGCAGGAGTTATACAGAGCACACCCTGGCCACACAGAGATGGGAATGTTGACCAGGATCTGTAGGGGTTTATGCAGAGCACACCCTGGCCACACATAGATGGCGATGTTGACCAGGAGCTGCAGGGGTATACAGGGCACATCCTGGCCAAACAGAGATGGGAATGTTGACCAGGAGCTGCAGGAGTTATACAGAGCACACTCTGACCACACACAGAGATGGGAATGTTGACCAGGAGCTGCAGGAGTATTCAGAGCACATCCTGGCCACACAGAGATGGGAATGTTGACCAGGACATGCAGGAGTTATACAGAGCACACCCTGGCCACACACAGCGATGGGAATGTTGACCAGGAGCTGCTGGGGTTATACAGTGCACATCCTGGCCACACAGAGATGGGAATGTTGACCAGGAGCTGCAGGGGTTATACAGAGCACACCCTGGCCACACAGTGATGGGAATGTTGACCAGGAGCTGCAGGGGTTATACAGAGCACACCATGGACACACAGAGATGGGAATGTTGACCAGGAGCTGCAGGGGTTATACATTGCACATCCTGGCCACACAGAGATGGGAATGTTGACCAGGAGCTGCAGGGGTTATACAGAGCACACCCTGGCCACACAGAGATGGGAATGTTGACCAGGAGCTGCAGGGGTTATACAGAGCACTCCCTGGACACACAGAGATGGGAATGTTGACCAATAGCTGCAGGGGTTAAACAGAGCACACCCTGGCCACACAGAGATGGGACTGTTGACCAGGAGCTGCTGGGGTTGTACAGAGCACACCCTGGCCACACATAGAGATGGGAATGTTGACCAGGAGCTGCAGGAGTTATACAGAGCACACCCTGGACACACAGAGATGGGAATGTTGACCAGGAGCTGCTGGGGTTATACAGAGCACATCCTGGACACACAGAGATGGGAATGTTGACCAGGAGATGCAGGGGTTATACAGAGCACTCCCAGGACACACTGAGAGATGGTAATGTTGACCAGGAGCTGCAGGTGTTTTCCAGACCACACGCTGGCCACACACAGAGATGAGAATGTTGACCAAGAGCTGCAGGGGTTATACAGAGCACACCCTGGCCACACAGAGACGGGAATGTTGACCAGGAGCTGCTGGGGTTATACAGAGCATACCCTGGGCACAAACAGTGATGGGAATGTTGACCATGAGCTGCAGGGGTGATACAGTGCACACCCTGGCCACACAGAGATGGGAATGTTGACCAGAAGTTGCAGGGGTTATACAGAGCACACCCTGGCCACACACACAGATGGGAATGTTGACCAGGAGCTGCAGGGGATATACAGAGCACATCCTGGCCACACAGAGATGGGAATGTTGACCAGGAGCTGCGGGGGTTATACATAGCACACCCTGGACACACACAGAGATGGGAATGTTGACCAGGAGCTGCAGGGGTTATACAGAGCACACCAAGGACACACAGACAGAAGGGAATGTTGACCAGGAGCTGCAGCGTTTATACAGAGCACACCCTGGCCACACAGAGATGGGAATGTTGACCAGGAGCTGCAGGGGTTATACAGAGCACACCCTGGACACACACACAGACGGCAATGCTGACCAGGAGCTGCAGGGGTTATACAGAGCACAACCTGGCCACACTGAGATGGGAATGTTGACCAGGAGGTGCAGGGGTTATACAGAGCACACCCTGGCCACACAGAAATGGGAATATTGACCAGGAGCTGCAGGAGTTATACAGAGCACAACCTGGCCACACAGAGATGGTAATGTTGACCAGGAGCTGCAGGAGTTATACAGAGCATACCCTGGGCAAACACAGATGGGAATGTTGACCAGGAGCTGCAGGGGTTATACAGAGCGCCACCTGGCCTCACAGAGAAGGACATGTTGACCAGGAGCTGCA
This sequence comes from Scyliorhinus torazame, assembly GCF_047496885.1. NCBI lineage: Eukaryota > Metazoa > Chordata > Chondrichthyes > Carcharhiniformes > Scyliorhinidae > Scyliorhinus > Scyliorhinus torazame. The sequence goes on from NW_027307798.1 coordinate 515,796, forward strand.
GGTGTTATACAGAGCACACCCTGGCCACACAGAGATGGGAATGTAGACCAGGAGCTGCAGGGGTTATACAGATCACACCCTGGCCACACAGAGATGGGAATTTTGACCAGGAGCTGCAGGAGGTATACAAAGCACATACTGGCCACACACAGAAATGGGAATGTTAACCAGGAGCTGCAGGGGTCATACAGAGCACACCCTGGCCACACAGAAATGGGAATGTTAACCAGGAGCTGCAGGGGTTAGACAGAGCACACACTGGCCAGACAGAGATGGGAATGTTGACCAGGAGCTACTGGGATTATACAGTGCACATCCTGGCCACACAGAGATGGGAATGTTGACCAGGAGCAGCAGGGGTTATACAGAGCACACCCTGACCACACACAGAGATGGGAATGTTGACCAGGAGCTGCAGGAGTTATACAGAGCACACCCTTGCCACACAGAGATGGGTATGTTTACCAGGAGCTGCAGGAGTATACAGAGCACATCCTGGCCACACAGAGATGGGAATGTTGACCAGGTGCTGCAGGAGTATACAGAGCACATCCTGCCCACACAGAGATGGGAATGTTCACCAGGAGCTGCAGGAGTTATACAGAGCACACCCTGGCCACACACAGAGATGGGAATGTTGACCAGGAGCTACTGGGATTATACAGTGCACATCCTTGCCACACAGAGATGGGAATGTTGACCAGGATCTGTAGGGGTTTATGCAGAGCACACCCTGGCCACACATAGATGGGGATGTTGACCAGGAGCTGCAGGGGTATACAGGGCACATCCTGGCCAAACAGAGATGGAAATGTTGACCAGGAGCTGCAGGAGTTATAGAGAGCACACCCTGACCACACACAGAGATGGGAATGTTGACCAGGAGCTGCAGGAGTATTCAGAGCACATCCTGGCCACACAGAGATGGGAATGTTGAGCAGGACATGCAGGAGTTATACAGAGCACACCCTGGCCACACACAGCGATGGGAATGTTGACCAGGAGCTGCTGGGGTTATACAGAGCACATCCTGGACAAACAGAGATGGGAATGTTGACCAGGAGCTGCAGGGGTTATACAGAGCACACCCTGGCCACACAGTGATGGGAATGTTGACCAGGAGCCCCAGGGGTTATACAGAGCACACCCTGGACACACAGAGATGGGAATGTTGACCAGGAGCTGCAGGGGTTATACATTGCACATCCTGGCCACACAGAGATGGGAATGTTGACCAGGAGCTGCAGGGGTTATACAGAGCACACCCTGGCCACACAGAGATGGGAATGTTGACCAGGAGCTGCAGGGGTTATACAGAGCACACCCTGGACACACAGAGATGGGAATGTTGACCAATAGCTGCAGGGGTTAAACAGAGCACACCCTGGCCACACAGAGATGGGAATGTTGACCAGGAGCTGCTGGGGTTGTACAGAGCACACCCTGGCCACACAGATATGGGAATGTTGACCAGGAGCTGCTAGGGTTATACAGAGCACACCCTGGACACACAGAGATGGGAATGTTGACCAGGAGCTGCTGGGGTTATACAGAGCACACCCTGGACACACACACAGACGGCAATGCTGACCAGGAGCTGCAGGGGTTATACAGAGCACAACCTGGCCACACTGAGATGGGAATGTTGACCAGGAGCTGCAGGAGTTATACAGAGCATACCCTGGGCACACACAGATGGGAATGTTGACCAGGAGCAGCATGGGTTATACAGAGCGCCACATGGCCTCACAGAGAAGGACATGTTGAAAAGGAGCTGCAGATTTTATACAGAGCACACCCTGGGCACACAGAGATCTGAATGTTGACCAGGAGCTGCAGGAGTTATACAGAGCACACCCTGACCACACACAGAGTTCGGAATGTTGACCAGGAGCTACTGGGATTATACAGTGCACATCCTGGCCACACAGAGATGGGAATGTTGACCAGGAGAAGCAGGGGTTATACAGAGCACACCCTGACCACACACAGAGTTCGGAATGTTGACCAGGAGCTACTGGGATTATACAGTGCACACCCTGACCACACACAGAGATGGGAATGTTGACCAGGATCTGCAGGAGTTATACAGAGCACACCCTGGCCACACAGAGATGGGAATGTTGACCAGGAACTGCTGGGGTTATAAAAGAGCTCACCCTGGCCACACAGAAATGGGAATGTTAACCAGGAGCTGCAGGGGTTACACAGATCACTCCCAGGACACACTGAGAGATGGGAAGGTTGACCAGGAGTTGCAGGGGTTATACAGATCACACCCTGGCCACGCAGAGATGGGAATGTTGACCAGGAGCTGCAGTGGTTATACAGATCACACCCTGGCCACGCAGAGATGGGAATGTTGACCAGGAGCTGCAGGGGTTATACAGAGCACACCCTGGCCACACAGAGATGGGAATGTTGACCAGGAGCTGCAGGAGAATACAGACCACACCCTGGCCAAACACAGAGATGAGAATGTTGACCAGGAGCTGCAGGGGTTATACAGAGCACACCCTGGCCACACAGAGACGGGAATGTTGACCAGGAGCTGCTGGGGTTATACAGAGCACACCCTGGGCACAAACAGAGATGGGAATGTTGACCATGAGCTGCAGGGGTTATACAGTGCACACCCTGGCCACACAGAGATGGGAATGTTGACCAGGAGCTGCAGGGGTTATACAGAGCACATCCTGGCCACACAGATATGGGAATGTTGACCAGGAGCTGCAGGGGTTATACAGAGCACATCCTGGCCACACAGAGATGGGAATGTTGACCAGGAGCTGCAGGGGTTATACAGAGCACATCCTGGCCATACAGATATGGAAATGTTGCCCAGGAGCTGCTCGGGTTATACAGAGCACAACCTGGCCACACAGAGATGGGAATGTTGACCAGGAGCTGCAGGGGTTATACAGAGCACACCCTGGCCACACACAGATGGGAATGTTGACCAGGAGCTGCAGGGGTTATACAGAGCACACCCTGGCCACACAGAGATGGGAATGTTGACCAGGAGCAGGGTTTATACAGAGCACATCCATTCCACACAGAGATGGGAATGTTGACCATGAGCTGCAGGGGTTATACAGAGCACAGCCTGGCCACACAGAGATGGGAATGTAGACCATGAGCTGCAGGGGTTATACAGAGCACACCCTGGCCACACAGAGATGGGAATGTTGACCAGGAACTGCTGGGGTTATAAAAGAGCTCACCCTGGCCACACAGAGATGGGGATGTTAACCAGGAGCTGCAGGGGTTACACAGATCACTCCCAGGGCACACTGAGTGATGGGAATGTTGACCGGGAGTTGCAGGGGTTATACAGATCACACCCTGGCCACGCAGAGATGGGAATGTTGACCAGGAGCTGCAGTGGTTATACAGAGCACACCCTGACCACACAGAGATGGGAATGTTGACCAGGAGATGCAGCAGTTATACAGAGCACTCCCAGGACACACTGAGAGATGGTAATGTTGACCAGGAGCTGCAGGTGTTGTACAGACCACACGCTGGCCACACACAGAGATGAGAATGTTGACCAAGAGCTGCAGGGGTTATACAGAGCACACCCTGGCCACACAGAGACGGGAATGTTGACCAGGAGCTGCTGGGGTTATACAGAGCATACCCTGGGCACAAACAGTGATGGGAATGTTGACCATGAGCTGCAGGGGTGATACAGTGCACACCCTGGACACACAGAGATGGGAATGTTGACCAGAAGTTGCAGGGGTTATACAGAGCACACCCTGGCCACACACACAGATGGGAATGTTGACCGGGAGCTGCAGGGGATATACAGAGCACATCCTGGCCACACAGAGATGGGAATGTTGACCAGGAGCTGCAGGGGTTATACAGAGCACACCAAGGACACACAGACAGAAGGGAATGTTGACCAGGAGCTGCAGCGTTTATACAGAGCACACCCTGGCCACACAGAGATGGGAATGTTGACCAGGAGCTGCAGGGGTTATACAGAGCACACCCTGGACACACACACAGACGGCAATGCTGACCAGGAGCTGCAGGGGTTATACAGAGCACAACCTGGCCACACTGAGATGGGAATGTTGACCAGGAGCTGCAGGAGTTATACAGAGCATATCCTGGGCACACACAGATGGGAATGTTGACCAGGAGCAGCATGGGTTATACAGAGCGCCACCTGGCCTCACAGAGAAAGACATGTTGACCAGGAGCTGCAGGAGTTATACAGAGCACACCCTGGGCACACACAGATGGGAATGTTGACCAGGAGCTGCAGGGGTTATACAGAGCGCCACATGGCCTCACAGAGAAGGACATGTTGAAAAGGAGCTGCAGGAGTTATACAGAGCACACCCTGTCCACACAGAGATGGGAATGTTAACCATGAGCTGCAGGAGTTATACAGAGCACGCCCTGGCCACACAGAGATGGGAATGTAGACCAGGAGCTGCAGGAGTTATCCAAAGCACATACTGACCACACACAGAGATGGGAATGTTAACCATGAGCTGCAGGGGTTATACAGAGCACACCCTGGCCTCACACAGAGATGGGAATGTTGACCAGGAGCTGCTGGGGTTATACAGAGCACACCCTGGCCGCACAGGGATGGGAATGTTGACCAGGAGCTGCAGGAGTTATACAGTGCACACCCTGGCCACACACAGAGATGGGAATGTTGATCAGGAGCTGCAGGAGTTATACAGAGCACACCCTGGCCACACACAGAGATGGGAATGTTGACCAGGAGCTGCTGGGGTTATACAGAGCACACCCTGGCCGCACAGGGATGGGAATGTTGACCAGGAGCTGCAGGAGTTCTACAGAGCACACCCTGACCACACACAGAGATGGGAATGTTGACCAGGAGCTACTGGGAGTATACAGAGCACACCCTGGCCACACAATTGGGAATGTTGACCAGGAGCTGCAGGGGTATACAGAGCACATCCTGACCACACAGAGATGGGAATGTTGACCAGGAGCAGCAGGGGTTATACAGAGCACACCCTGGCCACACAGAGACGGGAATGTTGACCAGGAGCTGCTGGGGTTATACAGAGCATACCCTGGGCACAAACAGTGATGGGAATGTTGACCATGAGCTGCAGGGGTGATACAGTGCACACCCTGGACACACAGAGATGGGAATGTTGACCAGAAGTTGCAGGGGTTATACAGAGCACACCCTGGCCACACACACAGATGGGAATGTTGACCGGGAGCTGCAGGGGATATACAGAGCACATCCTGGCCACACAGAGATGGGAATGTTGACCAGGAGCTGCAGGGGTTATACAGAGCACACCAAGGACACACAGACAGAAGGGAATGTTGACCAGGAGCTGCAGCGTTTATACAGAGCACACCCTGGCCACACAGAGATGGGAATGTTGACCAGGAGCTGCAGGGGTTATACAGAGCACACCCTGGACACACACACAGACGGCAATGCTGACCAGGAGCTGCAGGGGTTATACAGAGCACAACCTGGCCACACTGAGATGGGAATGTTGACCAGGAGCTGCAGGAGTTATACAGAGCATATCCTGGGCACACACAGATGGGAATGTTGACCAGGAGCAGCATGGGTTATACAGAGCGCCACCTGGCCTCACAGAGAAAGACATGTTGACCAGGAGCTGCAGGAGTTATACAGAGCACACCCTGGGCACACACAGATGGGAATGTTGACCAGGAGCTGCAGGGGTTATACAGAGCGCCACATGGCCTCACAGAGAAGGACATGTTGAAAAGGAGCTGCAGGAGTTATACAGAGCACACCCTGTCCACACAGAGATGGGAATGTTAACCATGAGCTGCAGGAGTTATACAGAGCACGCCCTGGCCACACAGAGATGGGAATGTAGACCAGGAGCTGCAGGAGTTATCCAAAGCACATACTGACCACACACAGAGATGGGAATGTTAACCATGAGCTGCAGGGGTTATACAGAGCACACCCTGGCCTCACACAGAGATGGGAATGTTGACCAGGAGCTGCTGGGGTTATACAGAGCACACCCTGGCCGCACAGGGATGGGAATGTTGACCAGGAGCTGCAGGAGTTATACAGTGCACACCCTGGCCACACACAGAGATGGGAATGTTGATCAGGAGCTGCAGGAGTTATACAGAGCACACCCTGGCCACACACAGAGATGGGAATGTTGACCAGGAGCTGCTGGGGTTATACAGAGCACACCCTGGCCGCACAGGGATGGGAATGTTGACCAGGAGCTGCAGGAGTTCTACAGAGCACACCCTGACCACACACAGAGATGGGAATGTTGACCAGGAGCTACTGGGAGTATACAGAGCACACCCTGGCCACACAATTGGGAATGTTGACCAGGAGCTGCAGGGGTATACAGAGCACATCCTGACCACACAGAGATGGGAATGTTGACCAGGAGCAGCAGGGGTTATACAGAGCACACACTGGCCGCACAGAGATGGGAATGTTGACCAGGAGCAGGAGTTATACAGAGCACACCCTGGCCACGCAGAGAAATGGGAATGTTGTCCAGGAGCTGCAGGGGTTATACAGAGCACAACCTGGCCACACAGAAATGGGAATGTTGACCAGGAGCTGCAGGAGTTATACAGAGCATACCCTGGGCACACACAGATGGGAATGTTGACCAGGAGCTGCAGGGGTTATACAGAGCGCCACATGGCCTCACAGCGAAAGACATGTTGACCAGGAGCTGCAGGAGTTATCCAAAGCACATACTGACCACACACAGAGATGGGAATGTTAACCATGAGCTGCAGGGATTATACAGTGCACATCCTGGCCACACAGAGATGGGAATGTTGACCAGGAGCAGCAGGGGTTATACAGAGCACACCCTGACCACACACAGAGATGGGAATGTTGACCAGGATCTGCTGGGGTTATAAAAGAGCTCACCCTGGCCACACAGAGATGGGAATGTTAACCAGGAGCTGCAGGGGTTACACAGATCACTCCCAGGACACACTGAGAGATGGGAATGTTGACCAGGAGTTGCAGGGGTTATACAGATCACACCCTGGCCACGCAGAGATGGGAATGTTGACCAGGAGCTGCAGTGGTTATACAGATCACACCCTGGCCACGCAGAGATGGGAATGTTGACCAGGAGCTGCAGGGGTTATAGAGAGCACACCCTGGCCACACAGAGATGGGAATGTTGACCAGGAGCTGCAGGAGAATACAGACCACACCCTGGCCAAACACAGAGATGGGAATGTTGACCAGGAGCTGCAGGGTTTATACAGAGCACACCCTGGCCACACAGAGATGGGAATGTTGACCAGGAGCTGCAGGAGAATACAGACCACACCCTGGCCAAACACAGAGATGAGAATGTTGACCAGGAGCTGCAGGGGTTATACAGAGCACACCCTGGCCACACAGAGACGGAAATGTTGACCAGGAGCTGCTGGGGTTATACAGAGCACACCCTGGGCACAAACAGAGATGGGAATGTTGACCATGAGCTGCAGGTGTTATACAGTGCACACCCTGGCCACACAGAGATGGGAATGTTGACCAGGAGCTGCAGGGGTTATACAGAGCAGATCCTGGCCACACAGATATGGGAATGTTGACCAGGAGCTGCAGGGGTTATACAGAGCACATCCTGGCCACACAGAGATGGGAATGTTGACCAGGAGCTGCAGGGGTTATACAGAGCACATCCTGGCCATACAGATATGGGAATGTTGCCCAGGAGCTGCTCGGGTTATACAGAGCACACCCTGGCCACACAGAGATGGGAATATTGACCAGGAGCTGCAGGGGTTACACAGATCACTCCCAGGACACACTGAGAGATGGGAATGTTGACCAGGAGTTGCAGGGGTTATACAGATCACACCCTGGCCACGCAGAGATGGGAATGTTGACCAGGAGCTGCAGTGGTTATACAGATCACACCCTGGCCACGCAGAGATGGGAATGTTGACCAGGAGCTGCAGGGGTTATACAGAGCACACCCTGGCCACACAGAGATGGGAATGTTGACCAGGAGCTGCAGGAGAATACAGACCACACCCTGGCCAAACACAGAGATGAGAATGTTGACCAGGAGCTGCAGGGGTTATACAGAGCACACCCTGGCCACACAGAGACGGAAATGTTGACCAGGAGCTGCTGGGGTTATACAGAGCACACCCTGGGCACAAACAGAGATGGGAATGTTGACCATGAGCTGCAGGGGTTATACAGTGCACACCCTGGCCACACAGAGATGGGAATGTTGACCAGGAGCTGCAGGGGTTATACAGAGCAGATCCTGGCCACACAGATATGGGAATGTTGACCAGGAGCTGCAGGGGTTATACAGAGCACATCCTGGCCACACAGAGATGGGAATGTTGACCAGGAGCTGCAGGGGTTATACAGAGCACATCCTGGCCACACAGAGATGGGAATGTTGACCAGGAGCTGCAGGGGTTATACAGAGCACATCCTGGCCATACAGATATGGGAATGTTGCCCAGGAGCTGCTCGGGTTATACAGAGCACACCCTGGCCACACAGAGATGGGAATATTGACCAGGAGCTGCAGGGGTTATACAGAGCACACCCTGGCCACACACAGATGGGAATGTTGACCAGGAGCTGCAGGGGTTATACAGAGCACACCCTGGCCACACAGAGATGGGAATGTTGACCAGGAGCAGGGTTTATACAGAGCACATCCATTCCACACAGAGATGGGAATGTTGACCATGAGCTGCAGGGGTTATACAGAGCACACCCTGGCCACACAGAGATGGAAATTTTGACCAGGAACTGCTGGGGTTATAAAAGAGCTCACCCTGGCCACACAGAGATGGGGATGTTAACCAGAGCTGCAGGGGTTACACAGATCACTCCCAGGGCACACTGAGGGATGGGAATGTTGACCAGGAGTTGCAGGGGTTATACAGATCACACCCTGGCCACGCAGAGATGGGAATGTTGACCAGGAGCTGCAGTGGTTATACAGATCACACCCTGGCCACGCAGAGATGGGAATGTTGACCAGGAGCTGCAGGGGTTATACAGAGCACACCCTGGCCACACAGAGATGGGAATGTTGACCAGGAGCTGCAGGAGTATACAGACCACACCCTGGCCAAACACAGAGATGAGAATGTTGACCAGGAGCAGCAGGAGTTATACAGAGCACTCCCTGGCCACACACGCATGGGAATGTTGACCAGGAGCTGCAGGGGTTATACAGAGCACAGCCTGGCCACACAGAGATGGGAATGTTGACCAGGAGCTGCAGGGGTTATACAGAGCACATCCTGGCCACACAGATATGGGAATGTTGACCAGTAGTTGCTAGGGTTATACCGTGCACATCCTTGCCACACAGAGATGGGAATGTTGACCAGGAGCTGCAGGGGTTATACAGAGCGCAGCCTGGCCATACAGAGGTGGGAATGTTGACCAGGAGCTGCAGGAGTTATACAGAGCACACCCTGGCCACACAGAGATGGGAATGTAGACCAGGAGCTGCAGGGGTTATACAGAGCACACCCTGGCCACACAGTGATGGGAATGTTGACCAGGAGCTGCAGGGGTTATACAGAGCACATCCTGGCCACACAGAGATGGGAATGTTAACCAGGAGCTGCAGGGGTTATACAGAGCACATCCTGGCCACACAGATATGGGAATGTTGCCCAGGTGCTGCTAGGGTTATACAGAGCACACCATGGCCACACAGAGATGGGAATGTTGACCAGGAGCTGCAGGGGTTATACAGAGCACATCGTGGCCACACACGCATGGGAATGTTGACCAGGAGCTGCAGGGGTTATACAGAGCACAGCCTGGCCACACAGAGATGGGAATGTTGACCAGGAGCTGCAGGGGTTATACAGAGCACATCCTGGCCACACAGATATGGGAATGTTGACCAGTAGTTGCTAGGGTTATACCGTGCACATCCTTGCCACACAGAGATGGGAATGTTGACCAGGAGCTGCAGGGGTTATACAGAGCGCAGCCTGGCCATACAGAGGTGGGAATGTTGACCAGGAGCTGCAGGAGTTATACAGAGCACACCCTGGCCACACAGAGATGGGACTGTAGACCAGGAGCTGCAGGGGTTATACAGAGCACACCCTGGCCACACAGTGATGGGAATGTTGACCAGGAGCTGCAGGGGTTATACAGAGCACACCTTGGCCACACACAGATGGGAATGTTGACCAGGAGCTGCAGGGGTTCTACAGAGCACACCCTGGCCACACAGAGATGGGAATGTTAACCAGGAGCTGCAGGAGTTATACAGAGCACACCCTGACCACACACAGAGATGGGAATGTTGACCAGGAGCTACTGGGATTATACAGTGCACATCCTGGCCACACAGAGATGGGAATGTTGACCAGGAGCAGCAGGGGTTATACAGAGCACACCCTGGCCACACACAGATGGGAATGCTGACCAGGAGCTGCAGGGGTTATACAGAGCACACACTGGCCACACAGAGATGGGAATGTTGACCAGGAGCAGGAGTTATACAGAGCACAACCTGGCCACACAGAAATGGGAATGTTAACCATGAGCTGCAAGGGTTATGCAGTGCACATCCTGGCCAGACTGAGATGGGAATGTTTACCAGGAGATGCTGGGCTTATACAGAGCACACCAAGGACACACACACAGATGGGAATGTTGACCAGGAGCTGCAGGAGATATACAGAGCACACCCTGGACACACAGACAAATGGGAATGTTGTCCAGGAGCTGCAGGGGTTATACAGAGCACAACCTGGCCACACAGAAATGGTAATGTTGACCAGGAGCTGCAGGAGTTATACAGAGCACACCCTGGACACACAGACAAATGGGAATGTTGACCAGGAGCTGCAGGGGTTATACAGAGCACACCCTGGACACACAGACAAATGGGAATGTTGACCAGGAGCTGCAGGGGTTATACAGAGCACACCCTGGGCACACACAGATGGGAATGTTGACCTGGAGCTGCAGGAGTTATACAGAGCATACCCTGGGCACACACAGATGGGAATGTTGACCAGGAGCTGCAGTGGTTATACAGAGCGCCACCTGGCCTCACACAGAAGGACATGTTGACCAGGAGCTGCAGGAGTTATAGAGAGCACACCCTGGCCACACAGAGATGGGAATGTAGACCAGGAGCTGCAGGGGTTATACAGAGCACACATTGGCCACACAGAGATGGGAATGTAGACCAGGAGCTGCAGGGGTTATACAGAGCACACCTTGGCCACACAGAAATGGGAATGTTAACCAGGAGCTGCAGGGGTTATACAGAGCACACCCTGACCACACACAGAGATGGGAATGTTGACCAGGAGCTACTGGGATTATACAGTGCACATCCTGGCCACACAGAGATGGGAATGTTGACCAGGTGCTGCAGGAGTATACAGAGCACATCTTGGCCACACAGAGATGGGAATGTTCACCAGGAGCTGCAGGGGTTATACAGAGCACACACTGGCCACACAGAGATGGGAATGTTGACCAGGAGCTGCAGGGGTTATACAGAGCACACCCTGGCCACACACAGAGATGGGAATGTTGACCAGGAGCTGCAGGGGTTATACAGAGCACACCCTGGCCACACACAGAGATGGGAATGTTGACCAGGAGCTGCAGGGGTTATACAGAGCGCCACCTGGCCTCACAGAGATGGGAATGTTGACCAGGAGCTGCAGGAGTTATACAGAGCACACCCTGGCCACACACAGAGATGGGAATGTTAACCAGGAGCTGCAGGGGTTATACAGAGCACACCCTGGCCACACAGAGATGGGAATGTTGACCAGGAGCAGCAGGAGTTATACAGAGCACACCCTGGCCACACAGTGATGGGAATGTTGACCCGGAGCTGCAGGAGTTATACAGAGCACACCCTGGCCACACACAGAGATACGAATGTTGACCAGGAGCTACTGGGGTTATACAGTGCCCATCGTTGCCACACAGAGATGGGAATGTAGACCAGGAGCTGCAGGGGTTATACAGAGCACACCCTGGCCACACATAGATGGGGATATTGACCAGGAGCTGCAGGGGTATACAGAGCACACCCTGACCACACACAGAGGTGGGAATGTTGACCAGGAGCTGCAGGAGTTATACGGAGCACACCCTTGCCACACAGAGATGGGAATGTTTACCAGGAGCTGCAGGAGTATACAGAGCACATCCTGGCCACACAGAGATGGGAATGTTGACCAGGTGCTGCAGGAGTATACAGAGCACATCCTGGCCACACAGAGATGGGAATGTTCACCAGGAGCTGCAGGGGTTATACAGAGCACACACTGGCCACACAGAGATGGGAATGTTGACCAGGAGCTGAGGAGTTATACAGAGCACACCCTGGGCACACACAGATGGGAATGTTGACCAGGAGCTGCAGGGGTGAGACAGAGCACACCCTGGCCACACAGAGATGGGAATGTTGACCAGGAGCTGCAGGGGTTATACTGAGCACACCCTGGCCACACAGAGATGGGAATGTTGACCAGGAGCTGCAGGAGTTATACAGAGCACACCCTGGCCACACAGAAATGGGAATATTGACCAGGAGTTGTAGGAGTTATACAGAGCACAACCTGGCCACATTGAGATGGGAATGTTGACCAGGAGCTGCAGGAGTTATACAGAGCATACCCTGGGCACACACAGATGGGAATGTTGACCAGGCGCTGCAGTGGTTATACAGAGCGCCACCTGGCCTCACAGAGAAGGACATGTTGACCAGGAGCTGCAGGAGTTATACAGAGCACACCCTGGCCACACAGAGATGGGAATGTTGACCAGGAGCAGAGGTTATACAGAGCACATCCTGGCCACACAGAGATGGGAATGTTGACCAGGAGCTGCAGGAGTTATACAGAGCACATCCTGGCCACACACACAGATGGGAATGTTGGCCAGGAGCTGGAGGGGATATACAGAGCACATCCTGGCCACACAGAGAAGGGAATGTTGACCAGGAGCTGCAGGGGTTATACAGAGCAGACCCTGGCCACACACAGAGATGGGAATGTTGACCAGGTGCTGCAGTGGTTATACAGAGCACATCCTGGACACACACAGAGATGGGAATGTTGACCAGGTGCTGCAGGGGTTATACAGTGCGCACGCTGTCCACACACAGATGGGAGTTTTGACCAGGAGCTGCAGGGGTTATAGAGAGCACACCCTGGACACACACAGAGATGGTAATGTTGACCAGGTGCTGCTGGGGTTATACAGAGCACACCCTGGCCACACAGATAAGAATGTTGACCAGGAGCTGCAGGAGATATACAGAGCACACCCTGGACACACAGACAGATGGGAATGGTGTCCAGGAGCTGCAGGGGTTATACAGAGCACAACCTGGCCACACAGAAATGGGAATATTGACCAGGAGCTGCAGGAGTTATACAGAGCACAACCTGGCCACACAGAGATGGTAATGTTGACCAGGAGCTGCAGGAGTTATACAGAGCATACCCTGGGCACACACAGATGGGAATGTTGACCAGGAGCTGCAGGGGTTATACAGAGCATGCCCTGGCCACACACAGAGATGGGAATGTTGACCAGGAGCTGCAGGGGTTATACAGAGCACACCCTGGACACACACAGAGATGGGAATGTTGACCAGGAGCTGCAGGGGTTATACAGAGCGCCACCTGGCCTCACAGAGATGGGAATGTTGACCAGGAGCTGCAGGAGTTATACAGAGCACACCCTGGCCACACACAGAGATGGGAATGTTAACCAGGAGCTGCAGGGGTTATACAGAGCACATCCTGGCCACACAGATATGGGAATGTTGACCAGTAGTTGCTAGGGTTATACCGTGCACATCCTTGCCACACAGAGATGGGAATGTTGACCAGGAGCAGCAGGAGTTATACAGAGCACACCCTGGCCACACAGTGATGGGAATGTTGACCAGGATCTGCAGGAGTTATACAGAGCACACCCTGGCCACACACAGAGATACGAATGTTGACCAGGAGCTACTGGGGTTATACAGTGTCCATCCTTGCCACACAGAGATGGGAATGTAGACCAGGAGCTGCAGGGGTTATACAGAGCTCACCCTGGCCACACATAGATGGGGATATTGACCAGGAGCTGCAGGGGTATACAGAGCACACCCTGACCACACACAGAGGTGGGAATGTTGACCAGGAGCTGCAGGAGTTGTACAGAGCACACCCTTGCCACACAGAGATGGGAATGTTTGCCAGGAGCTGCAGGAGTATACAGAGCACATCCTGGCCACACAGAGATGGGAATGTTGACCAGGTGCTGCAGGAGTATACAGAGCACATCCTGGCCACACAGAGATGGGAATGTTCACCAGGAGCTGCAGGGGTTATACAGAGCACACACTGGCCACACAGAGATGGGAATGTTGACCAGGAGCTGAAGAGTTATACAGAGCACACCCTGGGCACACACAGATGGGAATGTTGACCAGGAGCTGCAAGGGTTATACTGAGCACACCCTGGCCACACAGAGATGAGAATGTTGACCAGGAGCTGCAGGAGTTATACAGAGCACACCCTGGCCACACAGAAATGGGAATATTGACCAGGAGATGTAGGAGTTATACAGAGCACAACCTGGCCACACCGAGATGGGAATGTTGACCAGGAGCTGAAGAGTTATACAGAGCACACCCTGGGCACACACAGATGGGAATGATGACCAGGAGCTGCAGGAGTTATACAGAGCACACCCTGGCCACACAGAGATGGGAATGTTGACCAGGAGCAGAGGTTATACAGAGCACACCCTGGCCACAGACAGATGGGAATGTTGAGCAGGAGCTGCAGGGGTTATACAGAGCACATCCTGGCCACACAGAGATGGGAATGTTGACCAGGAGCTGCAGGAGTTATACAGAGCACATCCTGGCCACACACACAGATGGGAATGTTGGCCAGGAGCTGGAGGGGATATACAGAGCACATCCTGGCCACACAGAGAAGGGAATGTTGACCAGGAGCTGCAGGGGTTATAGAGAGCACACCCTGGACACACACAGAGATGGTAATGTTGACCAGGTGCTGCAGTGGTTATACAGAGCACACCCTGGCCACACAGAGATGGGAGTTTTGACCAGGAGCTGCTGGGGTTATACAGAGCACGCCCTGGCCACACAGATGGAAATGTTGACCAGGAGCTGCAGGGGTTATACAGAGCACACCCTGGCCACACAGATGGGAATGTTGACCAGGAGCTGCAGGAGATATACAGACCACACCCTGGACACACAGACAGATGGGAATGGTGTCCAGGAGCTGCAGGGTTTTTACAGAGCACAACCTGGCCACACAGAAATGGGAATATTGACCAGGAGCTGCAGGAGTTATACAGAGCACAACCTGGCCACACAGAGATGGTAATGTTTACCAGGCGCTGCAGGAGTTATACAGAGCATACCCTGGACACACACAGATGGGAATGTTGACCAGGAGCTGCAGGGCTTATACAGAGCGCCACCTGGCCTCACAGAGAAGGACATGTTGACCAGGAGCTGCAGGAGTTATACAGAGCACACACTGGCCACACAGTGTTGGGAATGTAGACCAGGAGCTGCAGGGGTTATACAGAGCACATCCTGGCCACACAGAGATGGGAATGTTGACCAGGAGCTGCAGGGGTTATGCAGTGCACATCCTGGCCACACTGAGATGGGAATGTTTACCAGGAGCTGCTGGGCTTATACAGAGCACACCAAGGACACACACACAGATGTGAATGTTGACCAGGAGCTGCAGGGGTTATACAGAGCACACACTGGCCACACAGAGATGGGAATGTTGACCAGGAGCTGCAGGGGTTATACAGAGCACACCCTGGTCACACACACAGATGGGAATGTTGACCAGGAGCTGCAGGAGTTATACAGAGCACACCTGGCCACACAGAGATGGGAATGTTGACCAGGAGCGGCAGGAGTTATACAGAGCACACCCTGGCCACACAGAAATGGGAATATTGACCAGGAGTTGCAGGAGTTATACAGAGCACAACCTGGCCACACAGAGATGGGAATGTTGACCAGGAGCTGCAGGAGTTGTACAGAGCATACCCTGGGCACACACAGTTGGAAATGTTGACCAGGCGCTGCAGGGGTTATACAGAGCACACCCTGGCCACACAGAGAAGCACATGTTGACCAGGAGCTGCAGGAGTTATACAGAGCACACCCTGGCCACACAGAGATGGGAATGTTGACCAGGAGCAGGGGTTATACAGAGCACACCCTGGACACACAGAGATGGGAATGTTGACCAGGAGCTGCAGGGGTTATACAGAGCACATCCTGGCCACACAGAGATGGGAATGTTGACCAGGAGCTGCAGGGGTTATACAGAGCACATCATGGCCACACACACAGATGGGAATGTTGGCCAGGAGCTGGAGGGGATATACAGAGCACATCCTGGCCACACAGAGAAGGGAATGTTGACCAGGAGCTGCAGGGGTTATACAGAGCACACCCTGGACACAAACAGAGATGGTAATGTTGACCAGGTGCTGCAGTGGTTATACAGTGCGCACGCTGTCCACACACAGATGGGAGTTTTGACCAGGAGCTGCTGGGGTTATACAGAGCACACCCTGGACACACACACAGATGGAAATGTTGACCAGGAGCTGCAGGGGTTATACAGAGCACACCCTGGCCACACAGATGGGAATGTTGACCAGGAGCTGCAGGAGATATACAGAGCACACCCTGGACACACAGACAAATGGGAATGTTGTCCAGGAGCTGCAGGGGTTATACAGAGCACAACCTGGCCACACAGAAATGGTAATGTTGACCAGGAGCTGCAGGAGTTATACAGAGCATACCCTGGGCACACACAGATGGGAATGTTGACCAGGAGCTGCAGGGGTTATACAGAGCGCCACCTGGCCTCACAGAGAAGGACATGTTGACCAGGAGCTGCAGGAGTTATAGAGAGCACACCCTGGCCACACAGAGATGGGAATGTAGACCAGGAGCTGCAGGGGTTATACAGAGCACACATTGGCCACACAGAGATGGGAATGTAGACCAGGAGCTGCAGGGGTTATGCAGAGCACACCTTGGCCACACAGAAATGGGAATGTTAACCAGGAGCTGCAGGGGTTATACAGAGCACACCCTGACCACACACAGAGATGGGAATGTTGACCAGGAGCTACTGGGATTATACAGAGCACATCTTGGCCACACAGAGATGGGAATGTTCACCAGGAGCTGCAGGGGTTATACAGAGCACACACTGGCCACACAGAGATGGGAATGTTGACCAGGAGCTGCAGGGGTTATACAGAGCACACCCTGGCCACACACAGAGATGGGAATGTTGACCAGGAGCTGCAGGGGTTATACAGAGCACACCCTGGCCACACACAGAGATGGGAATGTTGACCAGGAGCTGCAGGGGTTATACAGAGCGCCACCTGGCCTCACAGAGATGGGAATGTTGACCAGGAGCTGCAGGAGTTATACAGAGCACACCCTGGCCACACACAGAGATGGGAATGTTAACCAGGAGCTGCAGGAGTTATACAGAGCACACCCTGGCCACACAGAGATGGGAATGTTGACCAGGAGCAGCAGGAGTTATACTGAGCACACCCTGGCCACACAGTGATGGGAATGTTGACCAGGAGCTGCAGGAGTTATACAGAGCACACCCTGGCCACACACAGAGATACGAATGTTGACCAGGAGCTACTGGGGTTATACAGTGCCCATCGTTGCCACACAGAGATGGGAATGTAGACCAGGAGCTGCAGGGGTTATACAGAGCACACCCTGGCCACACATAGATGGGGATATTGACCAGGAGCTGCAGGGGTATACAGAGCACACCCTGACCACACACAGAGGTGGGAATGTTGACCAGGAGCTGCAGGAGTTATACAGAGCACACCCTTGCCACACAGAGATGGGAATGTTTACCAGGAGCTGCAGGAGTATACAGAGCACATCCTGGCCACACAGAGATGGGAATGTTGACCAGGTGCTGCAGGAGTATACAGAGCACATCCTGGCCACACAGAGATGGGAATGTTCACCAGGAGCTGCAGGGGTTATACAGAGCACACACTGGCCACACAGAGATGGGAATGTTGACCAGGAGCTGAGGAGTTATACAGAGCACACCCTGGGCACACACAGATGGGAATGTTGACCAGGAGCTGCAGGGGTTATACTGAGCACACCCTGGCCACACAGAGATGGGAATGTTGACCAGGAGCTACAGGAGTTATACAGAGCACACCCTGGCCACACAGAAATGGGAATATTGACCAGGAGTTGTAGGAGTTATACAGGGCACAACCTGGCCACACTGAGATGGGAATGTTGACCAGGAGCTGCAGGAGTTATACAGAGCATACCCTGGGCACACACAGATGGGAATGTTGACCAGGCGCTGCAGGGGTTATACAGAGCGCCACCTGGCCTCACAGAGAAGGACATGTTGACCAGGAGCTGCAGGAGTTATACAGAGCACACCCTGGGCACACGGAGATGGGAATGTTGACCAGGAGCAGAGGTTATACAGAGCACACCCTGGCCACAGAGAGATGTGAATGTTGACCAGGAGCTGCAGGGGTTATACAGAGCACATCCTGGCCACACAGAGATGGGAATGTTGACCAGGAGCTGCAGGAGTTATACAGAGCACATCCTGGCCACACACAGAGATGGGAATGTTGGCCAGGAGCTGGAGGGGATATACAGAGCACATCCTGGCCACACAGAGAAGGGAATGTTAACCAGGAGCTGCAGGAGTATACAGAGCACACCCTGGCCACACACAGAGATGGGAATGTTGACCAGGAGCTGCAGGGGTTATAGAGAGCAGACCCTGGCCACACACAGAGATGGGAATGTTGACCAGGTGCTGCAGTGGTTATAAAGTGCGCACGCTGTCCACACACAGATGGGAGTTTTGACCAGGAGCTGCTGGGGTTATACAGAGCACACCCTTGACACACACACAGATGGAAATGTTGACCAGGAGCTGCAGGGGTTATACAGAGCACACCCTGGCCACACAGATGGGAATGTTGACCAGGAGCTGCAGGAGATATACAGAGCACACCCTGGAGACACAGACAGATGGGAATGGTGTCCAGGAGCTGCAGGGGTTATACAGAGCACAACCTGGCCACACAGAAATGGGAATATTGACCACGAGCTGCAGGAGTTATACAGAGCACAACCTGGCCACACAGAGATGGTAATGTTGACCAGGAGATGCAGGAGTTATACGGAGCATACCCTGGGCACACACAGATGGGAATGTTGACCAGGAGCTGCAGGGGTTATACAGAGCACGCCCTGGCCACACACAGAGATGGGAATGTTGACCAGGAGCTGCAGGGGTTTTACAGAGCACACCCTGGCCACACACAGAGATGGGAATGTTGACCACGAGCTGCAGGGGTTATACAGAGCGCCACCTGGCCTCACAGAGATGGGAATGTTGACCAGGAGCTGCAGGAGTTATACAGAGCACACCCTGGCCACACACAGAGATGGGAATGTTAACCAGGAGCTGCAGGGGTTATACAGAGCACATCCTGGCCACACAGATATGGGAATGTTGACCAGTAGTTGCTAGGGTTATACCGTGCACATCCTTGCCACACAGAGATGGGAATGTTGACCAGGAGCAGCAGGAGTTATACAGAGCACACCCTGGCCACACAGTGATGGGAATGTTGACCAGGAGCTGCAGGAGTTATACAGAGCACACCCTGGCCACACACAGAGATACGACTGTTGACCAGGAGCTACTGGGGTTATACAGTGCCCATCCTTGCCACACAGAGATGGGAATGTAGACCAGGAGCTGCAGGGGTTATACAGAGCTCACCCTGGCCACACATAGATGGGGATATTGACCAGGAGCTGCAGGGGTATACAGAGCACACCCTGACCACACACAGAGGTGGGAATGTTGACCAGGAGCTGCAGGAGTTGTACAGAGCACACCCTTGCCATACAGAGATAGGAATGTTTGCCAGGAGCTGCAGGAGTATACAGAGCACATCCTGGCCACACAGAGATGGGAATGTTGACCAGGTGCTGCAGGAGTATACAGAGCACATCCTGGCCACACAGAGATGGGAATGTTGACCAGGAGCTGCAGGGGTTATACAGAGCACACACTGGCCACACCGAGATGGGAATGTTGACCAGGAGCTGAAGAGTTATACAGAGCACACCCTGGGCACACACAGATGGGAATGTTGACCAGGAGCTGCAAGGGTTATACTGAGCACACCCTGGCCACACAGAGATGGGAATGTTGACCAGGAGCTGCAGGAGTTATACAGAGCACACCCTGGCCACACAGAAATGGGAATATTGACCAGGAGTTGTAGGAGTTATACAGAGCACAACCTGGCCACACCGAGATGGGAATGTTGACCAGGAGCTGAAGAGTTATACAGAGCACACCCTGGGCACACACAGATGGGAATGTTGACCAGGAGCTGCAGGAGTTATACAGAGCACACCCTGGCCACACAGAGATGGGAATGTTGACCAGGAGCAGAGGTTATACAGAGCACACCCTGGCCACAGAGAGATGGGAATGTTGACCAGGAGCTGCAGGGGTTATACAGAGCACATCCTGGCCACACAGAGATGGGAATGTTGACCAGGAGCTGCAGGAGTTATACAGAGCACATCCTGGCCACACACACAGATGGGAATGTTGGCCAGGAGCTGGAGGGGATATACACAGCACATCCTGGCCACACAGAGAAGGGAATGTTGACCAGGAGCTGCAGGGGTTATAGAGAGCACACCCTGGACACACACAGAGATGGGAATGTTGACCAGGAGCTGCAGGGGTTATAGAGAGCACACCCTGGACACACACAGAGATGGGAATGTTGACCAGGTGCTGCAGTGGTTATACAGTGCGCACGCTGTCCACACACAGATGGGAGTGTTGACCAGGAGCTGCTGGGGTTATACAGAGCACACCCTGGACACACGCACAGATGGAAATGTTGACCAGGAGCTGCAGGGGTTATACAGAGCACACCCTGGCCACACAGATGGGAATGTTGACCAGGAGCTGCAGGAGATATACACACCACACCCTGGACACACAGACAGATGGGAATGGTGTCCAGGAGCTGCAGGGGTTTTACAGAGCACAACCTGGCCACACAGAAATGGGAAAATTGACCAGGAGCTGCAGGAGTTATACAGAGCACAACCTGGCCACACAGAGATGGTAATGTTGACCAGGAGCTGCAGGAGTTATACAGAGCATACCCTGGGCACACACAGATGGGAATGTTGACCAGGAGCTGCAGGTCTTATACAGAGCGCCACCTGGCCTCACAGAGAAGGACATGTTGACCAGGAGCTGCAGGAGTTATACAGAGCACACCCTGGCCACACAGAGTTGGGAATGTAGACCAGGAGCTGCAGGGGTTATACAGAGCACACCCTGGGCACACACAGATGGGAATGTTGACCAGGAGCTGCAGGGGTTATACTGAGCACACCCTGGCCACACAGAGATGGGAATGTTCACCAGGAGCTGCAGGGGTTATACAGAGCACACACTGGCCACACAGAGATGGGAATGTTGACCAGGAGCTGAGGAGTTATACAGAGCACACCCTGGGCACACACAGATGGGAATGTTGACCAGGAGCTGCAGGGGTTATACTGAGCACACCCTGGCCACACAGAGATGGGAATGTTGACCAGGAGCTGCAGGAGTTATACAGAGCACATCCTGGCCACACAGAGATGGGAATGTTGACCATGATCTGCAGGGGTTATACTGAGCACACCCTGGCCACACACAGAAATGGGAAAGTTGACCAGGAGTGCAGGAGTTATACAGGGCACAACCTGGCCACATAGAGATGGGAATGTTGACCAGGAGCTGCAGGAGTTATACAGAGCACACCCTGGCCACACAGAGATGGGAATGTTGACCAGGAGCTGCAGGGGTTATACAGAGCACACCCTGGCCACACACAGAGATGGGAATGTTGACCAGGAGTTGCAGGGGTTATACAGAGCGCCACCTGGCCTCACAGAGAAGGACATGTTGACCAGGAGCTGCAGGGGTTATACAGAGCACACCCTGGCCACACAGAGATGGGAATGTTAACCAGGAGCTGCAGGAGTTATACAGAGCACCCCCTGACCACACATAGAGATGGGAATGTTGACCAGGAGCTGCAGGAGTTATACAGAGCACACCCTGGCCACACACAGAGATGGGAATGTTGACCAGGAGCTACTGGGATTATACAGTGCCCATCCTTGCCACACAGAGATGGGAATGTAGACCAGGAGCTGCAGGGGTTATACAGAGCACACCCTCGCCACACATAGATGGGGATATTGACCAGGAGCTGCAGGGGTATACAGAGCAAACCCTGACCACACACAGAGATGGGAATGTTGACCAGGAGCTGCAGGAGTTATACAGAGCACACCCTTGCCACACAGAGATGGGAATGTTTACCAGGAGCTGCAGGAGTATACAGAGCACATCCTGTCCACACAGAGATGGGAATGTTGACCAGGTGCTGCAGGAGTATACAGAGCACATCCTGGCCACACAGAGATGGGAATGTTCACCAGGAGCTGCAGGGGTTATACAGAGCACACACTGGCCACACAGAGATGGGAATGTTGACCAGGAGCTGAGGAGTTATACAGAGCGCACCCTGGGCACACACAGATGTGAATGTTGACCAGGAGCTGCAGGGGTTATACTGAGCACACCCTGGCCACACAGTGATGGGAATGTTGACCAGGAGCTGCAGGGGTTATACAGAGCACACCCAGGCCTCACAGAGAAGGACATGTTGACCAGGAGCTGCAGGAGTTATACAGAGCACACCCTGGCCACACACAGAGATGGAAATATTAACCAGGAGCTGCAAGGGCTATACAGAGCACATCATGGCCACACACAGAAATGGGAAAGTTGACCAGGAGTGCAGGAGTTATACAGAGCACAACCTGGCCACATAGAAATGGGAATGTTGACCAGGAGCTGCAGGGGTTATACAGAGCAAACCCTGGACACACAGAGATGGGAATGTTGACCAGGAGCTGCAGGGATTATACAGAGCACACCCTGGCCACTCAGAGATGGGAATGTTGACCAGGAGCTGCAGGAGTTATACAGAGCACATCCTGGCCACACACAGAGATGGGAATGTTAACCAGGAGCTGCAGGGGTTATACAGAGCACACCCTGGCCACACCGAGATGGCAATGTTGAGCAGGAGCTGCAGGAGTATACAGGGCACATCCTGGCCACACACAGAGATGGGAATGTTAACCAGGAGCTGCAGGGGTTATACAGAGCACACCCTGGCCACACAGAGATGGGAATGTTCACCAGGAGCTGCAGGAGTTATACAGAGCACACCCTGGGCACACACACAGATGGGAATGTTGTCCAGGAGCTGCAGGGGTTATACAGAGCACAACCTGGCCACAGAGAAATGGGAATATTGACCAGAAGCTGCAGGAGTTATACAGAGCACAACCTGGCCACACAGAGATGGTAATGTTGACCAGGAGCTGCAGGAGTTATACAGAGCATACCCTGGGCACACACAGATGGGAATGTTGACCAGGAGCTGCAGGGGTTATACAGAGCGCCACCTGGCCTCACAGAGAAGGACATGTTGACCAGGAGCTGCAGGAGTTATACAGAGCCCACACTGGCCACACAGAGATGGGAATGTAGACCAGGAGCTGCAGGGGTTATACAGAGCACACCCTGGCCACACAGAGATGGGAATGTTGACCAGGAGCTGCAGGAGGTATACAAAGCACATACTGGCCACACACAGAAATGGCAATGTTAACCAGGAGCTGCAGGGGTCATACAGAGGACACCCTGGCCACACAGAAATGGGAATGTTAACCAGGAGCTGCAGGGGTTAGACAGAGCACACACTGGCCAGACAGAGATGGGAATGTTTACCAGGAGCTGCAGGGGTATACAGAGCACATCCTGGCAACACAGAGATGGGAATGTTGACCAGGTGCTGCAGGAGTATACAGAGCACATCCTGGCCACACAGAGATGGGAATGTTCACCAGGAGCTGCAGGGCTTATACAGAGCACACACTGGCCACACAGAGATGGGAATGTTGACCAGGAGCTGAGGAGTTATACAGAGCACACCCTGGGCACACACAGATGAAAAAGTTGACCAGGAGCTGCAGGGGTTATACTGAGCACACCCTGGCCACACAGAGATGGAAATGTTGACCAGGAGCTGCAGGGGTTATACAGAGCACACCCTGGCCTCACAGAGAAGGACATGTTGACCAGGAGCTGCAGGAGTTATGCAGAGCACACCCTGGCCACACACAGAAATTGGAATGTTGACCAGCAGCTGCAGGAGTTATACAGATCACAACCTGGCCACATAGAGATGGGAATGTTGACCAGGAGCTGCAGGAGTTATACAGAGCATACCCTGGGCACACACAGATGGGAATGTTGACCAGGAGATGCAGGGGTTATACAGAGCACACCCTGGCCACACACAGAGATGGGAATGTTGACCAGGAGCTGCAGGGGTTATACAGAGCACACCCTGGCCTCACAGAGAAGGACATGTTGACCAGGAGCTGCAGGGGTTATACAGTGCACACCCTGGCCACACAGAGATGGGAATGTTGACCAGGAGCTGCAGGGGTTATACAGAGCACACCCTGGCCACACGGAGATGGGAATGTTGACCAGGAGCTGCAGGGGTTATACAGAGCACACCCTGGCCTCACAGAGAAGGACATGTTGACCAGGAGCTCCAGGAGTTATACAGAGCACACCCTTGCCACACAGTGATGGGAATGTTTACCAGGAGCTGCAGGAGTATACAGAGCACATCCTGTCCACACAGAGATGGGAATGTTGACCAGGTGCTGCAGGAGTATACAGAGCACATCCTGGCCACACAGAGATGGGAATGTTCACCAGGAGCTGCAGGGGTTATACAGAGCACACCCTGGCCACACAGAGATGGGAATGTTAACCAGGAGCTGCAGGGTTTATACAGAGCACACCCTGGCCACACACAGAAATTGGAATGTTGACCAGCAGCTGCAGGAGTTATACAGTGCACACCCTGGGCACACACAGATGAAAAAGTTGACCAGGAGCTGCAGGGGTTATACTGAGCACACCCTGGCCACACAGAGATGGGAATGTTAACCAGGAGCTGCAGGGTTTATACAGAGCACACCCTGGCCACACAGAGATGGGAATGTTAACCAGGAGCTGCAGGGTTTATACAGAGCACACCCTGGCCACACACAGAAATTGGAATGTTGACCAGCAGCTGCAGGAGTTATACAGTGCACACCCTGGGCACACACAGAGATGGGAATGTTGACCATGAGCTGCTGGGGTTATACAGATCACAACCTGGCCACATAGAGATGGGAATGTTGACCAGGAGCTGCAGGAGTTATACAGAGCATACCCTGGGCACACACAGATGGGAATGTTGACCAGGAGCTGCAGGGGTTATACAGAGCACACCCTGGTCACACACAGAGATGGGAATGTTAACCAGGAGCTGCAGGGGTTATACAGAGCACACCCTGGTCACACAGAGATGGGAATGTTGACCAGGAGCTGCAGGGGTTATACAGAGCACCCCCTGGCCACACATAGAGATGGGAACGTTGACAAGGAGCTGCAGTGGTTATACAGAGCACACCCTGGCCACACAGAGATGGGAATGTTGACCAGGATCTGTAGGGGTTTATGCAGAGCACACCCTGGCCACACATAGATGGCGGTGTTGACCAGGAGCTGCAGGGGTATACAGGGCACATCCTGGCCAAACAGAGATAGGAATGTTGACCAGGAGCTGCAGGAGTTATACAGAGCACACCCTGACCACACACAGAGATGGGAATGTTGACCAGGAGCTGCAGGAGTATTCAGAGCACATCCTGGCCACACAGAGATGGGAATGTTGACCAGGACATGCAGGAGTTATACAGAGCACACCCTGGCCACACACAGCGATGGGAATGTTGACCAGGAGCTGCTGGGGTTATACAGTGCACATCCTGGCCACACAGAGATGGGAATGTTGACCAGGAGCTGCAGGGGTTATACAGAGCACACCCTGGCCACACAGTGATGGGAATGTTGACCAGGAGCTGCAGGGGTTATACAGAGCACACCCTGGACACACAGAGATGCGAATGTTGACCAGGAGCTGCAGGGGTTATACATTGCACATCCTGGCCACACAGACATGGGAATGTTGACCAGGAGCTACTGGGGTTACACAAAGCCCACCCTGGCCACACAGAGATGGGAATGTTGACCAGGAGCTGCAGGGGTTATACAGAGCACACCCCGGCCACACAGAGATGGGAATGTTGACCAGGAGCTGCAGGGGTTATACAGAGCACACCCTGGCCACACAGAGATGGGAATGTTGACCAGGAGCTGCAGGGGTTATACAGAGCACACCCCGGCCACACAGAGATGGGAATGTTGACCAGCAGCTGCAGGGGTTATAGAGAGCACACCCTGGCCACACAGAGATGGGAATGTTGACCAGGAGCTGCAGGGGTTATACAGAGCACACCCTGGCCACACAGAGATGGGAATGTTGACCAGGAGCTGCAGGGGTTAAACAGAGCACACCCTGTCCACACAGAGATGGGAATGTTGACCAGGAGCTGCTGGGGTTATACAGAGCACATCCTGGACACACAGAGATGGGAATGTTGACCAGGAGATGCAGGGGTTATACAGAGCACACCCTGGTCACACAGAGATGGGAATGTTGACCAGGAGCTGCAGGGGTTAAACAGAGCACACCCTGTCCACACAGAGATGGGAATGTTGACCAGGAGCTGCTGGGGTTATACAGAGCACATCCTGGCCACACAGAGATGGGAATGTTAATCAGGAGATTCAGGGGTTACACAGATCACTCCCAGGACACACTGAGAGATGGTAATGTTGACCAGGAGCTGCAGGAGTTATACAGAGCACACCCTGGACACACACACAGACGGCAATGCTGACCAGGAGCTGCAGGGGTTATACAGAGCACAACCTGGCCACACAGAGATGTGAATGTTGACCAGGAGCTGCAGCAGTTATACAGAGCATACCCTGGGCACACACAGATGGGACTGTTGACCAGGAGCAGCATGGGTTATACAGAGCGCCACCTGACCTCACAGAGAAGGACATGTTGAAAAGGAGCTGCAGGATTTATACAGAGCACACCCTGGCCACACAGAGATGGGAATGTAGACCAGGAGCTGCAGGGGTTATACAAAGCACATTCTAACCACACACAGAGATGGGAATGTTAACCATGAGCTGAAGGGGTTATACAGTGCACACCCTGGCCATACACAGAGATGGGAATGTTGATCAGGAGCTGCAGGAGTTATACAGTGCACACCCTGGCCACACACAGTGATGGGAATGTTGACCAGGAGCTGCTGGGGTTATACAGAGCACACCCTGGCCGCACAAGGATGGCAATGTTGACCAGGAGCTGCAGGATGTTATACAGTGCACACCCTGGCCACACACAGAGATGGGAATGTTGACCAGGAGCTGCTGGGGTTCGACAGAGCACACCCTGAACCATACACAGAGATGGGAATGTTGACCAGGAGCTACTGGGATTATACAGTGCACATCCTGGCCACACAGAGATGGGAATGTTGACCAGGAGCAGCAGGGGTTCTACAGAGCACACACTGGCCACACAGAGATGGGAATGTTGACCATGAGCTGCAGGGGTTATACAGAGCACAACCTGGCCACACAGAAATGGGAATGTTGACCAGAAGCTGCAGGAGTTATCCAAAGCACATACTGACCACACACAGAGATGGGAATGTTAACCAGGATCTGCAGGAGTTATACAGAGCACACCCTGGCCACACAGAGATGGGAATGTTGACCAGGAACTGCTGGGGTTATCCAGAGCACACCCTGACCAAACACAGAGATGGGAATGTTGACCAGGAACTGCTGGGGTTATAAAAGAGCTCACCCTGGCCACACAGAGATGGGAATGTTAACCAGGAGCTGCAGGGGTTACACTGATCACTCCCAGGACACACTGAGAGATGGGAATGTTGACCAGCAGTTGCAGGGGTTATACAGAGCACACCCTGGACACGCAGAGTTGGGAATGTTGACCAGGAGCTGCAGGGGTTATACAGATCACACCCTGGCCACGCAGAGATGGGAATGTTGACCAGGAGCTGCAGGGCTTATACAGAGCACACCCTGGCCACACAGAGAAATGGGAATGTTGACCAGGAGCTGCAGGGGTTATGCAGATCACACCCTGGCCACGCAGAGATGGGAATGTTGACCAGGAGCTGCAGGGGTTATACAGAGCACACCCTGGCCACACAGAGATGTGAATGTTGACCAGGAGCTGCAGGAGAATACAGTCCACACCCTGGCCAAACACAGAGATGAGAATGTTGACCAGGAGCTGCAGGGGTTATACAGAGCACACCCTGGCCACACAGAGACGGGAATGTTGACCAGGAGCTGCTGGGGTTATACAGAGCACAGCCTGAGCACAAACAGAGATGGGAATGTTGACCATGAGCTGCAGGGGTTATACAGTGCACACCCTGGCCACACAGAGATGGGAATGTTGACCAGGAGCTGCAGGGGTTATACAGAGCACATCCAGGCCACACAGATATGGGAATGTTGACCAGGAGCTGCAGGGGTTATACAGAGCACATCCTGGCCACACAGAGATGGGAATGTTGACCCGGAGCTGCAGGGGTTATACAGAGCACATCCTGGCCACACAGATATGGGAATGTTGCCCAGGAGCTGCTAGGGTTATACAGAGCACACCCTGGCCACACAGAGATGGGAATGTTGACCAGGAGCTGCAGGGGTTATACAGAGTACACCCTGGCCACATAGAGATGGGAATGTTGACCAGGAGCTGCTGGGGTTCTACAGAGCACACCCTGACCACACACAGAGATGGGAATGTTGACCAGGAGCTACTGGGATTATACAGTGCACATCCTGGCCACACAGAGATGGGAATGTTGACCAGGAGCAGCAGGGGTTATACAGAGCACACACTGGCCACACAGAGATGGGAATGTTGACCAGGAGCAGGAGTTATACAGAGCACAACCTGGCCACACAGAAATGGGAATGTTGACCAGGAGCTGCAGGAGTTATACAGAGCATACCCTGGGCACACACAGATGGGAATGTTGACCAGGAACTGCAGGGGTTATACAGAGCGACACCTGGCCTCACAGAGAAGGACATGTTGACGAGGAGCTGCAGGAGTTATCCAAAGCACATACTGACCACACACAGAGATGGGAATGTTAACCAGGATCTGCAGGAGTTATACAGAGCACACCCTGGCCACACAGAGATGGGAATCTTGACCAGGAACTGCTGGGGTTATACAGAGCACACCCTGACCACACACAGAGATGGGAATGTTGACCAGGATCTGCAGGAGTTATACAGAGCACACCCTGGCCACACAGAGATGGGAATGTTGACCAGGAACTGCTGGGGTTATAAAAGAGCTCACCCTGGCCACACAGAGATGGGAATGTTAACCAGGAGCTGCAGGGGTTACACAGAGCACACCCTGGCCACACAGAGATGGGAATGTTGACCAGGAGCTGCAGGGGTTATACAGATGACAGCCTGGCCACGCAGAGATGGGAATGTTGACCAGGAGCTGCAGTGGTTATACAGATCACACCCTGGCCACGCAGAGATGGGAATGTTGACCAGGAGCTGCAGGGGTTATACAGAGCACACCCTGGCCACACATAGATGGGAATGTTGACCAGGAGCTGCAGGAGAATACAGACCACAACCTGGCCAAACACAGAGATGAGAATGTTGACCAGGAGCTGCAGGGGTTATACAGAGCACACCCTGGCCACACAGATACGGGAATGTTGACCAGGAGCTGCTGGGGTTATACAGAGCACACCCTGGGCACAAACAGAGATGGGAATGTTGACCATGAGCTGCAGGGGTTATACAGAGCACACCCTGGCCACACATAGATGGAAATGTTGACCAGGAGCTGCAGGGGTTATACAGAGCACATCCTGGCCACACAGATATGGGAATGTTGACCAGGAGCTGCAGGGGTTATCCAGAGCACATCCTGGCCACACAGATATGGGAATGTTGACCAGGAGCTGCAGGGGTTATACAGAGCACATCCTGGCCACACAGAGATGGGAATGTTGACCAGGAGCTGCAGGGGTTATACAGAGCACATCCTGGCCACACAGATATGGGAATGTTTCCCAGGAGCTGCTAGGGTTATACAGAGCACACGCTGGCCACACAGAGATGGGAATGTTGACCAGGAGCTGCAGGGGTTATACAGAGCACACCCTGGCCACACACAGATGGGAATGTTGACCAGGAGCTGCAGGGGTTATACAGAGCACACCCTGGCCACACAGAGGTGGGAATGTTGACCAGGAGCAGGGTTTATACAGAGCACATCCATTCCACACAGAGATGGGAATGTTAACCATGAGCTGCAGGGGTTATACAGAGCACAGCCTGGCCACACAGAGATGGGAATGTTGACCAGGATCTGCAGGAGTTATACAGAGCACACCCTGGCCACACAGAGATGGGAATGTTGACCAGGAACTGCTGGGGTTATAAACGAGCTCACCCTGGCCACACAGAGATGGGAATGTTAACCAGGAGCTGCAGGGGTTACACAGATCACTCCCAGGACACACTGAGAGATGGGAATATTGACCAGGAGCTGCAGTGGTTATACAGATCACACCCTGGCCACGCAGAGATGGGAATGTTGACCAGGAGCTGCAGGGGTTATACAGAGCACAGCCTGGCCACACAGAGATGGGAATGTCGACCAGGAGTTGCAGGAGTTATACAGAGCACACCCTGGTCACACAGATATGGGAATGTAGACCAGGAGCTGCAGGGGTTATACAGAGCAGACCCTGGCCACACAGAGATGGGAATGTAGACCAGGAGCTGCAGGGGTTATACAGAGCACACCCTGGCCACACACAGATGGGAATGTTGACCAGGAGCTGCAGGGGATATACAGAGCACATCCTGGCCACACAGAGATGGGAATGTTGACCAGGAGCAGCAGGGGTTATACAGAGCACACCCTGGACACACACAGATGGGAATGCTGACCAGGAGCTGCAGGGGTTATACAGAGCACACACTGGCCACACAGAGATGGGAATGTTGACCAGGAGCAGGAGTTATACAGAGCACAACGTGGCCACACAGAAATGGGAATGTTGACCAGGAGCTGCAGGAGTTGTACAGAGCATACCCTGGGCACACACAGATGGGAATGTTGACCAGGAGCTGCACGGGTTATACAAAGCACATACTGACCACACACAGAGATGGGAATGTTAACCATGAGCTGCAGGGGTTATACAGTGCACATCCTGGCCACACAGAGAAGGACATGTTGACCAGGAGCTGCAGGAGTTATACAAAGCACATACTGACCACACACAGAGATGGGAATGTTAACCATGAGCTGCAGGGGTTATACAGTACACATCCTGGCCACACAGAGATGGGAATGTTTACCAGGAGCTGCTGGGGTTATACAGTGCACACCAAGGACACACACACAGATGGGAATGTTGACCAGGAGCTGCAGGGGTGAGACAGAGCACACTCTGGCCACACAGAGATGGGAATGTTGACCAGGAGCTGCAGGGGTTATACAGAGCACACCCTGGTCACACACACAGATGGGAGTGTTGACCAGGAGCTGCAGGAGTTAAACAGAGCACATCCTGGCCACACACACAGATGGGAATGTTGGCCAGGAGCTGGAGGGAATATACAGAGCACATCCTGGCCACACAGAGAAGGGAATGTTGACCAGGAGCTGCAGAGGTTATACAGTGCGCACGCTGTCCACACACAGATGGGAGTTTTGACCAGGAGATGCTGGGGTTATACAGAGCACACCCTGGACACACACACAGATGGAAATGTTGACCAGGAGCTGCAGGGGTTATACAGAGCACACCCTGGCCACACAGATGGGAATGTTGACCAGGAGCTGCAGGAGATATACAGAGCACACCCTGGACACACAGACAGATGGGAACGATGTCCAGGAGCTGCAGGGGTTATACAGAGCACAACCTGGCCACACAGAAATGGGAATATTGACCAGGAGCTGCAGGAGTTATACAGAGCACAACCTGGCCACACAGAGATGGGAATGTTGACCAAGAGCTGCAGGAGTTATACAGAGCATACCCTGGGCACACAGAGATGGGAATGTTGACCAGGAGCTGCAGGGGTTATACAGAGCGCCACCTGGCCTCACAGAGAAGGACATGTTGACCAGGAGCTGCAGGAGTTATACAGAGCACACCCTGGCCACACAGAAATGGGAATGTAGACCAGGAGCTGCAGGGGTTATACTGAGCACACCCTGGCCACACAGAAATTGGAATGTTAACCAGGAGCTGCAGGGGTTATACAGAGCACACCCTGACCACACACAGAGATGGGAATGTTGACCAGTAGCTACTGGGATTATACAGTGCACATCCTGGCCACACAGAGATGGGAATGTTGACCAGGAGCAGCAGGGGTTATCCAGAGCACACCCTGACCACACACAGAGATGGGAATGTTGACCAGGCAGGAGCTGCAGGAGTTATACAGAGCACACCCTTGCCACACAGAGATGGGAATGTTTACCAGGAGCTGCAGGAGTATACAGAGCACATCCTGGCCACACAGAGATAGGAATGTTGACCAGGTGCTGCAGGACTATACAGAGCACATCCTGGCCACACAGAGATGGGAATGTTCACCAGGAGCTGCAGGGGTTTTACAGAGCACACACTGGCCACACAGAGATGGGAATGTTGACCAGGAGCTGAGGAGTTATACAGAGCACACCCTGGGCACACACAGATGGGAATGTTGACCAGGAGCTGCAGGGGTTATACTGAGCACACCCTGGCCACACACAGAGATGGGAAAGTTGACCAGGAGTGCAGGAGTTATACAGAGCACAACCTGGCCACATAGAGATGGGAATATTGACCAGGAGCTGCAGGAGTTATACAGAGCATACCCTGGGCACACACAGATGGGAATGTTGACCAGGAGCTGCAGTGGTTATACAGAGCACACCCTGGCCACACACAGAGATGGGAATGTTGACCAGGAGTTGCAGGGGTTATACAGAGCGCCACCTGGCCTCACAGAGAAGGACATCTTGACCAGGAGCTGCAGGAGTTATACAGAGCACACCCTGGCCACACAGAGATGGGAATGTCGACCAGGAGCTGCAGGGGTTATACAGTGCACACCCTGGCCTCACAGAGAAGGACATGTTGACCAGGAGCTGCAGGAGTTATACAGAGCACACCCTGGCCACACACAGAGATGGGAATGTTAACCAGGAGCTGCAGGGGTTATACAGAGCACACCCTGGCCACACAGAGATGGGAATGTTGACCAGGAGCTGCAGGAGTTATACAGAGCACCCCCTGACCACACATAGAGATGGGAATGTTGACCAGGAGCTGCAGGAGTTATACAGAGCACACCCTGGCCACACACAGAGATGGGAATGTTGACCAGGAGCTACTGGGATTATACAGTGCCCATCCTTGCCACACATAGATGGGAATGTAGACCAGGAGCTGCAGGGGTTATACAGAGCACACCCTGGCCACACATAGATGGTAATGTTGACCAGGAGCTGCAGGAGTTATACAGAGCATACCCTGGGCACACACAGATGGGAATGTTGACCAGGAGCTGCAGGGGTTATACAGAGCGCCACCTGGCCTCACAGAGAAGGACATGTTGACCAGGAGCTGCAGGAGTTATACAGAGCACACCCTGGCCACACAGAGATGGGAATGTAGACCAGGAGCTGCAGGGGTTATACAGAGCACACCCTGGCCACACAGAGATGGGAATGTTGACCAGGAGCTGCAGGAGGTATACAAAGCACATACTGGCCACACACAGAAATGGGAATGTTAACCAGGAGCTGCAGGGGTCATACAGAGCACACGCTGGCCACACAGAAATGGGAATGTTAACCAGGAGCTGTAGGGGTTAGACAGAGCACACCCTGGACACACAGAGATGGGAATGTTGACCAGGAGCTACTGGGATTATACAGTGCACATCCTGGCCACACAGAGATGGGAATGTTGACCAGGAGCAGCAGGGGTTATACAGAGCACACCCTGACCACACACAGAGATGGGAATGTTGACCAGGAGCTGCAGGAGTTATACAGTGCACACCCTTGCCACACAGAGATGCGGATGTTTACCAGGAGCTGCAGTAGTATACAGAGCACACCCTGGCCACACAGAGATGGGAATGTTCACCAGGAGCTGCAGGGGTTATACAGAGCACACACTGGCCACACAGAGATTGTCATGTTGACCAGGAGCTGAGGAGTTATCCAGAGCACACCCTGGGCACACACAGATGGGAATGCTGACCAGGAGCTGCAGGGGTTATACTGAGCACACCCTAACCACACAGAGATGGGAATGTTGACCAGGAGCCGCAGGGGTTATACAGAGCACACCCTGGCCTCACAGAGAAGGACATGTTGACCAGGAGCTGCAGGAGTTATACAGAGCACACCCTGGCCACACAGAGATGGGAATGTTGACCAGGAGCTGCAGGAGTATACAGAGCACATCCTGGCCACACAGAGATAGGAATGTTGACCAGGTGCTGCAGGACTATACAGAGCACATCCTGGCCACACAGAGATGGGAATGTTCACCAGGAGCTGCAGGGGTTTTACAGAGCACACACTGGCCACACAGAGATGGGAATGTTGACCAGGAGCTGAGGAGTTATACAGAGCACACCCTGGGCACACACAGATGGGAATGTTGACCAGGAGCTGCAGGGGTTATACTGAGCACACCCTGGCCACACACAGAGATGGGAAAGTTGACCAGGAGTGCAGGAGTTATACAGAGCACAACCTGGCCACATAGAGATGGGAATGTTGACCAGGAGCTGCAGGAGTTATACAGAGCATACCCTGGGCACACACAGATGGGAATGTTGACCAGGAGCTGCAGTGGTTATACAGAGCACACCCTGGCCACACACAGAGATGGGAATGTTGACCAGGAGTTGCAGGGGTTATACAGAGCGCAACCTGGCCTCACAGAGAAGGACATCTTGACCAGGAGCTGCAGGAGTTATACAGAGCACACCCTGGCCACACAGAGATGGGAATGTTGACCAGGAGCTGCAGGGGTTATACAGTGCACACCCTGGCCTCACAGAGAAGGACATGTTGACCAGGAGCTGCAGGAGTTATACAGAGCACACCCTGGCCACACACAGAGATGGGAATGTTAACCAGGAGCTGCAGGGGTTATACAGAGCACACCCTGGCCACACAGAGATGGGAATGTTGACCAGGAGCTGCAGGAGTTATACAGAGCACCCCCTGACCACACATAGAGATGGGAATGTTGACCAGGAGCTGCAGGAGTTATACAGAGCACACCCTGGCCACACACAGAGATGGGAATGTTGACCAGGAGCTACTGGGATTATACAGTGCCCATCCTTGCCACACATAGATGGGAATGTAGACCAGGAGCTGCAGGGGTTATACAGAGCACACCCTGGCCACACATAGATGGTAATGTTGACCAGGAGCTGCAGGAGTTATACAGAGCATACCCTGGGCACACACAGATGGGAATGTTGACCAGGAGCTGCAGGGGTTATACAGAGCGCCACCTGGCCTCACAGAGAAGGACATGTTGACCAGGAGCTGCAGGAGTTATACAGAGCACACCCTGGCCACACAGAGATGGGAATGTAGACCAGGAGCTGCAGGAGTTATACAGAGCACACCCTGGCCACACAGAGATGGGAATGTAGACCAGGAGCTGCAGGGGTTATACAGAGCACACCCTGGCCACACAGAGATGGGAATGTTGACCAGGAGCTGTAGGAGGTATACAAAGCACATACTGGCCACACACAGAAATGGGAATGTTAACCAGGAGCTGCAGGGGTCATACAGAGCACACGCTGGCCACACAGAAATGGGAATGTTAACCAGGAGCTGTAGGGGTTAGACAGAGCACACCCTGGACACACAGAGATGGGAATGTTGACCAGGAGCTACTGGGATTATACAGTGCCCATCCTTGCCACACATAGATGGGAATGTAGACCAGGAGCTGCAGGGGTTATACAGAGCACACCCTGGCCACACATAGATGGTAATGTTGACCAGGAGCTGCAGGAGTTATACAGAGCATACCCTGGGCACACACAGATGGGAATGTTGACCAGGAGCTGCAGGGGTTATACAGAGCGCCACCTGGCCTCACAGAGAAGGACATGTTGACCAGGAGCTGCAGGAGTTATACAGAGCACACCCTGGCCACACAGAGATGGGAATGTAGACCAGGAGCTGCAGGAGTTATACAGAGCACACCCTGGCCACACAGAGATGGGAATGTTGACCAGGAGCTGCAGGGGTTATACAGAGCACACCCTGGCCACACAGAGATGGGAATGTTGACCAGGAGCTGCAGGAGGTATACAAAGCACATACTGGCCACACACAGAAATGGGAATGTTAACCAGGAGCTGCAGGGGTCATACAGAGCACACGCTGGCCACACAGAAATGGGAATGTTAACCAGGAGCTGTAGGGGTTAGACAGAGCACACCCTGGACACACAGAGATGGGAATGTTGACCAGGAGCTACTGGGATTATACAGTGCACATCCTGGCCACACAGAGATGGGAATGTTGACCAGGAGCAGCAGGGGTTATACAGAGCACACCCTGACCACACACAGAGATGGGAATGTTGACCAGGAGCTGCAGGAGTTATACAGAGCACACCCTTGCCACACAGAGATGGGGATGTTTACCAGGAGCTGCAGTAGTATACAGAGCACACCCTGGCCACACAGAGATGGGAATGTTCACCAGGAGCTGCAGGGGTTATACAGAGCACACACTGGCCACACAGAGATTGTCATGTTGACCAGGAGCTGAGGAGTTATCCAGAGCACACCCTGGGCACACACAGATGGGAATGCTGACCAGGAGCTGCAGGGGTTATACTGAGCACACCCTAACCACACAGAGATGGGAATGTTGACCAGGAGCCGCAGGGGTTATACAGAGCACACCCTGGCCTCACAGAGAAGGACATGTTGACCAGGAGCTGCAGGAGTTATACAGAGCACACCCTGGCCACACAGAGATGGGAATGTTGACCAGGAGCTGCAGGGGTTATACAGAGCACACCCTGGCCTCACAGAGAAGGACATGTTGACCAGGAGCTGCAGGAGTTATACAGAGCACACCCTGGTCACACACAGAGATGGGAATGTTAACCAGGAGCTGCAGGGGTTATACAGAGCACATCCTGGCCACACAGAGATGGGAATGCAGACCCGGAGCTGCAGGAGTTATACAGAACACCCCCTGACCACACATAGAGATGGGAATGTTGACCAGGAGCTGCAGGAGTTATACAGAGCACACCCTGGCCACACACAGAGATGGGAATGTTGACCAGGAGCTACTGCGATTATACAGTGCACATCCTTGCCACACAGCGTTGGGAATGTTGACTACGATCTGTAGGGGTTTATGCAGAGCACACCCTGGCCACACATAGATGGGGATGTTGACCAGGAGCTGCAGGGGTATACAGGGCACATCCTGGCCAAACAGAGATGGGAATGTTGACCAGGAGCTGCAGGAGTTATACAGAGCACACCCTGACCACACACAGAGATGGGAATGTTGACCAGGAGCTGCTGGAGTATTCAGAGCACATCCTGGCCACACAGAGATGGGAATGTTGACCAGGACATGCAGGAGTTATACCGAGCACACCCTGGCCACACACAGCGATGGGAATGTTGACCAGGAGCTGCTGGGGTTATACAGTGCACACCCTGGCCACACAGAGATGGGAATGTTGACCAGGAGCTGCAGGGGTTATACAGAGCACTCCCTGGCCACACAGTGATGGGAATGTTGACCAGGAGCTGCAGGGGTTATACAGAGCACACCCTGGACACACAGAGATGGGAATGTTGACCAGGAGCTGCAGGAGTTATACAGAGCACACCCTTGCCACACAGAGATGGGAATGTTCACCAGGAGTGCAGGGGTTATACAGAGCACACACTGGCCACACAGAGATGGTCATGTTGACCAGGAGCTGAGGAGTTATCCAGAGCACACCCTGGGCACACACAGATGGGAATGCTGACCAGGAGCTGCAGGAGTTATACAGAGCACATCCTGGCCACACTGAGATGCGAATGTTGACCAGGAGCTGCAGGAGTTATCCAGAGCATACCCTGGGCACACACAGATGGGAATGTTGACCAGGAGCTGCAGGGGTTAGACAGAGCACACCCTGGCCACACACAGAGATGGGAATGTTGACCAGGAGTTGCATGGGTTATACAGAACGCCACCTGGCCTCACAGAGATGGGAATGTTGACCACGAGCAGGGGTTATACAGAGCACACCCTGGCCACACAGAGATGGGAATGTTGACCAGGAGCTGCAGGGGGTATACAGAGCACACCCTGGCCTCACAGAGAAGGACATGTTGACCAGGAGCTGCAGGAGTTATACAGAGCACACCCTGGTCACACACAGAGATGGGAATGTTAACCAGGAGCTGCAGGGGTTATACAGAGCACACCCTGGCCACACAGAGATGGGAATGCAGACCAGGAGCTGCAGGAGTTATACAGAGCACCCCCTGACCACACATAGAGATGGGAATGTTGACCAGGAGCTGCAGGAGTTTTACAGAGCACACCCTGGCCACACACAGAGATGGGAATGTTGACCAGGAGCTACTGAGATTATACAGTGCACATCCTTGCCACACAGCGTTGGGTATGTTGACTACGATCTGTAGGGGTTTATGCAGAGCACACCCTGGCCACACATAGATGGGGATGTTGACCAGGAGCTGCAGGGGTATACAGGGCACATCCTGGCCAAACAGAGATGGGAATGTTGACCAGGAGCTGCAGGAGTTATACAGAGCACACCCTGACCACACACAGAGATGGGAATGTTGACCAGGAGCTGCTGGAGTATTCAGAGCACATCCTGGCCACACAGAGATGGGAATGTTGACCAGGACATGCAGGAGTTATACAGAGCACACCCTGGTCACACACAGCGATGGGAATGTTGACCAGGAGCTGCTGGGGTTATACAGTGCACATCCTGGCCACACAGAGATGGGAATGTTGACCAGGAGCTGCAGGGGTTATACAGAGCACACCCTGGCCACACAGTGATGGGAATGTTGACCAGGAGCTGCAGGGGTTATACAGAGCACACCATGGACACACAGAGATGGGAATGTTGACCAGGAGCTGCAGGAGTTATACAGAGCACACCCTTGCCACACAGAGATGGGGATGTTTACCAGGAGCTGCAGGAGTATACAGAACACATCCTGGCCACACAGAGATGGGAATGTTGACCAGGTGCTGCAGGAGTATACAGAGCACATCCTGGCCACACAGAGATGGGAATGTTCACCAGGAGCTGCAGGGGTTATACAGAGCACACACTGGCCACACAGAGATGGTCATGTTGACCAGGAGCTGAGGGGTTATCCAGAGCACACCCTGGACACACACAGATGGGAATGTTGACCAGGAGCTGCAGGGGTTATACTGAGCACACCCTGGCCACACAGAGATGGGAATGTTGACCAGGAGCCGCAGGGGTTATACAGAGCACACCCTGGCCTCACAGAGAAGGACATGTTGACCAGGAGCTGCAGGAGTTATGCAGAGCACACCCTGGCCACACACAGAGATGGGAATGTTAACCAGGAGCTGCAGGGGTTATACAGAGCACACCCTGGCCACACACAGAAATGGGAATGTTGACCAGGAGCTGCAGGAGTTATACAGAGCATAACCTGGCCACATAGTGATGGGAATGTTGACCAGGAGCTGCAGGAGTTATCCAGAGCATACCCTGGGCACACACAGATGGGAATGTTGACCAGGAGCTGCAGGGGTTAGACAGAGCACACCCTGGCCACACACAGAGATGGGAATGTTGACCAGGAGTTGCAGGGGTTATACAGAGCACACCCTGGCCACACAGAGATGGGAATGTTAACCAGGAGCTGCAGGGGTTATACAGAGCACACCCTGGCCTCACAGAGAAGGACATGTTGACCAGGAGCTGCAGGAGTTGTACAGAGCACACCCTGGTCACACACAGAGATGGGAATGTTAACCAGGAGCTGCAGGGGTTATACAGAGCACACCCTGGCCACACAGAGATGGGAATGCTGACCAGGAGCTGCAGGAGTTATACAGAGCACAGCATGGCCACACAGAGAGATGGGAATGTTGACCAGGAGCTGCAGGAGTTATACTGAGCACACCCTGGCCACACAGAGATGGGAATGTTGACCAGGAGCTGAGGAGTTATCCAGAGCACACCCTGGGCACACACAGATGGGAATGTTGACCAGGAGCTGCAGGGGTTAGACAGAGCACACCCTGGCCATACACAGAGATGGGAATGTTTACCAGGAGCTGCAGGAGTTATACAGAGCACACCCTGGCCACACAGAGATGGGAATGTTGACCAGGAGCTGCAGCGGTTATACAGAGCACACCCTGGCCTCACAGAGAAGGACATGTTGACAAGGAGCTGCAGGAGTTGTACAGAGCACACCCTGGTCACACACAGAGATGGGAATGTTAACCAGGAGCTGCAGGGGTTATACAGAGCACACCCTGGCCACACAGAGATGGGAATGCTGACCAGGAGCTGCAGGAGTTATACAGAGCACCCCCTGACCACACACAGAGATGGGAATGTTGACCAGGAGCTACTGCGATTATACAGTGCACATCCTTGCCACACAGCGTTGGGAATGTTGACCAGGATCTGTAGGGTTTATGCAGAGCACACCCTGGCCCCACATAGATGGGGATGTTGACCAGGAGCTGCAGGGGTATACAGGGCACATCCTGGCCAAACAGAGATGGGAATGTTGACCAGGAGCTGCAGGAGTTATACAGAGCACACCCTGACCACACACAGAGATGGGAATGTTGACCAGGAGCTGCAGGAGTATTCAGAGCACATCCTGGCCACACAGAGATGGGAATGTTGACCAGGACATGCTGGAGTTATACAGAGCACACCCTGGCCACACACAGCGATTGGAATCTTGACCAGGAGCTGCTGGGGTTATACAGAGCACACCCTGGACACACAGAGATGGGAATGTTGACCAGGAGCTGCAGGGGTTAAACAGAGCACACCCTGGCCACACAGAGATGGGAATGTTGACCAGGAGCTGCTGGGGTTATACAGAGCACATCATGGATACACAGAGATGGGAATGTTGACCAGGAGCTGCTGGGTTTATACAGAGCACACCCTGGCCAAACTGTTATGGGAATGTTGAACAGGAGCTGCAGGAGTTATACTGAGCACACCCTGGCCACACATATATGGGAATGTTGACCAGGAGCTGCAGGAGTTATACAGAGCACACCCTGGCCACACATATATGGGAATGTTGACCAGGAGCTGCAGGAGTTATACAGAGCACACCCTGGCCACACAGAGATGAGTATGTTGAATAGGAGCTGCAGGTGTTATACAGTGCACACACTGGCCACACAGAGATGGGAATGTTGACCAGGAGCTGCTGGGGTTACACAGAGCACACCCTGGACACACAGTGAAGGACATGTTGACCAGGAACTGCAGGAGTTATACAGAGCACATCCTGGCCACACACACAGATGGGAATGTTGACCAGGAACTGCTGGGGTTATACAGAGCACACCCTGGACACACGCACAGATGGAAATGTTGACCAGGAGCTGCAGGGGTTATACAGAGCACACCCTGGACACACAGATGGGAATGTTGACCAGGAGCTGCAGGAGATATACAGAGCACACCCTGGATACACACACAGATGGGAATGTTGACCAGGAGCTGCAGGGGTTATACAGAGCACAACCTGGCCACACATTAATGGGAATATTGACCAGGAGCTGCAGGGGTTATACAGAGCACACCCTGGCCACACACAGAAATGGGAATGTTGACCAGGAGCTGCAGGAGTTATACAGAGCATAACCTGGCCACATAGTGATGGGAATGTTGACCAGGAGCTGCAGGAGTTATCCAGAGCATACCCTGGGCACACACAGATGGGAATGTTGACCAGGAGCTGCAGGGGTTAGACAGAGCACACCCTGGCCACACACAGAGATGGGAATGTTGACCAGGAGTTGCAGGGGTTATACAGAGCACACCCTGGCCACACAGAGATGGGAATGTTAACCAGGAGCTGCAGGCGTTATACAGAGCACACCCTGGCCTCACAGAGAAGGACATGTTGACCAGGAGCTGCAGGAGTTGTACAGAGCACACCCTGGTCACACACAGAGATGGGAATGTTAACCAGGAGCTGCAGGGGTTATACAGAGCACACCCTGGCCACACAGAGATGGGAATGCTGACCAGGAGCTGCAGGAGTTATACAGAGCACAGCATGGCCACACAGAGAGATGGGAATGTTGACCAGGAGCTGCAGGAGTTATACTGAGCACACCCTGGCCACACAGAGATGGGAATGTTGACCAGGAGCTGAGGA
The DNA here is from genome assembly GCF_047496885.1 of Scyliorhinus torazame. Classification (NCBI taxonomy): domain Eukaryota; kingdom Metazoa; phylum Chordata; class Chondrichthyes; order Carcharhiniformes; family Scyliorhinidae; genus Scyliorhinus; species Scyliorhinus torazame. The sequence goes on from NW_027307798.1 coordinate 558,595, forward strand.
GTTATCCAGAGCACACCCTGGGCACACACAGATGGGAATGTTGACCAGGAGCTGCAGGGGTTAGACAGAGCACACCCTGGCCATACACAGAGATGGGAATGTTTACCAGGAGCTGCAGGAGTTATACAGAGCACACCCTGGCCACACAGAGATGGGAATGTTGACCAGGAGCTGCAGCGGTTATACAGAGCACACCCTGGCCTCACAGAGAAGGACATGTTGACAAGGAGCTGCAGGAGTTGTACAGAGCACACCCTGGTCACACACAGAGATGGGAATGTTAACCAGGAGCTGCAGGGGTTATACAGAGCACACCCTGGCCACACAGAGATGGGAATGCTGACCAGGAGCTGCAGGAGTTATACAGAGCACCCCCTGACCACACACAGAGATGGGAATGTTGACCAGGAGCTACTGCGATTATACAGTGCACATCCTTGCCACACAGCGTTGGGAATGTTGACCAGGATCTGTAGGGTTTATGCAGAGCACACCCTGGCCACACATAGATGGGGATGTTGACCAGGAGCTGCAGGGGTATACAGGGCACATCCTGGCCAAACAGAGATGGGAATGTTGACCAGGAGCTGCAGGAGTTATACAGAGCACACCCTGACCACACACAGAGATGGGAATGTTGACCAGGAGCTGCAGGAGTATTCAGAGCACATCCTGGCCACACAGAGATGGGAATGTTGACCAGGACATGCAGGAGTTATACAGAGCACACCCTGGCCACACACAGCGATTGGAATCTTGACCAGGAGCTGCTGGGGTTATACAGAGCACACCCTGGACACACAGAGATGGGAATGTTGACCAGGAGCTGCAGGGGTTAAACAGAGCACACCCTGGCCACACAGAGATGGGAATGTTGACCAGGAGCTGCTGGGGTTATACAGAGCACATCATGGATACACAGAGATGGGAATGTTGACCAGGAGCTGCTGGGTTTATACAGAGCACACCCTGGCCAAACTGTTATGGGAATGTTGACCAGGAGCTGCAGGAGTTATACTGAGCACACCCTGGCCACACATATATGGGAATGTTGACCAGGAGCTGCAGGAGTTATACAGAGCACACCCTGGCCACACATATATGGGAATGTTGACCAGGAGCTGCAGGAGTTATACAGAGCACACCCTGGCCACACAGAGATGAGTATGTTGAATAGGAGCTGCAGGTGTTATACAGTGCACACACTGGCCACACAGAGATGGGAATGTTGACCAGGAGCTGCTGGGGTTACACAGAGCACACCCTGGACACACAGTGAAGGACATGTTGACCAGGAACTGCAGGAGTTATACAGAGCACATCCTGGCCACACACACAGATGGGAATGTTGACCAGGAACTGCTGGGGTTATACAGAGCACACCCTGGACACACGCACAGATGGAAATGTTGACCAGGAGCTGCAGGGGTTATACAGAGCACACCCTGGACACACAGATGGGAATGTTGACCAGGAGCTGCAGGAGATATACAGAGCACACCCTGGATACACACACAGATGGGAATGTTGACCAGGAGCTGCAGGGGTTATACAGAGCACAACCTGGCCACACATTAATGGGAATATTGACCAGGAGCTGCAGGGGTTATACAGAGCACACCCTGGCCTCACAGAGAAGGACGTGTTGACCAGGAGCTGCAGGAGTTATACAGAGCTCACCCTGGCCACACACAGAAATGGGAATGTTCACCAGGAGCTGCAGGGGTTATACAGAGCACACCCTGGCCACACACAGAAATGGGAATGTTGACCAGGAGCTGCAGGAGTTATACAGAGCACAACCTGGCCACATAGAGATGGGAATGTTGACCAGGAGCTGCAGGAGTTATACAGAGCACACCCTGGCCACACACAGAGATGGGAATGTTGACCAGGAGTTGCAGGGGTTATACAGAGCGCCACCTGGCCTCACAGAGAAGGACATGTTGACCAGGAGCTGCAGGAGTTATACAGAGCACACCCTGACCACACAGAGATGGGAATGTTGACCAGGAGCTGCAGGGGTTATACAGAGCACACCCTTGCCTCACAGAGAAGGACATGTTGACCAGGAGCTGCAGGAGTTATACAGAGCACACCCTGGCCACACACAGAGATGGGAATGTTAACCAGGCGCTGCAGGGGTTATACAGAGCACACCCTGGCAACACACAGAAATGGGAATGTTGACCAGGAGCTGCAGGAGTTATACAGAGCACAACCTGGCCACATAGAGATGGGAATGTTGACCAGGAGCTGCAGGAGTTATACAGAGCATACCCTGGGCACACACAGATGCAAATGTTGACCAGGAGCTGCAGGGGTTATACAGAGCACACCCTGGCCACACACAGAGATGGGAATGTTGACCAGGAGTTGCAGGGTTTATACAGAGCGCCACCTGGCCTCACAGAGAAGGACATGTTGACCAGGAGCTGCAGGAGTTATACAGAGCACACCCTGGCCACACAGAGATGGGAATGTTGACCAGGAGCTGCAGGGGTTATACAGAGCACACCCTGGCCACACAGAGATGGGAATGTTGACCAGGAGCTGCAGGAGTTATACAGAGCAATCCCTGACCACACATAAAGATGGGAATGTTGACCAGGGGCTGCAGGAGTTATACAGAGCACACCCTGAACTCACAGAGATGGGAATGTTGACCAGGAACTCCAGGGGTTATACAGAGCACACCCTGGCCACACATAGATGGAGATGTTGACCAGGAGCTGCAGTGGTATACAGAGCACATCCTGGCCAAACAGAGATGGGAATGTTGATCAGGAGCTGCAGGAGTAATACAGAGCACACCCTGACCACACACAGAGATGGGAATGTTGACCAGGAGCTGCAGGAGTATTCAGAGCACATCCTGGCCACACAGAGATGGGAATGTTGACCAGGACATGCAGGAGTTATACAGAGCACACCCTGGCCACACACAGAGATGGGAGTGTTGACCAGGAGCTGCAGGAGTATTCAGAGTCATCCTGGCCACACAGAGATGGGAATGTTGACCAGGACATGCAGGAGTTATACAGAGCACACCCTGGCCACACAAAGCGATGGGAATGTTGACCAGGAGCTGCTGGGGTTATACAGAGCACACCCTGGCCACACAGTGATGGGAATGTTGACCAGGAGCTGCAGGGGTTATACAGAGCACACACTGGACACACAGAGATGGGGATGTTGATCAGGAGCTGCAGGGGTATACAGGGCACATCCTGGCCAAACAGAGATGGGAATGTTGACCAGGTGCTGCAGGAGGTATACAGAGCATACCCTGACCACACACAGAGATGGGAGTGTTGACCAGGAGCTGCAGGAGTATTCAGAGTCATCCTGGCCACACAGAGATGGGAATGTTGACCAGGACATGCAGGGGTTATACAGAGCACATCCTGGCCACACAGAGATGGGAATGTTGACCAGGAGCTGCAGGGGTTATACAGAGCACACCCTGGCCACACAGTGATGGGAATGTTGACCAGGAGCTGCAGGGGTTATACAGAGCACACACTGGACACACAGAGATGGGAATGTTGACCAGGAGCTGCAGGGGTTAAACAGAGCATACCCTGGCCACACAGAGATGGGAATGTTGACCAGGAGCTGCTGGGGTTATACAGAGCACATCCTGGATACACAGAGATGGGAATGTTGACCAGGAGCTGCTGGGGTTATACAGAGCACACCCTAGCCAAACAGATATGGGAATGTTGACCAGGAGCTGCTAGGGATATACAGGGAAAACCTCGACACACAGAGATGGGAATGTCGACCAGGAGCTGCAGGAGATATACTGAGCACACCCTGGCCACACAGATATGGGAATGTTGACCAGGAGCTGCCGGAGTTATACAGAGCACACCCTGGCCACACAGAGATGAGTATGTTAAATAGGAGCTGCAGGTGTTATACAGTGCACACACTGGCCACACAGAGATGGGAATGTTGACCAGGAGCTGCTGGGGTTACACAGAGCACACCCTGGACACACAGTGAAGGACATGTTGACCAGGAACTGCAGGAGTTATACAGAGCACATCCTGGCCACACACACAGATGGGAATGTTGACCAGGAACTGCTGGGGTTATACAGAGCACATCCTGGACACACGCACAGATGGAAATGTTGACCAGGAGCTGCAGGGGTTATACAGAGCACACCCTGGACACACAGATGGGAATGTTGACCAGGAGCTGCAGGAGATATACAGAGCACACCCTGGATACACACACAGATGGGAATGGTGACCAGGAGCTGCAGGGGTTATACAGAGCACAACCTGGCCACACATTAATGGGAATATTGACCAGGAGCTGCAGGGGTTATACAGAGCACACCCTGGCCTCACAGAGAAGGACGTGTTGACCAGGAGCTGCAGGAGTTATACAGAGCTCACCCTGGCCACACACAGAAATGGGAATGTTCACCAGGAGCTGCAGGGGTTATACAGAGCACACCCTGGCCACACACAGAAATGGGAATGTTGACCAGGAGCTGCAGGAGTTATACAGAGCACAACCTGGCCACATAGAGATGGGAATGTTGACCAGGAGCTGCAGGAGTTATACAGAGCATACCCTGGCCACACACAGATGGGAATGTTGACCAGGAGCTGCAGGGGTTATACAGAGCACACCCTGGCCACACACAGAGATGGGAATGTTGACCAGGAGTTGCAGGGGTTATACAGAGCGCCACCTGGCCTCACAGAGAAGGACATGTTGACCAGGAGCTGCAGGAGTTATACAGAGCACACCCTGACCACACAGAGATGGGAATGTTGACCAGGAGCTGCAGGGGTTATACAGAGCACACCCTGGCCTCACAGAGAAGGACATGTTGACCAGGAGCTGCAGGAGTTATACAGAGCACACCCTGGCCACACACAGAGATGGGAATGTTAACCAGGCGCTGCAGGGGTTATACAGAGCACATGCTGGCAACACACAGAAATGGGAATGTTGACCAGGAGCTGCAGGAGTTATACAGAGCACAACCTGGCCACATAGAGATGGGAATGTTGACCAGGAGCTGCAGGAGTTATACAGAGCATACCCTGGGCACAGACAGATGCAAATGTTGACCAAGAGCTGCAGGGGTTATACAGAGCACACCCTGGCCACACACAGAGATGGGAATGTTGACCAGGAGTTGCAGGGGTTATACAGAGCGCCACCTGGCCTCACAGAGAAGGACATGTTGACCAGGAGCTGCAGGAGTTATACAGAGCACACCCTGGCCACACAGAGATGGGAATGTTGACCAGGAGCTGCAGGGGTTATACAGAGCAGACCCTGGCCACACAGAGATGGGAATGTTGACCAGGAGCTGCAGGAGTTATACAGAGCAATCCCTGACCACACATAAAGATGGGAATGTTGACCAGGGGCTGCAGGAGTTATACAGAGCACACCCTGACCACACAGAGATGGGAATGTTGACCAGGAACTCCAGGGGTTATACAGAGCACACCCTGGCCACACATAGATGGAGATGTTGACCAGGAGCTGCAGTGGTATACAGAGCACATCCTGGCCAAACAGAGATGGGAATGTTGATCAGGAGCTGCAGGAGTAATACAGAGCACACCCTGACCACACACAGAGATGGGAATGTTGACCAGGAGCTGCAGGAGTATTCAGAGCACATCCTGGCCACACAGAGATGGGAATGTTGACCAGGACATGCAGGAGTTATACAGAGCACACCCTGGCCACACACAGAGATGGGAGTGTTGACCAGGAGCTGCAGGAGTATTCAGAGTCATCCTGGCCACACAGAGATGGGAATGTTGACCAGGACATGCAGGAGTTATACAGAGCACACCCTGGCCACACAAAGCGATGGGAATGTTGACCAGGAGCTGCTGGGGTTATACAGAGCACACCCTGGCCACACAGTGATGGGAATGTTGACCAGGAGCTGCAGGGGTTATACAGAGCACACACTGGACACACAGAGATGGGGATGTTGATCAGGAGCTGCAGGGGTATACAGGGCACATCCTGGCCAAACAGAGATGGGAATGTTGACCAGGTGCTGCAGGAGGTATACAGAGCATACCCTGACCACACACAGAGATGGGAGTGTTGACCAGGAGCTGCAGGAGTATTCAGAGTCATCCTGGCCACACAGAGATGGGAATGTTGACCAGGACATGCAGGGGTTATACAGAGCACATCCTGGCCACACAGAGATGGGAATGTTGACCAGGAGCTGCAGTGGTTATACAGAGCACACCCTGGCCACACAGTGATGGGAATGTTGACCAGGAGCTGCAGGGGTTATACAGAGCACACACTGGACACACAGAGATGGGAATGTTGACCAGGAGCTGCAGGGGTTAAACAGAGCATACCCTGGCCACACAGAGATGGGAATGTTGACCAGGAGCTGCTGGGGTTATACAGAGCACATCCTGGATACACAGAGATGGGAATGTTGACCAGGAGCTGCTGGGGTTATACAGAGCACACCCTAGCCAAACAGATATGGGAATGTTGACCAGGAGCTGCTAGGGATATACAGGGAAAACCTCGACACACAGAGATGGGAATGTCGACCAGGAGCTGCAGGAGATATACTGAGCACACCCTGGCCACACAGATATGGGAATGTTGACCAGGAGCTGCCGGAGTTATACTGAGCACACACTGGCCACACAGAGATGGGAATGTTGACCAGGAGCTGCTGGGGTTTCACAGAGCACACCCTGGACACACGCACAGATGGAAATGTTGACCAGGAGCTGCAGGGGTTATACAGAGCACACCCTGGACACACAGATGGGAATGTTGACCAGGAGCTGCAGGATATATACAGAGCGCACCCTGGATACACACACAGATGGGAATGTTGACCAGGAGCTGCAGGGGTTATACAGAGCACAACCTGGCCACACAGAAATGGGAATATTGACCAGGAGCTGCAGGGGTTATACAGAGCACACCCTGGCCTCACAGAGAAGGACGTGTTGACCAGGAGCTGCAGGAGTTATACAGAGCTCACCCTGGCCACACACAGAGATGGGAATGTTCACCAGGAGCTGCAGGGGTTATACAGAGCACACCCTGGCCACACACAGAAATGAGAATGTTGACCAGGAGCTGCAGGAGTTATACAGAGCACAACCTGGCCACATAGAGATGGGAATGTTGACCAGGAGCTGCAGGAGTTATACAGAGCACACCCTGGCCACACACAGAGATGGGAATGTTGACCAGGAGCTGCAGGGGTTATACAGAGCACATCCTGGCCTCACAGAGAAGGACATGTTGACCAGGAGCTCCAGGAGTTATACAGAGCACACCCTGGCCACACACAGAGATGGGAATGTTAACCAGGAGCTGCAGGAGTTATAGAGAGCACACCCTGGCCACACAGAGATGGGAATGTAGACCAGGAGCTGCAGGGGTTATACAGAGCACACCCTGGCCACACAGAGATGGGAATGTAGACCAGGAGCTGCAGGGGTTATACAGAGCACACCTTGGCCACACAGAAATGGGAATGTTAACCAGGAGCTGCAGGGGTTATAAAGAGCACACCCAGACCACACACAGAGATGGGAATGTTGACCAGGAGCTACTGGGATTATACAGTGCACATCCTGGCCACACAGAGATGGGAATGTTGACCAGGTGCTGCAGGAGTATACAGAGCACATCTTGGCCACACAGAGATGGGAATGTTCACCAGGAGCTGCAGGGGTTATACAGAGCACACACTGGCCACACAGAGATGGGAATGTTGACCTGGAGCTGAGGAGTTATACAGAGCACACCCTGGGCACACACAGATGGGAATGTTGACCAGGAGCTGCAGGAGTTATACATTGCACACCCTGGCCACACACAGAGATGGGAATGTTAACCAGGAGCTGCAGGGGTTATACAGAGCACACCCTGGCCACACAGAGATGGGAATGTTGACCAGGAGCAGCAGGAGTTATACAGAGCACACCCTGGCCACACAGTGATGGGAATGTTGACCAGGAGCTGCAGGAGTTATACAGAGCACACCCTGGCCACACACACACGAATGTTGACCAGGAGCTACTGGGGTTATACAGTGTCCATCCTTGCCACACAGAGATGGGAATGTAGACCAGGAGCTGCAGGGGTTATACAGAGCACACCCTGGCCACACATAGATGGGGATATTGACCAGGAGCTGCAGGGGTATACAGAGCACACCCTGACCACACACAGAGGTGGGAATGTTGACCAGGAGCTGCAGGAGTTATACAGAGCACACCCTTGCCACACAGAGATGGGAATGATTACCAGGAGCTGCAGGAGTATACAGAGCACATCCTGGCCACACAGAGATGGGAATGTTGACCAGGTGCTGCAGGAGTATACAGAGCACATCCTGGCCACACAGAGATGGGAATGTTCACCAGGAGCTGCAGGGGTTATACAGAGCACACACTGGCCACACAGAGATGGGAATGTTGACCAGGAGCTGAGGAGTTATACAGAGCACACCCTGGGCACACACAGATGGGAATGTTGACCAGGAGCTGCAGGAGTTATACAGAGCACACCCTGGCCACACAGAGATGGGAATGTTGACCAGGAGCAGAGGTTATACAGAGCACACCCTGGCCACAGAGAGATGGGAATGTTGACCAGGAGCTGCAGGGGTTATACAGAGCACATCCTGGCCACACAGAGATGGGAATGTTGACCAGGAGCTGCAGGAGTTATACAGAGCACATCCTGGCCACACACACAGATGGGAATGTTGCCCAGGAGCTGGAGGGGATATACAGAGCCCATCCTGGCCACACAGAGATGGGAATGTTTACCAGGAGCTGCAGGAGTATACAGAGCACATCCTGGCCACACAGAGATGGTAATGTTGACCAGGAGCTGCAGGAGTATACAGAGCAGACCCTGGCCACACACAGAGATGGGATTGTTGACCAGGTGCTGCAGTGGTTATACAGTGCGCACGCTGTCCACACACAGTGGGAGTTTTGACCAGGAGCTGCTGGGGTTATACAGAGCACACCCTGGCCGCACAAGGATGGCAATGTTGACCAGGAGCTGCAGGGGTTATACAGAGCACACCCTGGCCACACACAGAGATGGGAATGTTGACCAGGATCTGCTGGGGTTCGACAGAGCACACCCTGGCCACACACAGAGATGGGAATGTTGACCAGGAGCTACTGGGATTATACAGTGCACATCCTGGCCACACAGAGATGGGAATGTGGACCAGGAGCAGCAGGGGTTCTACAGAGCACACACTGGCCACACAGAGATGGGAATGTTGACCATGAGCTGCAGGGGTTATACAGAGCACATACTGACCACACACACAGATGGGAATGTTAACCAGGATCTGCAGGAGTTATACAGAGCACACCCTGGCCACACAGAGATGGGAATGTTGACCAGGAACTGCTGGGGTTATACAGAGCACACCCTGACCAAACACAGAGATGGGAATGTTGACCAGGATCTGCAGGAGTTATACAGAGCACACCCTGGCCACACAGAGATGGGAATGTTGACCAGGAACTGCTGGGGTTATAAAAGAGCTCACCCTGGCCACACAGAGATGGGAATGTTCACCAGGAGCTGCAGGGGTTACACAGATCACTCCCAGGACACACTGAGAGATGGGAATGTTGACCAGCAGTTGCAGGGGTTATACAGAGCACACCCTGGACACGCAGAGATGGGAATGTTGACCAGGAGCTGCAGGGGTTATACAGATCACACCCTGGCCACGCAGAGATGGGAATGTTGACCAGGAGCTGCAGTGGTTATACAGATCACACCCTGGCCACGCAGAGATGGGAATGTTGACCAGGAGCTGCAGGGGTTATACAGAGCACACCCTGGCCACACAGAGATGTGAATGTTGACCAGGAGCTGCAGGAGAATACAGACCACACCCTGGCCAAACACAGAGATGAGAATGTTGACCAGGAGCTGCAGGGGTTATACAGAGCACACCCTGGCCACACAGAGACGGAAATGTTGACCAGGAGCTGCTGGGGTTATACAGAGCACAGCCTGAGCACAAACAGAGATGGGAATGTTGACCATGAGCTGCAGGGGTTATACAGTGCACACCCTGGCCACACAGAGATGGGAATGTTGACCAGGAGCTGCAGGGGTTATGCAGAGCACATCCTGGCCACACAGATATGGGAATGTTGACCAGGAGCTGCAGGGGTTATACAGAGCACATCCTGTCCACACAGAGATGGGAATGTTGACCCGGAGCTGCAGGGGTTATACAGAGCACATCATGGCCACACAGATATGGGAATGTTGCCCAGGAGCTGCTAGGGTTATACAGAGCACACCCTGGCCACACAGAGATGGGAATGTTGACCAGGAGCTGCAGGGGTTATACAGAGCACACCCTGGCCGCACAGAGATGGGAATGTTGACCAGGAGCTGCTGGGGTTCTACAGAGCACACCCTGACCACACACAGACATGGGAATGTTGACCAGGAGCTACTGGGATTATACAGTGCACATCCTGGCCACACAGAGATGGGAATGTTGACCAGGAGCAGCAGGGGTTATACAGAGCACACACTGGCCACACAGAGATGGGAATGTTGACCAGGAGCAGGAGTTATACAGAGCACAACCTGGCCACACAGAAATGGGAATGTTGACCAGGAGCTGCAGGAGTTATACAGAGCATACCCTGGGCACACACAGATGGGAATGTTGACCAGGAACTGCAGGGGTTATACAGAGCGCCACCTGGCCTCACAGAGAAGGACATGTTGACGAGGAGCTGCAGGAGTTATCCAAAGCACATACTGACCACACACAGAGATGGGAATGTTAACCAGGATCTGCAGGAGTTATACAGAGCACACCCTGGCCACACAGAGATGGGAATCTTGACCAGGAACTGCTGGGGTTATACAGAGCACACCCTGACCACACACAGAGATGGGAATGTTGACCAGGATCTGCAGGAGTTATACAGAGCACACCCTGGCCACACAGAGATGGGAATGTTGACCAGGAACTGCTGGGGTTATAAAAGAGCTCACCCTGGCCACACAGAGATGGGAATGTTAACCAGGAGCTGCAGGGGTTACACAGAGCACACCCTGGCCACACAGGGATGGGAATGTTGACCAGGAGCTGCAGGGGTTATACAGATCACAGCCTGGCCACGCAGAGATGGGAATGTTGACCAGGAGCTGCAGTGGTTATACAGATCACACCCTGGCCACGCAGAGATGGGAATGTTGACCAGGAGCTGCAGGGGTTATACAGAGCACACCCTGGCCACACATAGATGGGAATGTTGACCAGGAGCTGCAGGAGAATACAGACCACAACCTGGCCAAACACAGAGATGAGAATGTTGACCAGGAGCTGCAGGGGTTATACAGAGCACACCCTGGCCTCACAGAGACGGGAATGTTGACCAGGAGCTGCTGGGGTTATACAGAGCACACCCTGGGCACAAACAGAGATGGGAATGTTGACCATGAGCTGCAGGGGTTATACAGTGCACACCCTGGCCACACAGAGATGCAAATGTTGACCAGGAGCTGCAGGGGTTATACAGAGCACATCCTGGCCACTCAGATATGGGAATGTTGACCAGGAGCTGCAGGGGTTATACAGAGCACATCCTGGCCACACAGATATGGGAATGTTGCCCAGGAGCTGCTAGGGTTATACAGAGCACACCCTGGCCACACAGAGATGGGAATGTTGACCAGGAGCTGCAGGGGTTATACAGAGCACACCCTGGCCGCACAGAGATGGGAATGTTGACCAGGAGCTGCTGGGGTTCTACAGAGCACACCCTGACCACACACAGACATGGGAATGTTGACCAGGAGCTACTGGGATTATACAGTGCACATCCTGGCCACACAGAGATGGGAATGTTGACCAGGAGCAGCAGGGGTTATACAGAGCACACACTGGCCACACAGAGATGGGAATGTTGACCAGGAGCAGGAGTTATACAGAGCACAACCTGGCCACACAGAAATGGGAATGTTGACCAGGAGCTGCAGGAGTTATACAGAGCATACCCTGGGCACACACAGATGGGAATGTTGACCAGGAACTGCAGGGGTTATACAGAGCGCCACCTGGCCTCACAGAGAAGGACATGTTGACGAGGAGCTGCAGGGGTTATCCAAAGCACATACTGACCACACACAGAGATGGGAATGTTAACCAGGATCTGCAGGAGTTATACAGAGCACACCCTGGCCACACAGAGATGGGAATCTTGACCAGGAACTGCTGGGGTTATACAGAGCACACCCTGACCACACACAGAGATGGGAATGTTGACCAGGATCTGCAGGAGTTATACAGAGCACACCCTGGCCACACAGAGATGGGAATGTTGACCAGGAACTGCTGGGGTTATAAAAGAGCTCACCCTGGCCACACAGAGATGGGAATGTTAACCAGGAGCTGCAGGGGTTACACAGAGCACACCCTGGCCACACAGGGATGGGAATGTTGACCAGGAGCTGCAGGGGTTATACAGATCACAGCCTGGCCACGCAGAGATGGGAATGTTGACCAGGAGCTGCAGTGGTTATACAGATCACACCCTGGCCACGCAGAGATGGGAATGTTGACCAGGAGCTGCAGGGGTTATACAGAGCACACCCTGGCCACACATAGATGGGAATGTTGACCAGGAGCTGCAGGAGAATACAGACCACAACCTGGCCAAACACAGAGATGAGAATGTTGACCAGGAGCTGCAGGGGTTATACAGAGCACACCCTGGCCACACAGAGACGGGAATGTTGACCAGGAGCTGCTGGGGTTATACAGAGCACACCCTGGGCACAAACAGAGATGGGAATGTTGACCATGAGCTGCAGGGGTTATACAGTGCACACCCTGGCCACACAGAGATGCAAATGTTGACCAGGAGCTGCAGGGGTTATACAGAGCACATCCTGGCCACTCAGATATGGGAATGTTGACCAGGAGCTGCAGGGGTTATACAGAGCACATCCTGGCCACACAGAGATGGGAATGTTGACCAGGAGCTGCAGGGGTTATACAGAGCACATCCTGGCCACACAGATATGGGAATGTTGCCCAGGAGCTGCTAGGGTTATACAGAGCACACCCTGGCCACACACAGATTGGAATGTTGACCAGGAGCTGCAGGGGTTATACAGAGCACACCCTGGCCACACAGAGATGGGAATGTTGACCAGGATCTGCAGGAGTTATACAGAGCACACCTTGGCCACACAGAGATGGGAATGTTGACCAGGAACTGCTGGGGTTATAAACGAGCTCACCCTGGCCACACAGAGATGGGAATGTTAACCAGGAGCTGCAGGGGTTACACAGATCACTCCCAGGACACACTGAGAGATGGGAATATTGACCAGGAGCTGCAGTGGTTATACAGATCACACGCTGGCCACGCAGAGATGGGAATGTTGACCAGGAGCTGCAGGGGTTATACAAAGCACAGCCTGGCCACACAGAGATGGGAATGTCGACCAGGAGTTGCAGGAGTTATACAGAGCACACCCTGGTCACACAGATATGGGAATGTTGACCAGGTGCTGCAGGGGTTATACAGAGCACACCCTGGCCACACAGAGATGGGAATGTAGACAAGGAGCTGCAGGGGTTATACAGAGCACACCCTGGTCACACAGAGATGGGAATGTAGACCAGGAGCTGCAGGGGTTATACAGAGCACACCCTGGCCACACAGAGATGGGAATGTAGACCAGGAGCTGCAGGGGTTATACAGAGCACACCCTGGCCACACACAGATGGGAATGTTGACCAGGAGCTGCAGGGGATATACAGAGCACATCCTGGCCACACAGAGATGGGAATGTTGACCAGGAGCAGCAGGGGTTATACGGAGCACACCCTGGACACACACAGATGGGAATGCTGACCAGGAGCTGCAGGGGTTATACAGAGCACACCCTGGCCACACAGAGATGGGAATGTTGACCAGGAGCAGGAGTTATACAGAGCACAACCTGGCCACACAGAAATGGGAATGTTGACCAGGAGCTGCAGGAGTTGTACAGAGCATACCCTGGGCACACACAGATGGGAATGTTGACCAGGAGCTGCAGGGGTTATACAGAGCGCCACATGGCCTCACAGAGAAGGACATGTTGACCAGGAGCTGCAGGAGTTATACAAAGCACATACTGACCACACAGAGATGGGAATGTTAACCATGAGCTGCAGGGGTTATACAGTGCACATCCTGGCCACACAGAGATGGGAATGTTTACCAGGAGCTGCTGGGGTTATACAGTGCACACCAAGGACACACACACAGATGGGAATGTTGACCAGGAGCTGCAGGGGTGAGACAGAGCACACTCTGGCCACACAGAGATGGGAATGTTGACCAGGAGCTGCAGGAGTTATACAGAGCACACCCTGGCCACACAGAAATGGGAATGTAGACCAGGAGCTGCAGAGGTTATACAGAGCACACCCTGGCCACACAGAAATGGGAATGTAGACCAGGAGCTGCAGGGGTTATACAGAGCACACTCTGGCCACACAGAGATGGGAATGTTGACCAGGAGCTGCAGGGGTTATACAGAGCACACCCTGGTCACACACACAGATGGGATTGTTGACCAGGAGATGCAGGAGTTATACAGAGCACATCCTGGCCACACACACAGATGGGAATGTTGGCCAGGAGCTGGATGGAATATACAGAGCACATCCTGGCCACACAGAGAAGGGAATGTTGACCAGGAGCTGCAGAGGTTATACAGTGCGCACGCTGTCCACACACAGATGGGAGTTTTGACCAGGAGCTGCTGGGGTTATACAGAGCACACCCTGGACACACACACAGATGGAAATGTTGACCAGGAGCTGCAGGGGTTATACAGAGCACACCCTGGCCACACAGAGATGGGAATGTTGACCAGGAGCTGCAGGGGTTATACAGAGCACACCCTGGCCTCACAGAGAAGGACATGTTGACCAGGAGCTGCAGGAGTTATACAGAGCACACCCTGGCCACACACAGAGATGGGAATGTTAACCAGGAGCTGCAGGGGTTATACAGAGCACACCCTGGCCACACAGAGATGGGAATGTTGACCAGGAGCTGCAGGAGTTATACAGAGCACCCCCAGACCACACATAGAGATGGGAATGTTGACCAGGAGCTGCAGGAGTTATACAGAGCACACCCTGGCCACACACAGAGATGGGAATGTTGACCAGGAGCTACTGGGATTATACAGTGCCCATCCTTGCCACACAGAGATGGGAATGTAGACCAGGAGCTGCAGGGGTTATACAGAGCACACCCTGGCCACACATAGATGGGGATATTGACCAGGAGCTGCAGGGGTATACAGAGCACACCCTGACCACACACAGAGATGGGAATGTTGACCAGGAGCTGCAGGAGTTATACAGAGCACACCCTTGCCACACAGAGATGGGAATGTTTACCAGGAGCTGCAGGAGTATACAGAGCACATCCTGGCCACACAGAGATGGGAATGTTGACCATGAGCTACAGGGGTTATACAGAGCACACCCTGGCACACAGAGATGGGAATATTGACCAGGAGCTGCAGTGGTTATACAGAGCACACCCTGGCCACACACAGAGATGGGAATGTTGACCAGGAGTTGCAGGGGTTATACAGAGCGCCACCTGGCCTCACAGAGAAGGACATCTTGACCAGGAGCTGCAGGAGTTATACAGAGCACACCCTGGCCACACAGAGATGGGAATGTTGACCAGGAGCTGCAGGGGTTACACAGAGCTCACCCTGGACTCACAGAGAAGGACATGTTGACCAGGAGCTGCAGGAGTTATACAGAGCACACCCTGGCCACACACAGAGATGGGAATGTTAACCAGGAGCTGCAGGGGTTATACAGAGCACACCCTGGCCACACAGAGATGGGAATGTTGACCAGGAGCTGCAGGAGTTATACAGAGCACCCCCTGACCACACATAGAGATGGGAATGTTGACCAGGAGCTGCAGGAGTTATACAGAGCACACCCTGGCCACACACAGAGATGGGAATGTTGACCAGGAGCTACTGGGATTATACAGTGCCCATCCTTGCCACACAGAGATGGGAATGTAGACCAGGAGCTGCAGGGGTTATACAGAGCACACCCTGGCCACACATAGATGGGGATATTGACCAGGAGCTGCAGGGGTATACAGAGCACACCCTGACCACACACAGAGATGGGAATATTGACCAGGAGCTGCAGGAGTTATACAGAGCACACCCTTGCCACACAGAGATGGGAATGTTTACCAGGAGCTGCTGGAGTATACAGAGCACATACTGGCCACACAGAGATGGGAATGTTGACCAGGTGCTGCAGGAGTATACAGAGCACATCCTGGCCACACAGAGATGGGAATGTTCACCAGGTGCTGCAGGGGTTATACAGAGCACACACTGGCCACACAGAGATGGGAATGTTGACCAGGAGCTGAGGAGTTATACAGAGCTCATCCTGGCCACACAGAGATGGGAATGTTCACCAGGTGCTGCAGGGGTTATACAGAGCACACACTGGCCACACAGAGATGGGAATGTTGACCAGGAGCTGAGGAGTTATACAGAGCATACCCTGGCCACACACAGAGATGGGAATGTTGACCAGGAGCTGCAGGGGTTATACTGAGCACACCCTGGCCACACAGAGATGGGAATGTTGACCACGAGCTGCAGGGGTTATACAGAGAACACGCAGGCCTCACAGAGAAGGACATGTTGACCAGGAGCTGCAGGAGTTATACAGAGCACACCCTGGCCACACACAGAGATGGGAATGTTGACCAGGAGCTGCAGGGGTTATACAGAGCACACCGTGGCCACACAGAAATGGGAAAGTTGACCAGGACCTGCAGTAGTTATACAGAGCAAACCCTGGACACACAGAGATGGGAATGTTGACCAGGAGCTGCAGGGATTGTACAGAGCACACCCTGGCCACTCAGAGATGGGAATGTTGACCAGGAGCTGCAGGAGTTATGCAGAGCACATCCAGGCCACACACAGATATGGGAATGTTAACCAGCAGCTGTAGGGTTTATACAGAACACACCCTGGCCACACCGAGATGGCAATGTTGAGCAGGAGCGGCAGGAGTATACAGAGCACATCCTGGCCACACACAGAGATGGGAATGTTAACCAGGAGCTGCAGGGGTTATACAGAGCACACCCTGGCCACACAGAGATGGGAATGTTCACCAGGAGCTGCAGGAGTTATACAGAGCACACCCTGGCCACACACAGAGATGGGAATGTTAACCAGGAGCTGCAGGGGTTTTACAGAACACACCCTGGCCACACAGAGATGGGAATGTTGACCAGGAGCTGCAGGGGTTATACAGATCACAACCTGGCCACACAGAAATGGGAATATTGACCAGGAGCTGCAGGAGTTATACAGAGCACAACCTGGCCACAGAGAGATGGTAATGTTGACCAGGAGTTGCAGGAGTTATACAGAGCATACCCTGGGCACACACAGAGGGGAATGTTGACCAGGAGCTGCAGGGGTTATACAGAGCGCCACCTGGCCTCACAGAGAAGGACATGTTGACCAGGAGCTGCAGGAGTTATACAGAGCACACCCTGGCCACACAGAGATGGGAATGTTGACCAGGAGCTGCAGGAGGTATACAAAGCACATACTGGCCACACACAGAAATGGGAATGTTAACCAGGAGCTGCAGGGGTCATACAGAGCACACGCTGGCCACACAGAAATGGGAATGTTAACCAGGAGCTGTAGGGGTTAGACAGAGCACACACTGGCCACACAGAGATGGGAATGTTGACCAGGAGCTACTGGGATTATACAGTGCACATCCTGGCCACACAGAGATGGGAATGTTGACCAGGAGCAGCAGGGGTTATACAGAGCACACCCTGACCACACACAGAGATGGGAATGTTGACCAGGAGCTGCAGGAGTTATACAGAGCACACCCTTGCCATACAGAGATGGGGATGTTTGCCAGGAGCTGCAGTAGTATACAGAGCACACCCTGGCCACACACAGATGGGAATGTTCACCAGGAGCTGCAGGGGTTATACAGAGCACACACTGGCCACACAGAGATTGTCATGTTGACCAGGAGCTGAGGAGTTATCCAGAGCACACCCTGGGCACACACAGATGGGAATGCTGACCAGGAGCTGCAGGGGTTATACTGAGCACACCCTGGCCACACAGAGATGGGAATGTTGACCAGGAGCCGCAGGGGTTATACAGAGCACACCCTGGCCTCACAGAGAAGGACATGTTGACCAGGAGCTGCAGGAGTTATGCAGAGCACACCCTGGCCACACACAGAGATGGGAATGTTAACCAGGAGCTGCAGGGGTTATACAGAGCACACCCTGGCCACACACAGAAATGGGAATGTTGACCAGGAGATGCAGGAGTTATACAGAGCATAACCTGGCCACAGAGTGATGGGAATGTTGACCAGGAGCTGCAGGAGTTATCCAGAGCATACCCTGGGCACACACAGATGGGAATGTTGACCAGGAGCTGCAGGGGTTAGACAGAGCACACCCTGGCCACACAGAGATGGGAATGTTGACCAGGAGCTGCAGGGGTTATACAGAGCACACCCTGGCCTCACAGAGAAGGACATGTTGACCAGGAGCTGCAGGGGTTATACAGAGCACACCCTGGCCACACAGAGATGGGAATGCAGACCAGGAGCTGCAGGGGTTATACAGAGCACCCCCTGACCACACATAGATGGGGATGTTGACCAGGAGCTGCAGGGGTATACAGGGCTCATCCTGGCCAAACAGAGATGGGAATGTTGACCAGGAGCTGCAGGAGTTATACAGAGCACACCCTGACCACACACAGAGATGGGAATATTGACCAGGAGCTGCTGGAGTATTCAGAGCACATCCTGGCCACACAGAGATGGGAATGTTGACCAGGAGCTGCAGGGGTTATACAGAGCACACCCTGGCCACACACAGCGATGGGAATGTTGACCAGGAGCTGCTGGGGTTATACAGTGCACATCCTGGCCACACAGAGATGGGAATGTTGACCAGGAGCTGCAGGGGTTATACAGAGCACACCTGGGCCACACAGTGATGGGAATGTTGACCAGGAGCTGCAGGGGTTATACAGAGCACACCCTGGACACACAGAGATGGGAATGTTGACCAGGAGCTGCAGGCGTTTTACAGAGCACACCCTTGCCACACAGAGATGGGAATGTTCACCAGGAGCTGCAGGGGTTATACAGAGCACACACTGGCCACACAGAGATGATCATGTTGACCAGGAGCTGAGGAGTTATCCAGAGCACACCCTGGGCACACACAGATGGGAATGCTGACCAGGAGCTGCAGGGGTTATACTGAGCACACCCTGGCCACACACAGAAATGGGAATGTTGACCAGGAGCTGCAGGAGTTATACAGAGCATAACCTGGCCACATAGTGATGGGAATGTTGACCAGGAGCTGCAGGAGTTATCCAGAGCATACCCTGGGCACACACAGATGGGAATGTTGACCAGGAGCTGCAGGGGTTAGACAGAGCACACCCTGGCCACACACAGAGATGGGAATGTTGACCAGGAGCTGCAGGGGTTATACAGAGCACACCCTGGCCTCACAGAGAAGGACATGTTGACCAGGAGCTGCAGGAGTTATACAGAGCACACCCTGGCCACACAGAGATGGGAATGTTGACCAGGAGCTGCAGGGGTTATACAGAGCACACCCTGGACACACAGAGAAGGACATGTTGACCAGGAGCTGCAGGGGTTATACTGAGCACACCCTGGCCACACATAGATGGGGATGTTGACCAGGAGCTGCAGGGGTATACAGGGCACATCCTGGCCAAACAGAGTTGGGAATGTTGACCAGGAGCTGCAGGAGTTATACAGAGCACACCCTGACCACACACAGAGATGGGAATGTTGACCAGGAGCTGCTGGAGTATTCAGAGCACATCCTGGCCACACAGAGATGGGAATGTTGACCAGGACATGCAGGAGTTATACAGAGCACACCCTGGCCACACACAGCGATGGGAATGTTGACCAGGAGCTGCTGGGGTTATACAGTGCACATCCTGGCCACACAGAGATGGGAATCTTGACCAGGAGCTGCAGGGGTTATACAGAGCACACCCTGGCCACACAGTGATGGGAATGTTGACCAGGAGCTGCAGGGGTTATACAGAGCACACCCTGGACACACAGAGAAGGACATGTTGACCAGGAGCTGCAGGAGTTATACAGAGCACACCCTGGTCACACACAGAGATGGGAATGTTAACCAGTAGCTGCAGGGGTTATACAGAGCACACCCTGGCCACACAGAGATGGGAATGCAGACCAGGAGCTGCAGGAGTTATACAGAGCACCCCCTGACCGCACATAGAGATGGGAATGTTGACCAGGAGCTGCAGGAGTTATACAGAGCACACCCTGGCCACACACAGAGATGGGAATGTTGACCAGGAGCTACTGAGATTATACAGTGCACATCCTTGCCACACAGCGTTGGGAATGTTGACCAGGAGCTGCAGGGGTTATACAGAGCACACACTGGCCACACAGAGATGGGAATGTTGACCAGGATCTGTAGGGGTTTATGCAGAGCACACCCTGGCCACACATAGATGGGGATGTTGACCAGGAGCTGCAGGGGTATACAGGGCACATCCTGGCCAAACAGAGTTGGGAATGTTGACCAGGAGCTGCAGGAGTTATACAGAGCACACCCTGACCACACACAGAGATGGGAATGTTGACCAGGAGCTGCTGGAGTATTCAGAGCACATCCTGGCCACACAGAGATGGGAATGTTGACCAGGACATGCAGGAGTTATACAGAGCACACCCTGGCCACACACAGCGATGGGAATGTTGACCAGGAGCTGCTGGGGTTATACAGTGCACATCCTGGCCACACAGAGATGGGAATCTTGACCAGCAGCTCCAGGGGTTATACAGAGCACACCCTGGCCACACAGTGATGGGAATGTTGACCAGGAGCTGCAGGGGTTATACAGAGCACACCCTGGACACACAGAGATGGGAATGTTGACCAGGAGCTGCAGGAGTTATACAGAGCACACCCTTGCCACACAGAGATGGGGATGTTTACCAGGAGCTGCAGGAGTATACAGAACACATCCTGGACACGCAGAGATGGGAGTGTTGACCAGGTGCTGCAGGAGTATACAGAGCACATCCTGGCCACACAGAGATGGGAATGCTGACCAGGAGCTGCAGGAGTAATACAGAGCACCCCCTGACCACACATAGAGATGGGAATGTTGACCAGGAGCTGCAGGAGATATACTGAGCACACCCTGGCCACACAGAGATGGGAATGTTGACCAGGAGCTGAGGAGTTATCCAGAGCACACCCTGGGCACACACAGATAGGAATGTTGACCAGGAGCTGCAGGGGTTATACTGAGCACACCCTGGCCACACAGAGATGGGAATGTTGACCAGGAGCCGCAGGGGTTATACAGAGCACACCCTGGCCTCACAGAGAAGGACATGTTGACCAGGAGCTGCAGGAGTTATGCAGAGCACACCCTGGCCACAAAGAGATATGGGAATGTTAACCAGGAGCTGCAGGGGTTATACAGTGCACACCCTGGCCACACACAGAAATGGGAATGTTGACCAGGAGCTGCAGGAGTTATCCAGAGCATACCCTGGGCACACACAGATGGGAATGTTGACCAGGAGCTGCAGGGGTTAGACAGAGCACACCCTGGCCACACACAGAGATGGGAATGTTGACCAGGAGTTGCAGGGGTTATACAGAACGCCACCTGGCCTGACAGAGAAGGACATGTTGACCAGGAGCTGCAGGACTTATACAGAGCACACCCTGGCCACACAGAGATGGGAATGCTGACCAGGAGCTGCAGGAGTTATACAGAGCACCCCCTGACCACACACAGAGATGGGAATGTTGACCAGGAGCTACTGCGATTATACAGTGCACATCCTTGCCACACAGCGTTGGGAATGTTGACCAGGATCTGTAGGGGTTTATGCAGAGCACACCCTGGCCACACATAGATGGGGATGTTGACCAGGAGCTGCAGGGGTATACAGGGCACATCCTGGCCAAACAGAGATGGGAATGTTGACCAGGAGCTGCAGGAGTTATACAGAGCACACCCTGACCACACACAGAGATGGGAATGTTGACCAGGAGCTGCAGGAGTATTCAGAGCACATCCTGGCCACACAGAGATGGGAATGTTGACCAGGACATGCAGGAGTTATAGAGCACACCCTGGCCACACACAGCGATTGGAATCTTGACCAGGAGCTGCTGGGGTTATACAGAGCACACCCTGGACACACAGAGATGGGAATTTTGACCAGGAGCTGCAGGGGTTAAACAGAGCACACCCTGGCCACACAGAGATGGGAATGTTGACCAGGAGCTGCTGGGGTTATACAGAGCACATCCTGGAGACACAGAGATGGGAATGTTGACCAGGAGCTGCTGGGGTTATACAGAGCACCCCCTGGCCAAACAGTTATGGGAATGTTGACCAGGAGCTGCAGGAGTTATACAGAGCACACCCTGGCCACACAGAGATGAGTATGTTGAATAGGAGCTGCAGGTGTTATACAGTGCACACACTGGCCACACAGAGATGGGAATGTTGACCAGGAGCTGCTGGGGTTACACAGAGCACACCCTGGACACACAGTGAAGGACATGTTGACCAGGAACTGCAGGAGTTATACAGAGCACATCCTGGCCACACACACAGATGGGAATGTTGACCAGGAGCTGCTGGGGTTATACAGAGCACACCCTGGACACACGCACAGATGGAAATGTTGACCAGGAGCTGCAGGGGTTATACAGAGCACACCCTGGACACACAGATGGGAATGTTGACCAGGAGCTGCAGGAGATATACAGAGCACACCCTGGATACACACACAGATGGGAATGTTGACCAGGAGCTGCAGGGGTTATACAGAGCACAACCTGGCCACACATTAATGGGAATATTGACCAGGAGCTGCAGGGGTTATACAGAGCACACCCTGGCCACACATAGATGGGGATGTTGATCAGGAGCTGCAGGGGTATACAGGGCACATCCTGGCCAAACAGAGATGGGAATGTTGACCAGGTGCTGCAGGAGTTATACAGAGCATACCCTGACCACACACAGAGATGGGAGTGTTGACCAGGAGCTGCAGGAGTATTCAGAGTCATCCTGGCCACACAGAGATGGGAATGTTGACCAGGACATGCAGGAGTTATACAGAGCACACCCTGGCCACACACAGCGATGGGAATGTTGACCAGGAGCTGCTGGGGTTATACAGTGCACATCCTGGCCACACAGAGATGGGAATGTTGACCAGGAGCTGCAGGGGTTATACAGAGCACACCCTGGCCACACAGTGATGGGAATGTTGACCAGGAGCTGCAGGGGTTATACAGAGCACCCACTGGACACACAGAGATGGGAATGTTGACCAGGAGCTGCAGGGGTTAAACAGAGCACATCCTGGCCACACACACAGATGGGAATGTTGACCAGGAGCTGCTGGGGTTATACAGAGCACACCCTGGACACACGCACAGATGGAAATGTTGACCAGGAGCTGCAGGGGTTATACAGAGCACACCCTGGACACACAGATGGGAATGTTGACCAGGAGCTGCAGGATATATACAGAGCACACCCTGGATACACACACAGATGGGAATGTTGACCAGGAGCTGCAGGGGTTATACAGAGCACAACCTGGCCACACAGAAATGGGAATATTGACCAGGAGCTGCAGGGGTTATACAGAGCACACCCTGGCCTCACAGAGAAGGACGTGTTGACCAGGAGCTGCAGGAGTTATACAGAGCTCACCCTGGCCACACACAGAGATGGGAATGTTCACCAGGAGCTGCAGGGGTTATACAGAGCACACCCTGGCCACACACAGAAATGGGAATGTTGACCAGGAGCTGCAGGAGTTATACAGAGCACAACCTGGCCACATAGAGATGGGAATGTTGACCAGGAGCTGCAGGAGTTATACAGAGCATACCCTGGGCACACACAGATGGGAATGTTGACCAGGAGCTGCAGGGGTTATACAGAGCACACCCTGGCCACACACAGAGATGGGAATGTTGACCAGGAGTTGCAGGGGTTATACAGAGCGCCACCTGGCCTCACAGAGAAGGACATGTTGACCAGGAGCTGTAGGAGTTATACAGAGCACACCCTGACTTCACAGAGATGGGAATGTTGACCAGGAGCTGCAGGGTTTATACAGAGCACACCCTGGCCACACACAGAGATGGGAATGTTGACCAGGAGTTGCAGGGGTTATACAGAGCGCCACCTGGCCTCACAGAGATGGACATGTTGACCAGGAGCTGCAGGAGTTATACAGAGCACACCCTGGACACACAGAGATGGGAATGTTGACCAGGAGCTGCAGGGGTTATACAGAGCACACCCTGGCCACACATAGATGGGGATGTTGATCAGGAGCTGCAGGGGTATACAGGGCACATCCTGGCCAAACAGAGATGGGAATGTTGACCAGGTGCTGCAGGAGTTATACAGAGCATACCCTGACCACACACAGAGATGGGAGTGTTGACCAGGAGCTGCAGGAGTATTCAGAGTCATCCTGGCCACACAGAGATGGGAATGTTGACCAGGACATGCAGGAGTTATACAGAGCACACCCTGGCCACACACAGCGATGGGAATGTTGACCAGGAGCTGCTGGGGTTATACAGTGCACATCCTGGCCACACAGAGATGGGAAAGTTGACCAGGAGCTGCAGGGGTTATGCAGAGCACACCCTGGCCACACAGTGATGGGAATGTTGACCAGGAGCTGCAGGGGTTATACAGAGCACCCACTGGACACACAGAGATGGGAATGTTGACCAGGAGCTGCAGGGGTTAAACAGAGCACACCCTGGCCACACAGAGATGGGAATGTTGACCAGGAGCTGCTGGGGTTATACAGAGCACATCCTGGATACACAGAGATGGGAATGTTGACCAGGAGCTGCTGGGGTTATACAGAGCACACCCTGGCCAAACAGATATGGGAATGTTGACCAGGAGCTGCTAGGGATATACAGAGCACACCCTCGACACACAGAGATGGGAAAGTCGACCAGGAGCTGCAGGAGATATACTGAGCACTCCCTGGCCACACAGATATGGGAATGTTGGCCAGGAGCTGCAGGAGTTATACAGAGCACACCCTGGCCACACAGAGATGAGTATGTTAAATAGGAGCTGCAGGTGTTATACAGTGCACACACTGGCCACACAGAGATGGAAATGTTGACCAGGAGCTGCAGGGGTTATACAGAGCACACCCTGGACACACAGATGGGAATGTTGACCAGGAGCTGCAGGATATATACAGAGCACACCCTGGATACACACACAGATGGGAATGTTGACCAGGAGCTGCAGGGGTTATACAGAGCACACCCTGGCCACACACAGAGATGGGAATGTTGACCAGGAGTTGCAGGGGTTATACAGAGCGCCACCTGGCCTCACAGAGAAGGACATGTTGACCAGGAGCTGTAGGAGTTATACAGAGCACACCCTGACTTCACAGAGATGGGAATGTTGACCAGGAGCTGCAGGGTTTATACAGAGCACACCCTGGCCACACACAGAGATGGGAATGTTGACCAGGAGTTGCAGGGGTTATACAGAGCGCCACCTGGCCTCACAGAGATGGACATGTTGACCAGGAGCTGCAGGAGTTATACAGAGCACACCATGGACACACAGAGATGGGAATGTTGACCAGGAGCTGCAGGGGTTATACAGAGCACACCCTGGCCACACAGAGATGGGAATGTTGACCAGGAGCTGCAGGGGTTATACAGAGCACCCCCTGACCACACATAAAGATGGGAATGTTGACCAGGAGCTGCAGGAGTTATACAGAGCACACCCTGACCACACAGAGATGGGAATGTTGACCAGGAGCTCCAGGGGTTATACAGAGCACACCCTGGCCACACATAGATGGGGATGTTGACCAGGAGCTGCAGTGGTATACAGAGCACATCCTGGCCAAACAGAGATGGGAATGTTGACCAGGAGCTGCTGGGGTTATACAGAGCACACCCTGGACACACGCACAGATGGAAATGTTGACCAGGAGCTGCAGGGGTTATACAGTGCACACCCTGGACACACAGATGGGAATGTTGACCAGGAGCTGCAGGATATATACAGAGCACACCCTGGATACACACACAGATGGGAATGTTGACCAGGAGCTGCAGGGGTTATACAGAGCACAACCTGGCCACACAGAAATGGGAATATTGACCAGGAGCTGCAGGGGTTATACAGAGCACACCCTGGCCTCACAGAGAAGGACGTGTTGACCAGGAGCTGCAGGAGTTATACAGAGCTCACCCTGGCCACACACAGAGATGGGAATGTTCACCAGGAGCTGCAGGGGTTATACAAAGCACACCCTGGCCACACACAGAAATGGGAATGTTGGCCAGGAGCTGCAGGAGTTATACAGAGCACAACCTGGCCACATAGAGATGGGAATGTTGACCAGGAGCTGCAGGAGTTATACAGAGCATACCCTGGGCACACACAGATGGGAATGTTGACCAGGAGCTGCAGGGGTTATACAGAGCACACCCTGGCCACACACAGAGATGGGAATGTTGACCAGGAGTTGCAGGGGTTATACAGAGCGCCACCTGGCCTCACAGAGAAGGACATGTTGACCAGGAGCTGTAGGAGTTATACAGAGCACACCCTGACCACACAGAGATGGGAATGTTGACCAGGAGCTGCAGGGGTTATACAGAGCACACCCTGGCCTCACAGAGAAGGACATGTTGACCAGGAGCTGCAGGAGTTATACAGAGCACACCCTGGCCACACACAGAGATGGGAGTGTTAACCAGGAGCTGCAGGGGTTATACAGAGCGCCACCTGGCCTCACAGAGATGGACATGTTGACCAGGAGCTGCAGGAGTTATACAGAGCACACCCTGGACACACAGAGATGGGAATGTTGACCAGGAGCTGCAGGGGTTATACAGAGCACACCCTGGCCACACAGAGATGGGAATGTTGACCAGGAACTGCAGAAGTTATACAGAGCACCCCCTGACCACACATAAAGATGGGAATGTTGACCAGGAGCTGCAGGAGTTATACAGAGCACACCCTGACCACACAGAGATGGGAATGTTGACCAGGAGCTCCAGGGGTTATACAGAGCACACCCTGGCCACACATAGATGGGGATGTTGACCAGGAGCTGCAGTGGTATACAGAGCACATCCTGGCCAAACAGAGATGGGAATGTTGACCAGGAGCTGCAGGAGTTATACAGAGCACACCGTGACCACACACAGAGATGGGAATGTTGACCAGGAGCTGCAGGAGTATTCAGAGCACATCCTGGCCACACAGAGATGGGAATGTTGACCAGGACATGCAGGAGTTATACAGAGCACACCCTGGCCACACACAGCGATGGGAATGTTGACAAGGAGCTGCTGGGGTTATACAGTGCACATCCTGGCCACACAGAGATGGGAATGTTCACCAGGAGCTGCAGGAGTTATACAGAGCACACCCTGGCCACACAGTGATGGGAATGTTGACCAGGAGCTGCAGGGGTTATACAGAGCACACCCTGGACACACAGAGATGGGAATGTTGACCAGGAGCTGCTGGGGTTATACAGAGCACATCCTGGATACACAGAGATGGGAATGTTGACCAGGTGCTGCTGGGGTTATACAGAGCACACCCTGGCCAAACAGATGTGGGAATGTTGACCAGGAGCTACTAGGGATATACAGAGCACACCCTCGACACACAGAGATGGGAATGTCGACCAGGAGCTGCAGGGGTTATACAGAGCACACACTGGCCACACAGAGATGGGAATGTTGACCAGGAGCTGCAGGGGTTATACAGAGCACACACTGGCCACACAGAGATGGGAATGTTGACCAGGAGCTGCTGGGGTTACACAGAGCACACCCTGGACACACAGAGAAGGACATGTTGACCAGGAACTGCAGGAGTTATACAGAGCACACCCTGGCCACACACAGAGATGGGAATGTTGACCAGGACCTGCAGTGGTTATACAGAGCAAACCCTGGACACACAGAGATGGGAATGTTGACCAGGAGCTGCAGGGATTATACAGAGCACACCCTGGCCACTCAGAGATGGGAATGTTGACCAGGAGCTGCAGGAGTTATACAGAGCACATCCTGGCCACACACAGAGATGGGAATGTTAACCAGGAGCTGCAGGGGTTATACAGAGCACACCCTGGCCACACCGAGATGGCAATGTTGAGCAGGAGCTGCAGGAGTAAACAGAGCACATCCTGGCCACACACAGAGATGGGAATGTTAACCAGGAGCTGCAGGAGTTATACAGAGCACACCCTGGCCACACACAGAGATGGGAATGTTGTCCAGGAGCTGCTGGGGTTATACAGTGCACACCCTGGCCACACAGAGATGGGAATGTTGACCAGGAGCTGCAGGGGTTATACAGAGCACACCCTGGCCACACAGAGATGGGAATGTTGACCAGGAGCTGCAGGGGTTATACAGAGCACACCCTGGCCACACAGAGATGGGAATGATGACCAGGAGCTGCAGGGGTTAAACAGAGCACACCCTGGCTACACAGAGATGGGAATGTTGACCAGGAGCTGCTGGTGTTATACAGAGCACACACTGGACACACAGATGTGGGAATGTTGACCAGGAACTGCTGGGGTTATAAAAGAGCACATCCTGGCCACACACACAGATGGGAATGTTGACCAGGAGCTGCAGGGGTTATACAGAGCACATCCTGGCCACACAGAGATGGAAATGTTGACCAGGAGCTGCAGGGGTTATACAGAGCACACCCTGGCCACACACAGATGGGAATGTTGACCAGGAGTTGCAGGAGTTATACAGAGCACAACCTGGCCACACAGAGATGGGAATCTTGACCAGGAGCTGCAGGAGTCATACAGAGCATACCCTGGGCACACACAGATGGGAATGTTGACCAGGAGCTGCAGGGGTTATACAGAGCGCCACCTGTCCTCACAGAGAAGGACATATTGATCAGGAGCTGCAGGAGTTATACAGAGCACACCCTGGCCACACAGAGGTGGGAATGTTGACCAGGTGTTGCAGGGGTTATACAGAACACACCCTGGCCACACGGAGATGGGAATGTTGACCAGGAGCTGCAGGGGTTATACAGAGCACACCCTGGCCACACAGAGATGGGAATGTTGACCAGGAGCTGCAGGAGTTATACAGAGCACATCCTGGCCACACACACAGATGGGAATGTTGACCAGGAGCTGCAGGGGATATACAGAGCACATCCTGGCCACACAGAGAAGGGAATGTTGACCAGCAGCTGCAGGGGTATACAGAGCACACCCTGGACACATACAGAGATGGGAATGTAGACCAGGAGCTGCAGGGGTTATACAGAGCACACCCTGGACACACAGAGAAGGGAATGTTGACCAGGAGCTGCAGGGGTATACAGAGCACACCCTGGACACATACAGAGATGGGAATGTTGACCAGGAGCTGCAGGGGTTATACAGAGCACATCCTGGCCACACA
Organism: Scyliorhinus torazame; assembly: GCF_047496885.1. Lineage (NCBI taxonomy): Eukaryota > Metazoa > Chordata > Chondrichthyes > Carcharhiniformes > Scyliorhinidae > Scyliorhinus > Scyliorhinus torazame. The sequence continues at coordinate 588,309 of NW_027307798.1, forward strand.
CAGATGGGAGTGTTGACCAGGAGCTGCTGGGGTTATACAGAGCACACGCTGGACACACAGAGATGGGAATGTTGACCAGGAGCTGCAGGGGTTATACAGAGCACACCCTGGACACACAGATGGGAATGTTGACCAGGAGCTGCAGGAGATATACACAGCACATCCTGGCCACACAGAGATGGAATTGTTGACCAGGAGCTGCAGGGGTTATACAGAGCACACCCTGGCCACACACAGATGGGAATGTTGACCAGGAGCTGCAGGGGTTATACAGAGCACACCCTGGCCACACACAGATGGGAATGTTGACCATGAGTTGCAGGAGTTATACAGAGCACAACCTGGCCACACAGAGGTGGAAATCTTGACCAGGAGCTGCAGGAGCCATACAGAGCATACCGTGGGCACACACAGATGGGAATGTTGACCAGGAGCTGCAGGGGTTATACAGAGCGCCACCTGTCCTCACAGAGAAGGACATATTGATCAGGAGCTGCAGGAGTTATACAGAACACACCCTGGCCACACAGAGATGGGAATGTTGACCAGGAGCTTCAGGGGTTATACAGAGCACATCCTGGCCACACACAGAGATGGGAATGTTGACCAGGAGCTGCAGGGGTTATACAGAGCACACCCTGGACACACAGATGGGAATGTTGACCAGGAGCTGCAGGAGATATACACAGCACACCCTGGATACACAGATGGGAAAGTTGACCAGGAGCTGCAGGAGATATACACAGCACACCCTGGATACACACACAGATGGGAATGTTGACCAGGAGCTGCAGGGGTTATACAGAGCACACGCTGGCCACACAGAGTTGGGAATGTTGACCAGGAGCTGCAGGAGTTATACAGAGCATACCCTGGGCACACACAGATGGGAATGTTGACCAGGAGCTGCAGGGGTTATACAGAGCGCCACCTGGCCTCACAGAGAAGGACATGTTGACCAGGAGCTGCAGGAGTTTATACAGAGCACACCCTGGCCACCCAGAGATGGGAATGTCGAGCAGGATCTGCAGGGGATATGCAGAGCACACCCTGGCCACACAGAGATGGGAATGTTGACCAGGAGCTGCAGGAGTTATACAGAGCACATACTGGCCACACACAGAGATGGGAATGTTAACCAGGAGCTTCAGTGGTTATACAGGGCTAACCCTGGCCACACAGAGATGGGAATGTTGAACCAGGAGCTGCAGGAGTTATACAGAGCACACCCTGACCACACAGAGATGGGAATGTTGACCAGGAGCTTCTGGGATTATACAGTGCACCCCCTGGCCACACACAGAGATGGGAATGTTGACCAGGAGCTGCAGGAGTTATACAGAGCACACCCTGGCCACACAGACATGGGAATGTTTACCAGGAGCTGCAGGAGTATACAGAGCACATCCTGGCCACACAGAGATAGGAATGTTAACCAGGAGCTGCAGGGGTTATACAGAGCACACCCTGGCCACACAGGGATGGGAATGTTGACCAGGAGCTGCAGGAGTTATACAGAGCACACCCTGGCCACACAGAGATGGAATGTTGACCAGGAGCTGCTGGGGTTATACAGTGCACACCCTGGCCACACAGAGATGGGAATGTTTACCAGGAGCTGCAGGAGTATACAGAGCACACCCTGGCCACACAGAGATGGGAATGTTTACCAGGAGCTGCAGGAGTTATACAGAGCACACCCTGGCCACACAGAGATGGGAATGTGACCAGGAGCTGCAGGGGTTATGCAGAGCACATCCTGCCACACAGAGATGGGAATGTTGACCAGGAGCTACTGGGATTATACAGTGCACATCCTGGCCACACTGAGATGGGAATTTGAACAGGAGCTGCAGGGGTTATACAGAGCACACCCTGACCACACACAGAGATGGGAATGTTGACCAGGAGCTGCAGGAGTTATACTGAGCACACCCTGGCCACACAGAGATGGGAATGTTTACCAGGAGCTGCAGGAGTATACAGAGCACACCCTGGCCACACAGAGATGGGAATGTTTACCAGGAGCTGCAGGAGTTATACAGAGCACACCCTGGCCACACAGAGATGGGAATGTGACCAGGAGCTGCAGGGGTTATGCAGAGCACATCCTGCCACACAGAGATGGGAATGTTGACCAGGAGCTGCAGGGGTTATACAGAGCACATCCTGGCCACACACACAGATGGGAATGTTGACCAGGAGCTGCAGGGGATATACAGAGCACATCCTGGCCACACAGAGAAGGGAATGTTGACCAGGAGCTGCAGGGGTATACAGAGCACACCCTGGACACATACAGAGATGGGAATGTTGACCAAGTGCTGCAGTGGTTATACAGTGCGCACGCTGTCCACACACAGAAGGGAGTGTTGACCAGGAGCTGCTGGGGTTATACAGAGCACACCCTGGACACACGCACAGATGGAAATGTTGACCAGGAGCTGCAGGGGTTATACAGAGCACACCCTGGACACACAGATGGGAATGTTGACCAGGAGCTGCAGGAGATATACACAGCACATCCTGGCCACACAGAGATGGAATTGTTGACCAGGAGCTGCAGGGGATATACAGAGCACACCCTGGCCACACACAGCTGGGAATGTTGACCAGGAGCTGCAGGGGTTATACAGAGCACACCCTGGCCACACACAGATGGGAATGTTGACCAGGAGTTGCAGGAGTAATACAGAGCACAACCTGGCCACACAGAGGTGGGAATCTTGACCAGGAGCTGCAGGAGTCATACAGAGCATACCCTGGGCACACACAGATGGGAATGTTGACCAGGAGCTGCAGGGGTTATACAGAACGCCACCTGTCCTCACAGAGAAGGACATATTGATCAGGAGCTGCAGGAGTTATACAGAGCACACCCTGGCCACACAGAGGTGAGAATGTTGACCAGGTGATGCAGGTGTTATACAGAACACACCCTGGCCACACAGAGATGGGAATGTTGACCAGGAGCTTCAGGGGTTATACAGAGCACACCCTGGCCACACAGAGATGGGAATGTTGACCAGGAGCTGCAGGAGTTATACAGAGCACATCCTGGCCACACACACAGATGGGAATGTTGACCAGGAGCTGCAGGGGATATACAGAGCCCATCCTGGCCACAAAGAGAAGGGAATGTTGACCAGGAGCTGCAGGGGTATACAGAGCACACCCTGGACACACACAGAGATGGGAATGTTGACCAAGTGCTGCAGTGGTTATACAGTGCGCACGCTGTCCACACACAGATGGGAGTGTTGACCAGGAGCTGCTGGGGTTATACAGAGCACACCCTGGACACACGCACAGATGGAAATGTTGACCAGGAGCTGCAGGGGTTATACAGAGCACACCCTGGACACACAGATGGGAATGTTGACCAGGAGCTGCAGGAGATATACACAGCACACCCTGGATACACACACAGATGGGAATGTTGACCAGGAGCTGCAGGGGTTATACAGAGCACAACCTGGCCACACAGAAATGGGAATATTGACCAGGAGCTGCAGGAGTTATACAGAGCACACGCTGGCCACACAGAGATGGGAATGTTGACCAGGAGCTGCAGGGGTTATACAGAGCATACCCTGGGCACACACAGATGGGAATGTTGACCAGGAGCTGCAGGGGTTATACAGAGCGCCACCTGGCCTCACAGAGAAGGACATGTTGACCAGGAGCTGCAGGAGTTATACAGAGCACACCCTGGCCACCCAGAGATGGGAATGTCGAGCAGGATCTGCAGGGGTTATGCAGAGCACACCCTGGCCACACAGAGATGGGAATGTTGACCAGGAGCTGCAGGAGTTATACAGAGCACATACTGGCCACACACAGAGATGGGAATGTTAACCAGGAGCTTCAGTGGTTATACAGGGCTAACCCTGGCCACACAGAGATGGGAATGTTGAACCAGGAGCTGCAGGAGTTATACAGAGCACACCCTGACCACACAGAGATGGGAATGTTGACCAGGAGCTTCTGGGATTATACAGTGCACCCCCTGGCCACACACAGAGATGGGAATGTTGACCAGGAGCTGCAGGAGTTATACAGAGCACACCCTGGCCACACAGACATGGGAATGTTTACCAGGAGCTGCAGGAGTATACAGAGCACATCCTGGCCACACAGAGATAGGAATGTTAACCAGGAGCTGCAGGGGTTATACAGAGCACACCCTGGCCACTCAGAGATGGGAATGTTGACCAGGAGCTGCAGGAGTTATACAGAGCACACCCTGGCCACACACAGAGATGGAATGTTGACCAGGAGCTGCTGGGGTTATACAGTGCACACCCTGGCCACACAGTGATGGGAATGTTGACTATGAGCTGCGGGGGTTATACAGAGCACACCCTGGCCACACAGAGATGGGAATGTTGGCCAGGAGCTGCAGGGGTTATACAGAGCACACACTGGCCACACAATGAAGGGAATGTTGACCAGGAGCTGCAGGGGTTGTACGGAGCACACCCTGGCCACACACAGATGGGAATGTTGACCAGGAGATACAGGGGTTATACAGAGCACACCCTGGCCACACACAGATGGGAATGTTGACCAGGAGCTGCTGGGGTTTAAACAGAGCACACCCTGGCCACACAGAGATGGGGATGTTGACCAGGAGCAGGGGTATACAGAGCACACCCTGGCCACACAGATGGGAATGTTGACCAGTAGTTGCCCGGGTTATACAAAGCACACCCTGGCCACACAGATATGGGCATGTTGACCAGGAGCTGCAGGGGTTATACAGAGCACACCCTGGCCACACAGAGATGGGAATGTTGACCAGGAGCTGCAGGAGTTATACAGAGCACACCCTGGCCACACACAGAGATGGGAATGTTGACCAGGAGTTGCTGGGGTTATAAAGAGCACACCCTGGGCACACAGAGATGGGAATGTTAAACAGTAGCATGGGTTATACAGAGCACACCCTGGCCACACAGAGATGGGAATGTTGGCCAGGAGCTGCAGGGGTTATACAGAGCACACACTGGCCACACAGAGATGGGAATGTCGACCATGAGCTGCAGGGATTATACAGAGCACACCCTGGCCAGACAGAGATGGGAATGTTGGCCAGGAGCTGCAGGGGTTATACAGAGCACATCCTGGCCACACAGAGATGGAAATGATCACCAGGAGGTGCAGGGGTTATACAGAGCACACCCTGACCACACACAGAGATGGAAATGTTGACCATGAACTGCAGGGGTTATACAGAGCACACCTTGGCCATACAGAGATGGAAATGTTGACGAGACGTTGCAGCGGTTATACAGAGCACACCCTGGCCACAGAGAGATGGGAATGTTGACCAGGAGCTGCAGGGGTTATACAGAGCACACCCTGGCCACAGAGAGATGGGAATGTTGACCAGGAGCTACTGGGATTATACAGAGCACACCCTGGCCACACAGTGATGGGAATGTTGACCAGGAGCTGCAGGGGTTATACAGAGCACACCCTGGCCACACAGAGATGGGAATGTCGACCAGGAGCTGCAGGGGTTATACAGAGCACACCATGGCCACAGAGAGATGGGAATGTTGACCAGGAGCAGCAGGAGTTATACAGAGCACATCCTGGCCACACACAGAGATGGAAATGTTGACCAGACGTTGCAGTGGTTATACAGAGCACACCCTGGCCACACAGAGAAGGGAATGTTGACCAGGATCTGGGGTTATACAGAGCACACCATGGCGACACAGAGATGGGAATGTTGACCAGGAGCTGCAGGGGTATACAGAGCACACCCTGGCCACACAGAGATGGGAATGTTGACCAGGAGCTGCAGGAGATATACAGAGCACACGCTGGCCATACAGAGATGGGAGTGTTGAACAGGATTTGCAGGGGTTATACAGAGCACTCTCTCACACACAGAGATGGGAATGTTGACCAGGAGCTGCAGGGGTGATACAGAGCACACCCTGGCCACACAGAGATGGGAATGTCGACCAGGAGCTGCAGGGGTTATACAGAGCACACCCCGACCACACAGAGGTGGGAATGTTGACCAGGAGCTGCAGGGGTTATACAGAGCACACCCTGGCCACACAGAGATGGGAATGTCGACCAGGAGCTGCAGGGGTTATACAGAGCACACCCTGACCACACAAAGATGGGAATGTTGACCAGGAGCTGCAGGGGTTATACGGAGCACACCCTGGCCACACAGAGAAGGGAATGTTGACCAGGAGCAGGGGTTATACAGAGCACACCCTGGCCACACAGAGATGGGAATGTTGACCAGGAGCAGGGTTTATACAGAGCACACCCTGGCCACACAGAGGTGAGAATGTTGACCAGGAGCAGGGATTATGCAGAGCACATCCTGGCCACACGGAGATGGGAATGTTGACCAGGAGCTGCAGGTGTTAGACAGAGCACACCCTGACCACACAGAGGTGGGAATGTTGACCAGGAGCTGCAGGGGTTATACAGAGCACACCCTGGCCACACACAGATGGGAATGTTGACCAGGAGCTGCTGGGTTAGACAGAGCACACCCTGGCCGCATAGAGATGGGAATGTTGACCAGGAGCAGGGGTTATACAGAGAACACCCTGATCACACAGAGGTGAGAATGTTGACCAGGAGCAGGGTTTTTACAGAGCACACCCTGGCCACACACAGATGGGAATGTTGACCAGGAGATGCAGGGGTTATACAGAGAACATCCTGACCACACAGTGATGGGAATGTAGACCAGGAGTTGCAGGGGTTATACAGAGCACATCCTGACCACACAGTGATGGGAATATTGACCAGGAGCAGGGGTATACAGAGCACACCCTGGCCACACAGTGATGGGAATGTTGACCAGGAGCAGGAGTATACAGAGCGACCCTGGCCACACAGATGGGAATGTTGACCAGGAGTTGCAAGGGTTATACAGAGCACATCCTGACCACACAGATGGGAATGTTGACCAGGAGTTGCAGGGGTTATACAGAGAACACCCTGACCACACAGCGGTGGGAATGTTGACCAGGAACAGGGGTTATACAGAGCACACCCTGGCCACACAGAGATGGGAATGTTGACCAGGAGCAGGGGTTATACAGAGCACATCCTGGCCACACAGAGATGGGAATGTTGACCAGGAGCTGCGCAGGTTATACAGAGCACAGCCTGGCCACACAGAGAAGGGAATGTTGACCAGGAGCTGCAGGTGTTATACAGAGCACACCCTGCCCACATAGAGAAGGGAATGTTGACCAGGACCTGGGGATATACAGAGCACACCCTGGCCACACAGAGATGGGAATGTTAACCAGGGGCTGCTGGGGTTATAAAGAGCACACCCTTTCTACACAGAGATGGGAATGTTGACCAGGAGCTGCAGGAGTTATACAGAGCACACCCTGGCCATACAGAGATGGGAGTGTTGAACAGGATTTGCAGGGGTTATACAGAGCACTCTCTCACACACACAGATGGGAATGTTGACCAGGAGCTGCAGGGGTTATACAGAGCACACCCTGGCCACACAGAGAAGGGAATGTTGACCAGGAACAGGGTTTCTACAGAGCACACCCTGGCCACACAGAGATGGGAATGTTGACCAGGAGATGTAGGGGTTATGCAGAGCACATCCTGGCCACACACAGATGGGAATGTTGACCAGGAGCAGCATGGGTTATACAGAGCACACCCTGGCCACACAGAGATGGGAATGTTGACCAGGAGCAGGGGTTATGCAGAGCACATCCTGGCCACACAGAGATGGGAATGTTGACCAGGAGCTGCAGGGGTTATACAGAGCACAGCCTGGCCACACAGAGATGGGAGTGTTGATCAGGAGCTGCAGGGGTTATGCAGAGCACATCCTGGCCAGACAGAGATGGGAATGTTGACCAAGAGCTGCAGGGGTTATACAGAGCACATCGTGGCCACACAGAGATGGGAATGTTGACCAGGAGATGCAGGGGTTTTACAGAGCACATCCTGACCACACAGTGATGGGTATGTTGACCAGGATCAGGGGCATACAGAGCACACACTGGCCACACAATTGGGAATGTTGACAAGGAGTTGCAGGGGTTATCCAGAGCACACACTGGCCACACAGAGATGGGAATGTTGACCAGGAGCTGCAAGGGTTATACAGAGCACATCCTGGCCACACACAGATGGGAATGTTGACCAGGAGCTGCTGGGGTTAGACAGAGCACACCCTGGCCACACAGTGATGGGAATGTTAACCAGGAGCAGGGGTATACAGAGCACACCCTTGCCACACAGATGGGAAAGTTGACCAGGAGTTGCAGGGATTATACAGAGCACAGCCTGACCACACAGAGGTGGGAATGTTGACCAGGAGCTACAGGGGTTATACAGAGCACACCCTGGCCACACAGAGAAGGGAATGTTGACCAGGAGCAGGGGTTATACAGAGCACACCCTGGCCACACAGAGATGGGAATGTTGACCAGGAGATGTAGGGGATATGCAGAGCACATCCTGGCCACACAGAGATGGGAATGTTGACCAGGAGCAGCATGGGTTATACAGAGCACACCCTGGCCACACAGAGATGGGAATGTTGACCAGGAGATGCAGGGGTTATGCAGAGCACATCCTGGCCACACAGAGATGGGAATGTTGACAATGAGCTGCAGGGGTTATACAGAGCACACCCTGGCCACACAGAGAAGGGAATGTTGACCAGGAGCAGTGTTTATACAGAGCACACCCTGGCCACACAGAGATGGGAATGTTGACCAGGAGATGCAGGGGTTATGCAGAGCACATCCTGGCCACACAGAGATAGGAATGTTGACCATGAGCTGCTGGGGTTAGACAGAGCACATCCTGGCCACACAGAGATGCGAATGTTGACCAGGAGCTGCAGGGGTTATACAGAGCATACCCTGGCCACACACAGATGGGAGTGTTGACCAGGAGCTGCTGGGGTTAGACAGAGCACACCCTGGCGACACAGAGATGGGAATGTTGACAAGCAGCAGGGGTTATACAGAGCACACCCTGACCACACACAAATGGGAATGTTGACCAGGAGCTGCAGGAGTTATACAGAGCACACCCTGGCCACAGAGAGATGGGAATGTTGACCAGGAGCTGCAGGGGTTATAGAGAGCACACCCTGGCCACACAGAGATGGGAGTGTTGTTCAGGAGCGGCAGGGGTTATGCAGAGCACATCCTGGACAGACAGAGATGGGAATGTAGACCATGAGCTGCAGGTGTTATAGAGAGCACATCGTGGCCACACAGAGATGGGAATGTTGACCAGGAGATGCAGGGGTTATACAGAGCACATCCTGACCACACAGTGATGGGAATGTTGACCAGGAGCAGGGGTATACAGAGCACACACTGGCCACACAATTGGGAATGTTGACAAGGAGTTGCAGGGGTTATACAGAGCACACTGGCCACACAGAGATGGGAATGTTGACCAGGAGCTGCAGGGGTTATACAGAGCACATCCTGGCCACACACAGATGGGAATGTTGACCAGGAGCTGCTGGGGTTAGACTGAGCACACCCTGGCCACACAGTGATGGGAATGTTGACCAGGAGCAGGGGTATACAGAGCACACCCTTGCCACACAGATGGGAATGTTGACCAGGTGTTGCAGGGGTTATACAGAGCACACCCTGACCACACAGAGGTGGGAATGTTGACCAGGAGCTGCAGGGGTTATACAGAGCACACTCGGGCCACACACAGATGTGGGAATGTTGACCAGGAGCAGGGGTTATACAGAGCACACCCTGGCCACACAGAGAAGGGAATGTTGACCAGGAACAGGGTTTACACAGAGCACACCCTGGCCACACAGAGTTGGGAATGTTGACAATGAGCTGCAGGGGTTATGCAGAGCACATCCTGGCCACACAGAGATGGGAATGTTGTGCAGGAGCTGCAGGGGTTATATAGAGCACATCGTGGCCACACAGAGATGCGAATGTTGACCAGGAGATGCAGGGGTTATACAGAGCACACCCTGGCCACACACAGATGGGAATGTTGACCAGGCGCTGCAGGGGTTATACAGAGCACACCCTGGCCACACAGAGAAGGGAATGTTGACCAGGAGCAGGGTTAATACAGAGCACACCCTGGCCACACAGAGATGGGAATGTTAACCAGGAGATGCAGGGGTTATGCAGAGCACACCCTGTCCACACAGAGATGGGAATGTTGACCAAGAGCTGCTTGGGTTATACAGAGCACACCGTAGCCACACAGAGATGGGAATGTTCACCAGGAGATGCAGGGGTTATACAGAGCACACCCTGGCCACACAGAGATGGGAATGTTGACCATGAGCTGCAGGGGATATACAGAGCACACCCTGGCCACACACAGATGGGAATGTTGACCAGGAGCAGGGGTTATGCAGAGCACATTCTGGCCACACACAGATGGGATTGTTGACCAGGAGCTGCAGGGGTTATACAGAGCACATCGTGGCCACACAGAGATGGGAATGTTGACCAGGAGATGCAGGGGTTATGCAGAACACATCCTGGCCACACAGAGATGGGAATGTTGACCATGAGCTGCAGGGGTTATACAGAGCACATCCTGGCCACACAGAGATGGGAATGTTGACCAGGAGCTGCAGGGGTTATACAGAGCACACCCTGGCCACTCAGAGATGGGAATGTTGACCAGGAGATGCAGGGGTTATACAGAGCACACCCTGGCCACACACAGATGGGAATGTTGACCATGAGCTGCAGGGGTTATACAGAGCACACCGTAGCCACACAGAGATGGGAATGTTCACCAGGAGATGCAGGGGTTATACAGAGCACACCGTAGCCACACAGAGATGGGAATGTTCACCAGGAGATGCAGGGGTTATACAGAGCACACCCTGGCCACACAGAGATGGGAATGTTGACCATGAGCTGCAGGGGATATACAGAGCACACCCTGGCCACACACCAATGGGAATGTTGACCAGGAGCAGGGGTTATGCAGAGCACATTCTGGCCACACAGAGATGGAATGTTTGACCAGGAGCTGCAGGGGTTATACAAAGCACACCCTGGCCACACAAAATTGGGAATGTTGACGAGGAGCTGCAGGGGTTATACAGAGCACACCCTGGCCACACAGAGATGAGAATGTTGACCAGGAGCTGCTGGGGTTATACTGAGCACACCCTGGACACACAGAGATGGCAATGTTGACCAGGAGCTGCTGGGGTTATACAGAGCACACCCTGGTCACACAGAGATGGGAATGTTGACCAGGAGCTGCAGGGGTTATACAGAGCACACCCTGGCCACACAGAGAAGGGAATGTTGACCAGGAGAAGGGTTTATACAGAGCACACCCTGGCCACACAGAGATGGGAATGTTGACCAGGAGCTGCAGGGGTTATACAAAGCACATCCTGGCCACACAGAGATGGGAATGTTGACCAGGACCTGCAGGGGGTATACAGAGCACACCCTGGCCACACATAGATGGGAATGTTGACCAGGAGCTGCTGGGGTTAGACAGAGCACACGCTGGCCACACACAGATGGGAATGTTGACCAGGAGCTGCTGGGGTTAGACAGAGCACACCATGGCCACACACAAATGGGAATGTTGACCAGGCGCTGCAGGGGTTATACAGAGCACACCCTGGCCACACAGAGAAGGGAATGTTGACCAGGAGCAGGGTTTATACAGAGCACAC